>NC_056741.1:1541268897-1541408897 GCF_019279795.1 Protopterus annectens | reverse complement strand
ACACTAACTAACTGTTTCTACACATACTCCCAGATTCCAGGTCGATGTTATGCACATACATGTCCATCTCTTTTTGCACAGACTCTGGTCATGGCTTGAACACATGCAGGTGAACCAGGACATATGTAGACTATTGCCCTCTTCAACCTTTAGTGACTTACAACACTCATATACAGGATTTCCTAGACAGTTATATTATGTAGCACAGTGTGGGTGCCAGTGATGAGTAATACCTTATTATTCACAGCAGCCATACAATACCAGAGTAAACAGTACCAGTACAGTACAGTGTTCGTATCTGATGGACCTATGGGACCATTGTTTATTAGCACTACATGACTGTTGCCACACAAAGTACCAGGTTTATATTAGTATTACGCACTTACATCTCACTCTGTTACTGTACACACTCTGGTCACAGTTTGGCAACATGGGGGTGTAGATGGGATGTACTTGGCTTATTACTGTCATAACAGTCTGGGGAGTTGCTAGAGGGACAGGTCTGTTCTTATAGATGTGTGACAATCAGTTGTATTTCTTATTTGCAGCCTATACATCTGGGATTATCCCATTGATTTCCCAGGGGGACACAGTGACAGGCAGCAGATTTGGGCCAATTTACTGGGCATTCTGGTCATAACTGTACAGTTGTGAGGTTTTATTCTGTATGCAGACTACTACAACTCTGAGGATTTGAACCATGGCTGTGTGTACTAAAATTACAACAGTTCACATCTTGGTTGTGTGTGCTATTTGGATTTTGTTGTATGTCTTTTCACTGTTTTCTGTCTCTGTCCCTCCCAGTTGTACTAGCTGACCTCTGGGGATTACACCAGTCATATACAGATATTCCTACACAATTTTTATTTATGTTGCACAATGTTGGTAACAGTACTTAATATGACAGTGCTATTAAGTGATTGCAAATCTACATTACCATATGATACCAGAGTAAACACATGCAGTCCAGCAGTTAGACTTTCAATGTAAGGCTATTATGCTTTTATTTACATACAACCTATATGAGACTCTTCCTGCCATATTCTCTGGTGTATGCAGTACTTGCCTTAAACAATACAGGTTTTACACAAGCAATTAACTTACTAATACAGTTAGATTTATTTTCTATGACAGTACATGGAAGAGTATTACTAACCTGCCTCGCGTCACAACGTCTCCAAGCAACAGCCATGGGCCTCCTGGTTCACAGCCCACTCACTTGCCACTGTGAAGGACATGTGATGAATATTTAGCCATACCTATCCATAATATACATGAGCTGGCAATTATTAAAGAGGTAGTGAAGTGATACTTGCACACTACTGGGACCTACCCTGTCGTCCTAGCCTCTTGGATCCACTGATCTAAGAGATTCCCCTTTCGCCACTTCAGATCGGCATAGTGATGCCTGACCTGCTCACCAGTTCGGGGTATGCCAGTGGCACTAGTGAGGTCATGGGTGAGACAGTCTCAGGCTTCCACTTTATATTGGGAACCCTGGTACTGGCCCTGCAGCAGTCTCTGCTCATGGTCTTTGCCAAGGAGTCCTGCCATGACTCTGGACTTCTGGATGCCCCAATGCTGCACCCAAAAGCACACTCCCTCTCCCATTTCAGACATGGTGCCTGCAAGGGGAAGCTACAACCAGTTATGAGATGTATTCCCGCCTATTGGGTTTAATTAGGGCCAATTTCCTGCACTTTGCTGTGATTGAACGGTTTTGAAAAGGCTACGCTATGGGCAAACCTGCTTACCTAAGGTTTGGCATTGTTTAAAAGGGTATACCACTGGGCAAATTGAGTTAGCTGGCCTACACATTGCTTACACCTACTAATCTGGGCTGTGAAATGCTTAGCAATGCTTTATATGTACTTTGCTTTATATTTGCATTGATGTATTATTCATTACATGTTTTATATATATATATATATATATATATATATATGTGTGTGTGTGTGTGTGTGTGTGTGTGTGTGTGTGTGTGTGTGTGTGTGTGGTATCCATGATTCATGGGTACTTACACTGTGTGGGGTTCTTGTGTTTAGTAGAGAACTTCAACACTCTATTACAATTACACCTCACATCTGAGCTTACTTCAGTACTCCAGTTCACATATTTATGTTATGTAGTAGGTTATAGAACATAAGACTTTATATAGATTCCTTTTACAAGTTCAGTTTGATTTTACTATAGTGAGGATTTGTTTGCTGATACCTCAACCTTATGGACTGCTGTGATGGCTTTGTGGATAACTACGGAGACTATAGTATATAGGGTCCTGGGTTCAAGGGCTGTTTGTTTTCTTGCTGGGCAGAACAGCAGCTGTTGGATACAGAGTGATTAAGGCACTTTTAAGCACTTGTAAGTGGGTTTGCTCTAGGATAAGCAATGCTAACCTCCGGTTAAATATGCTTACAGAGAGTTAGCTTCAGTATTGCTTAACCTGTGTGCTCATTGCTTAAACCCACACAAACTGGCTTAAATCCACTTACTAGTGCTTACATATGCTTACTCCCACTTACTACTGCTTAATAGTGCTTACACTTGCTTACTAGTGCTTACTCCTGCTTACCACTGCACTAATTTAGACAGTAATGTCTTTTGCTTCTTGGGAAGGTGGGGTATATGGAAGCTGTATGGAGTTATAATTCACTACATATTTTACCTTCCATTTGTATCCCTGATTCTTGTGTAAATATATTGCATTGGGCATATGTATTATCTTTGGACTTTGCAACATTATGACACTGACACCTCACATCTGCATTTAATGCAGTACTCCAGTTCACAAATATATGTTATTTAGTACATTATGCAACTAAAAATATTGGTCCTAAAGTGATTTGACATGGAAAATGGAATGTACTGCAGTGAAACTCGAACCGGGAATGACTGCTTGTAAGGCAAATACTCTGACCACTACACTATTGCTGTACTGCTTCATTTGCATATATCTTGCTTTCTATCCTCTTCTGTCATTTAAGCTGCATTAACTGTAGCTAAGCAATGAGCAAACCCGCACACCTACGGTTAAATTTAATCTGTTTCATAAAAAAAAATAAAAGAAGTTTCTTTATATTTGTTGTTTTAACTATTGCTCTTGTACATGTGGTGGGATGTTGCTTGGGGTATGTGTACACATATGAGCAGTCTTTTCTGACTTGTTTGCTGTTCTTCATTGCAGGGCATGTATATTCTGAGAGCTCTGCTCTCAGACACACCCCCTGCACTCTTACACACTCCATGTTAGATCAGGAGCTCAGGCAGCGTGCCTTTGTTAATATGCATGGCTCACTGCCGTCCTGCTCCTAAATGGCCGCTTCCATGAAGGACTAAGCTAGTCCTGCATGGAAGGATAGTGAATCTGGGAGTGTGTTTCAGATTCCTGCAGAAAGGTTTAGGCATTCAGAGAAGGTCATCATAGTGAGAACCACAGAGCTTCCTCAAGATACATATGCTAAAGTTAATGCCGATGAGAAGAGCCCAGTAGAAATCTGAAGAGACTTGTCAACAAGAAAAGTTTAGAAAGACTGCAGACTACATCACCACCTAGCTATTCAAGATTTGGAAGATTCCTCAGAAAGCAAGCCAGATATTCAAACAGTTCATGAGCTGAAGACAAAAGGTACAACTGATGAGTGTCTCATATCTGAAAAGTCACATCAGAGCTGAATGTGCTGATATCTATTTTATTGTATTAGCAGAGAAATACGTGGATGCATATGTTTAAAATAATTGATATTTTTAAAGTTATTGAAGTCTGAGAAAAATAATTAATGAAAGGTATTTATTTAAAAATGATATAAGCATAAATCTGTTTATTTTTCTTTCAATTCATCGCGCTACCTACCTGGTTACCTGTAGTCTGATAACTAATACTTTGTTACATGTATTTTCAGTGATGCATGTTTTTTTTTTTAGATTACTGCTATAGCAAAATTTCTGTCATCTACAAAAGCATTATTTTTTTTTAAATTTGGTTACCAGTTCACAAATGTTATATCATTATGAGTGTGTGGCAGAATCCCCTAGATAGGATTTTTGCTTATGTTTGTAGTTCACTATCAGACTGATGATTTAGTGTATTTCAGTAATAGGGGATCCGGGGTTGGGGGGGGGGGTAGATCTCTTGTGTAATGTCTTTGTGATTTTCTCTGTTCTTTTAAGTCTGGCATCTCATTACCTATTGCCATTGTTATATTAGCAACATTTGTATTTTCCTTTTTTAGATGTGGGACGTGAAGATGCTGGCTACTTTTAAAGAAACAATGTTGTGTTCACTTGTCAATAGGTGTGGAATGGGTAATTTTCAATAATGTGTATTTGTCTTTCCTGACTTTCTTAATCTTCATGGAACTTAAACACAGTTTTAGAAGAAAAGAGTGCAAATAAAGTATTTTATGTGACAATTCAGCCTTCTGGGTTTGTTCCTTATCCTAGTTTGCTGCCAGTGGAATCCATGAACTGCTTTTGTTTCAGTTCTGAGTTTACATTGTGTCCTTTGCATTTTTTTATTATCAGATATATCTATTTCTATCTAGTATCTATTTCTATCTCTCTTTCTCTCTCTATATATGAGTCTACTTCAGATTGTCAAAACCCCATAAAATTGAAGACCATATAGTTGAGATGACAATATTAAAAACCCATTTCAGCAAACCACTGCAGCAATGAAGATCTTCCCAGGATAAGTAACCAATCATCCAAAAATGAACAAAACCTAAACCGCATCATCCCTAACGCACCCACATGGAGTTCTATGCCAACCACACCCCAATGTGGAGGGCTGTGTTCCCCACACCCCCCTCAACTAAATATACCAACTCTGAGATTGCACTACAATTGGGAAAAGGGCAAAGTTCACCTTGTTGGCCAACAGGTTATTTACCCTGAAAAGATCTTCATTGCTGCTGTGGTTTGCTGAAATGGGTTTTCAGTATTGTCATCTCGAAGATCCAGTCTTTGATTATATGCGGTTTTGATGATCTAAAGGGGACCCATATATATATATATATTTGTATAAAGACAGATTTAAAGTATGAAAGAGAGATACCCTCATACACACCTGCGGGCACACACACACACACACACACACACACACACACACACACACACACACACACACACACAGGCATGCACGCATTTGCATACATGTACAGATACACAAAAACATGTCTCAAGTGATAGGAAAATCACACATGTATGTGCACAAATAATCTGTTTCAAATGTTAGGAAAATATTTTCCTTATGAATAAGGTAGATTGTGGGTCTTCATTCCCAGTCAGAGTCGTGTATGTGCATCACAAGGTCTTATTTCCATTGCACCCCAATGTTTGTATGTTGACTTTTGATGTCATTAGAAGTCTGTCACTTGAAAATTCCTATTTTGTCCAAACACAGCAGGCATCCTGTAACCCTTTTTTACTATAGAAATGAAAAACAGTTCGAACTATCTTTGAACAAAATAATAACTATTCTGAAATGTCATCATCTTTTTTTTAGTTACATAACCATCAGTATATAGCTGCCTACAAAATATGTATAGAAAAAAAAACATACACACAGAGTCCATAGGCTATATAAAATAATAGCTAGGTGTCAGGATTTAATCACATAACACCTTTTCAAAGTCCATAGGAAAACATAAATGACTTAAGAGATCAAAGTTCTTGGGGCCATTAGTTAGTTACTTAGGAACATCAAGTATATTAATTAAATGATTATTAGCTGTCACCTAGTTATTATCTATAATTCATATAATTCTTGTACCAAAAAGCTAAATTATAGCTTACATTAATACTCCGTAAAGTGCAGAAAAATATGCCTATTTTCTTTAGTGAATTGTAATAAAATGCAGTACTACATTTTTCTAACTTTTCAGTGTTCAAGGCTCTTTTACATACTATTGAGTTAACCTAATGTGCTATGTTGCTTAAAACATACGTAATTGTAGGAAAATGTATTATTATGGATGGAAAGTATCTACATCAAAGTGGAGTTGAAGATTCATTAGCAGTTAGTGAATTGCACAGTGTGAATTATTGTGAGTTGAGGAAATAAGCAGGTTGTCAGTAATTCAGAGATACTGTGCAACAGCATAAGCATAAAAAAAGCACAGTATACGGCATGTGCTAATGAATGTGTAATGGAACAAAAATGAACAACAACATGCAAAACAGGTCACATGCTGCATGCAAATGACAAAGGCAAAAACAGTGGCAAAAAGAAATGTATAAAAGGAGTTGAACTGCAACATGTAGCACACCACCTTTTCACACTGTGAACCATGTTGCATACCACATTTTTACAATAGAAGCCATGCTGCATACCACCTTTTCACACTGAGAACTATGCTGCATGCCACCTTTTCACACCAAGAACAATGCTGCATACCACCTTTTCACAATGAGAGCCATGCTGCATACCACCTTTTCACACTAAGAACCATGCTGCATACCACCTTTTCACACTGAGAACCATGCTGCATACCAGCTTTTCACAATGAGAGCCATGCTGCATACCACCTTTTCACACTGAGAACTATGCTGTATACCACCTTTTCATACTGAGAACCATGGTTTACATATGGAGACTAACATTTGGAGGAACAGCAGCTATAGACCCACAAAATGTGTTAACAGCTGCTCTCACAACAAATGCCCACAGTGTTGCATATTACTGCTATTACTGGTAATGGAGGAGATTCAAACAGCACCAATATATCTCTAGCTTAGTGCCCAGCAGACACTGAATCATAGCCATGTGATTCCATGTGAACAGGTAGATTATAGTGGACATTGCTGAATGGCATTGCACAGAAGAAGACTTGAAGGATATGAGTGGTATGTCCATTTATCTGGACACTACAGTATGTGCCACTTTAACCACCTAAACTACAGTGACCTTTCAATGATCTACTGGGAAACATTAGGAATATGGCAGGCATCAGCTTCAAAAATATAGAAGCATCATATAGAGCAGTATATTTGGTTCTCTAGACATGCAGAGTTAATAACCAAAACTATGCAGACATTGTATAACACTGCCCAGTTCCATGAGATACTAAGATCCAGCAAATTCAAAAACACTGCCATCAAAGCCCCCAGCATGTCTAGACTGACCACAATACCCAAACAGGAATTGCTTGCATTCTCGAAACTACCAGCTGATCTACAATGTACAAGATATTCCTCCAGATTTAATAAACTCATTGCAGGACTAGTGCAAGCCCTACATGGAGTGCACCATTGTCATTTCTGCAGCTCCCCCTCAGCAGTGTGCATTGCATATTAATGAGGGAGCGCTACTGAGGGAGAACCATGTAACACGGTTACTGAATTAGTGTACAGGGTGTGTTATAGTGCTCTGAGATGTGTAACACACCCCTGCACTATCGGATGGCACTGAAATATAAAAGTTAAATGTGTTTACTTGGCCATTTTTTTTTTTTTTTTTGCAGTGGGTGTGTTACAGTGTCAAGAGATGGGTAACACACCTCCTGCACTGTCAAAATGCTGGACAACACTGCAATATAAATGTTAAAATGTAATTTTCCATTTTTGTTGTTTTTTTTTTCTTCTGTGTTTGCGTGGCACTGAACAATTAAAACATACCAGACATCTAAAAATAGAAACCAGATGCTTTTAATTTTAGTGGAAAAGGTCACGTTTAAGCATAGCTGAGTGGGTTTGCACTGCATGGCACATCACTCAGCAGAGCTTAAATATAACTGAAAGCTATATAGAAATGTATAGCTGAAATCTTCACATGCATGTTAACTGAATGGTTAGAGTCATGACCTTGTGTGCAGTAGGTGCACAGTTTGAATACCCAGACAGGTCATTCAGCTTTTACATATGATATCATCAATATATTAGTGTTTTTTTTCTAATCGGCTTACTTACTGATATTTGTTAACCCGGTTAGTCCAGCTGGTCCAGAAGCCCATTTTAAGTGGAGATATGAGAAGAGAAGCCCCAGCTGCACACACGTGTCTAACACATTACAGTCACACCCCAAAATAATGTAATTAAAATACATAGGGTTAGGTCATGGACAGTAAAATACATACACATAATAATAAAGTATCATTAATGAGCAATTCATGTAAATATATATTTTATTTATTATGTAAATGTCCAGTTTGCCCTTAACTAAGCTCTGCTAAGCACTGCTAAGCCAAGTCAAGCAATGCTTAAACAGGACCTGATTTAGCAGTACTTAGCAATGCACAGCTCCGCTTAGCTGGTTTGGGCACTGCTAAGCAATCTGAGTTGAAGCAGTCCTCAGCTCCGCTAAGCAGGTTTGCACACCACTAGGCATTGCTATGCATTGCCAGTTTAAGCACTGCTCAGCTAAGCTTAGTGGGTTTGTGTGGTACTAAGCTTTGCTTAGCATTTTTAAAAATGGTCTGATGGTAGCAAAAGGTGGGAAAATAGCCATATTTAAGCTGAACAGTCAGGAATACAGTCAGAAACTGTTGGAGTTTAATCACTGCAGGAGCTATGGCTGGAATTGAAGAGGGTGCATGCTTCCGCGCACAGCCCTGGGGCATTTTGGTGTCCAGGATCATGTTTGGGCTCCTTGTCAAAGACCATGGTGACTGGCTGCTGCAAGGCCAGTACCAGGGCTCCAAATACAATTCAGAGACCTGGGATCAGATGGCATGTGACCTCACCACTGCAACTGGAATCCCCCACACCGGTGAGCAGGTGTGTCATCATTATGATGACCTGAAGCGAAGGAAGGAGGAGCTCTTGGCCCAATGGATCCAAGATGCTGGGGGCCGCAATGCCCCAGAATTTTGTAAATATATGAATCATTGATTTACCAAATTCTAGTATAAATATCTGATAGACAGGTATGCATAATGGCGTGTTTTCCCCCCACAGATGCAGATGAGAGGGCTCAAAACCTGGAGGCCCATGCATGGCATCTGGCCAGGATGCACCAAGAGTGTGGTGAGTACAGATATATCTTGCAATATACAGTAATCTAATTAAGAAAAAGAACAGTAGTAACTGCCAGTAGGTATAGTCTGTTGTGAGTGTACAGTAATGAAAGTGAAGATAGACCTGGACTGATATAAGTGAGTATTGCCAGGTACAGTTCAATATAGATGAAAGCATGAAACATGCTACTATTATGGAAAGAAAATTAATACAACATTACTAATAGTTGGGAATAATGTGTACACAGTATTAATAATACATGTTCTGGCAATAAAGTACACCAGCACTGAAAATGTGAAGAGAATAAATTAACTGCATTCCTAATCTACAGAAAATACAGTACAACTACAGTCAGAATTGTGAAGAAATAAAGGAAGTACTGCATAGATTGTGCAAAAACAGATGCCTTCCAACACCTGCATTATTTAAAGTGTAGAACAATAAAGATTGTTAGCTGTATACCACTCACTGTGTCATCTCATCCTCAATAAATCTGTGTTCTGCCAATTGTTGTGTATATTCTGGGCTGTTGTTCAAGAAATCAAATATTACAGGTTTTGTGAAGTAGACATAGGTATAACACCATGAAGTGACCGAAGGTTGCCCAATAAATGACTGTCACGCTTAAGTGTAAATGTGGAATTGTACTACATGATATAATGCAATATGATATTTGTTCTGCACTAAGATCTGATCCTAGAGTAGTACTGTGTAAGGTATTATAGTGTGTTTAGGATTGTCTTGTGTTAACCTTTGCATGTCAGCTATATGCATCCCTGAACGTAGGTAGGCTGATACAGGCAAGCATGAAAATGTAATAGCTGTAGACTCCAAATATACCATCTGCAAATGTATATGGGTCAAGTAGGCAACCCAGCACCCTGATATGGTCTGTACAGATCACACATATTCCCATTCACCAGGGGTTAATTGTGTACACCTGCATTCCAAGTATTAATACACATTTAACCTGCTATCTCTGTCATGCATGACTCTCATGCATGTATGTTCAACTGTCACTGCAGTCTTGTGTGGCACACTACCTGTATTCCCAGGTCACATTTTGTCACCAGGTGAGCTTTAGGTATATATCACTCGATCAACATATGGCAGTGGCCCAGTAGCTCATTGTGATAAGTGATATATATGTTGTTCATTTTGCCACACACAGACTGGGGGTTGAATCCACGGATAGGTGCTAATATATATTTATAATAATAGACAAGTAGTACTGACTATTTATAGAAACAGTTATGTATTGTTAATAGATATTCTCCCCTCAGGACTTACAGGTAAATAAATGTCTGTAGTAGCTGTAGGAAGGGCATACTAATGTCTGTGCCCAGATGTAGTGGTGCGTAAACAGTATTGCTCAGCATGGTGATAAGACTCCATTAAATAAAATAGCATGAAGTACAGTACTATTCCAAGTTAATAAGACAAATGAATGGTCTGTTGTTGGTACAGCTGTATGCCTGGTGTGTCTGTCAATGTCTGCTGATAGTCTAACCCCATGCCTGCCAATTACAGCAGGATAAGTGTAAACCCTCTGTACTATGCACACTACATGGCTCTCAAGTGTCACACTGTCAGGGATAGTGATCATTGCTGCCAAAAACATTGGACACAGATATAAACCCATTTAAAGTATGCCAGTAGCACATTCACACAACATTAGTGCAGAGTACACCCTGGTAGTCATATATGTTCATCTGATATGTAATAGTTGTCTGTAGTTATGTACCTGTAAGTGTTACAGCTTGACCAATACCATCCCATCTGGATAGCTTGAGAGGTATGTATGTGCTATAGAAGTTATAGGGCACTTGTAGACATAAGGTAAGGGCAGACGTGTAGAGTATTGAGCAGTACTGTTGTGAAAAATATAGCCTGTGCAGCTGGTAATGAAATGTCTTTCTCTCCCCATCCCTTATCTGCATCACAAATTATTATTCTTATATTATGAGTATGGTTCTATTTTCAGATATATTGTTCTCAAAACATAATGCTGGGCCTCGTGCTGTATTATTGGTTATATATTACAGTGGTTGCATACTAACATACCTTGTTGAAATACCAATGTTGTTGGCCTTTTACCGTAACTGTTACTGGCATGCTGTTACAATAATGACTGTTATTCCATTTATGCCTGTGTACTGTATGGTATGCAATTCTGTTGTTCTGGGTTAATTGGAATACCCATGCATGCTGTTATAACTAATGTTGAAATGTTCTGTTCATGACTAACCAATACACTTTCACAAACCTCAGCACCATAGCATGATTGGGTAGGCCTGTTCCTGTGAATCCGCCTATCACACCTCAGTGGTGACCTGTTCATTACATACATATAGGAGAAGGGGACAAGTACTTGGAACATCCTGATGTACTGATGGGGGGGGATAGGGGGTGAAGCCTACACTGACTCTGTCAGGCATCAAGGTGCTAGACTTACAGCACTGGTATAGGTGATGTCCTTGTTCACCATAAGTGAGCAGATTCAAATGCTTCCTCTGATGTTGCAGACATATGTGCAGAAGGGGAGATGATTGTCTGTAGGGGATGTCAATAATGTGGGCTCTGTGTTTGCTGTGCAGGTTTCCAGGACTGATCCCATTCACTTGATCATGCTAAGGAGACATTGCTCCAAAATGGGCACCTGGTCCTACTTTGTCTCAAATGGTGGTATGTTATCCCTGTTATAGACACTATTTCTTGCAGATGTCCACTAGACAGGTGTACCTATCCTTGCAGAGGATGATGTAGTCCTGTCGGGTATGCCTGACTCCATGCATCTCTACAAATGCACATATAGCACTTGTGTGTATGTGTGGATATTGGTGTCAGTTCCTATAGAGGGTTTGGGGGCTGTGAAGTTTTGTATACCACCCCACAGGTGGCTGTATTCCATGCTGGAGGTGTATGTATGTCTAACCCTAGCGAGATGGGTATTGTGGGAGATGGTGACTGCAAATATGACTGCATGATGGTTGCTTTGCCATGGAGGATGTCACTGTATGGATGTTACAGTGGTAACCCGTTTTTTGTAATTTCAACTCCAACACACCTGCACCTCATGTGGGGGTAGCCCCAAGCTGCACGAAGGTGTTTGTAATTCCAGTATTAATGGCTCTATGGCCATTTGTGTGCTGGCATGAATATGTCATTCAATGTATGTTTGGGCTGCTCATGTAACCCAGGATCAGGGTACTGACCCAAATCCTACTACAGTTGATGAGGTCCATATAGGCAGAATGGGCTTCCTGGTCACATGTGCTGTCCAGTAGCTAGCTATGGTTTGAATAGATGTGTTGGCAATGGTGAACTGGCCTTGCAGTGTCCCTTGTGCATCTTACTGCATGTACAGTGTGGATGTGTGTATGTGTCTCATATATACTGAAACCCCATGTCCCATGGCATTACTGCCCACACTTTGGGGTCTGACTGTATGATAAGATGGTTGACCAGAAAAGGCTGGGGTGCTCTCTGCAGCTTCAAATCACGTGTCTGTGACTGCACAGATGTCAGCATTACCCTGGGTTAAGAATGCTTGCACTCAGGGCAGAGTCATGTGTAGAGTCATAGTGTTTAGCAACATGGCCTTCAATGTCTGCTACACTGACAGTTGAATGTTGGCAGTAATAACGTCACCACTTTTCCTAATGAAGGCACTATGGGGGCAGCAAGAACCTTTGCCAGACACATGAAGGCAAGCTGAGACAGATGGAAGCCATCTCTGGCAAAGCATTGTGGTCTGTTGTCCATATCATCTCAGGCTGTCAGGTACTGGAACCCCCTGGAATATCACAAGATAACAAGCCACATGTTCAGGTCAATCATTTCCTGATTGTATTGTGGCATCAGTCTGGGTGACAGTGGAATGCTGCATAAGGCTAGGGACATACCTGCCTAGGACACATAATCAGCGTGCTCACTCATATCTCACTGCATATAGTTCAGAGAGGTACATCTCAGGTCAGGCACACCAACATGGAGTGTGACACACTCATGACAGTACCTGTTGGTGAGAGACAGCAGTGCATATGCAATATGGTGGATTCTGTCACCTGACACACAAGTAACTGTAACCATCCACATATACAGCCTGGTGAGAGGCACATCAGTGTGCCTCACAATAGAGTCTCATATGTGTAATGTGTTTGATATGTGGTGCCACCTTTGCGGCTGTGTGTAGTATGTGCTGAGTAGGGCTGTGGCATTCATGTGTGGCTTTGCCTCAGAGGACTCCTTTGTTTGTGGATGTGTATGTTGAGGATCTCTGCATATGTGTGTGTGTGTGTGTTGTAGGTATGGGTGGTGTATGAGGTGCACTGATTGTGTCGACAACTTGTTCGGGGACAAAAATGGGGGCTTGACAGGGACAGAGCATGGACTGTAGATTCCTAATGTCATAGCATCTGTTACACAGTGTGTTCCTTGGTGTTTGTAGATGGTTGTTCATCCCTGTAAATGAGGCAGGTGCTACACTGTGCCAGGATGCCCATATCAACCAGACTGGCAGGGGAAACTGTTGGACATTGTCCAGCCATATATTCCAGAATCTGAGGGAGGAAGGCCAGGGAGACCTAAGGGGTGGGCCTACAATCCAGGTGCTTACTAAAACAGTAGGAGGCTGACAGCACTGCATACAATGTAGACAGGTTATGAACGAGCAATAATAGGTGCAACAAGAACATGCATTTGAACACCTTATATGACATGCAGCAAGTAGCAGGAAACATCAAGATCAGAAGGGCAATGCATGATGTATTGCCACTATGTCACTGATAGTCACATAAATACTATGGTTATAGATGGTGGGGTATGATGTGCTGGATAGTGCTGGCCACTGTGGATGTGCAGGGTGAGTACATAATGGTGAGCAATGTATCTAGTCATGTGATGTGTTTTCCTCTTCATGTCTTTCAGGAGGGATATCTCGCCATAGGAATCCACCTTTCACAGAAGCAGAGACTGACACCATAATTGATGCCCTGAGACTCCATCATCAAGTCCTATTGTCAAGGAGTCACCATAACCAGAAAGAATTTGCTGCTGTATGGGTAGACCTTGTAGCATTGGTTAATCATGTGAGCCACCACAACAGGAGCTATGAGCAGGTCTGACACTGTGCCACTGATATGATATATCATGCACAGCAAAGAGCTTCAACTGTGGCCAGGGACTGTGCTTGCACTGGTGGAGGGCCTGCTACACAACAACCACTTTCGGCCATAGATGAGTTCCTGGCAAACCTGAGTTCAGCCACCAGATCACAAAAATCGATCGCACCATATGTTGTGGAGGTGGGTGGCACAGCTTCTACAGCCGAGGAGTATCCAGGTAAGCCTCCAGTTGTCATCACATTAATACTGTAGCATTCATAGTGGCAGCATCTGCATACCTGTAGACATATGTCAGGTCAATATACATTTATGTGTGTGGGGTTTGTATTGCACACATGTGCCCACATATTGTGAATGTCAGCAATGTGGGTAGTATCACATTTTTTACAGTTCATGTTGATATATGCACATATTATCCTGTACCAATGCCACATCTGTGTCTGCTAAAATTACCTATCCCCCACAGATCCATAGATACCACTGGTATGGCCAGGGCCCATCATCCTGTTGCTGGTGAGTATGGAACTGCTTTTTTATAGCTCATCTATACCCTAGGCATGTTACAGGCTGCCAGTTTGCCATGGACACAACTGTTAAGCTTAGCCATATTACAGTATGTGCATGCTCACTTGTGGAGGGATGCACTGCAGTGCATTCCATCGGTAATCACAGTAGCATGTTTGCAGGTGCTATAACATAGTAGCATGTATTTTTGTGATGGTGTAGACAGTCTGCTATAAAGGGGTACATTACTATTGTGGAAACGGGTACACTGTGTTGTACGTGAAGGTCTGTCACATACACTGACATGTCGTTTATCTATGTATAGTACTAGCAACATTAACTGGATGTAGCTGCAATGCATGTTGTTAAAGACCTGTCTTGTATGTGTCTTTTGTGATTTGCTTCTATCTTGTGCATGGCATCAGTCACAAGGTGTTATCTGTCTAATGCATTTGTGGCACCTCGTGTGTGTGTGTGTGTGTGTGTGTGTGTGTGTGTGTGTGTGTGTGTGTGTGTGTGTGTGTGTGTGTGTGTGTGTGTTTGTGTGTGTGGAGCAGCAGACATTATAGTACAGGAAGTAATGTGGTCATGTTGTCTTCCCCTCATAGGTAGCCATCGGGTTGGAGTGTGTCCCCCTCACAACCTGATGTCATTGTCTCATTAGACTCTGATGATGATGGTAGCCATAGTGAGGCACAGGTGGGGTTGTTCAGGACTGAATCTGTACCATTAGTTGACATCCCACTTCCTCCCCCAGTGTCCCTGCAAACAGTCAGTATGCCCATACATACCCAGTCCCCAGCTGCCACAGATATTGGACAGTCAGAATTTGGCAGTTTCGAGCAACAGAGTGTGGCATGTATGGCATCTGTGACTGTAGACACTAGCCATAGTCAGAGAGCTGGCTATGTCCCACACAGGCAGACTGACAGTCCTTGAAGGAGGACTGCTGCCCATCTAGCACCTGTCAGAGGTGTCACAGCACATGTCACCCAATGCATGTTTTGGTTCATCATGGAGACACAGGCATGTTGTGAAAGGTACACCAGATGGATGCTTGGAGTCATTGATGCCACACTGCCTGGTATGCCTGACTCCATCCACAGCATTAGTGATGCTTTACATCATTTTGCTGATGTAGTGGATAGATGGTGGGGTGGGACCTTGTCAGTCCTTAACTGTGAAATGTCTGTGCTTGAAAATGTGGTGGGAGTAGGGTGTCAGACACATGGATGTAGGTCAGCAACAACATCAGCTGAGAGCCCACGTGGCTGTGCACAGTCACATCAGCAAGTAGTACCACATTTGGCCCTGGGCATGGTGGTGCCAGTGCCACTCCTGGCAGAATGAGTTCCTGTGTTTGTGGCCAGAGACGGTGAACTGTACATTCTGCCATGTATGGTCTACAGCTGTCCAACATACCCCCACGTAGCGCTGTAGTGCTGGCACATGGCTTGATTGTGAACATCCACACACTCACACATTGCTGTCACATGCAGGTCACCACCAGACGCAGACAGCTCCTCTCCAAGGCCCAGCTGACCAGCACCCCTACAAACACACACACAGGATGTCAACTGTGTGACACAGCCTAGGCCTTTGGCAACCCCACACCACAGCCTGTGCATGTGATGATACCTGTGCCACATACATCCCTGCCATGCATTCCATTGCTGCAGGGACACTCTAATATGTGTCTGATGCACAGGGTGAATATAGTACACTTAATGGCAGTTTGTAATGCAGTAGTGTTATGCCCCGTAAGGTGCTGTCTGCTGGCAATTGTCATGCATACACATCAAAGTGTATGTATCTTTGTGCCATGATGCTGTGTTGCTGTTAGTATTGCTGACTGACTGTTGTCTCCTAGACTTTATTCTGTTTCTGTTCCAGATGTCTGTGTGTCTATGCTGTAGGGATCTGCTGCCAGTACAGCAGCTCAGGATGGCATAGTGGCAAAGCAGAAATGTGACATCGCCAAGGTATGGCTGTATATGTGCATGGTTATCTAGGTGTGTATGTGTAGAACAGTGTTTGAGGGACAATGGGTGCGGACAGCATTATCTTGCATGCATACAGCTTGACACAGCATGCTACTCCTGATGCATGTCACCTGGAATTTACTTAGGATCACAGGTTCATAGGATCATAAAAGGTTAATAGGGTAATGGCTTGAGTCCCTTACAAGCCTAGCCAATGTTTTTTCCCTGGCACAATCATCAATCATCACCTGTTGCCCCTGTCATTAAGGGACACAGGTGAAACCCCTGAGATGGATTTGTTGTTCCCCATCCACTCATCATTGCTGCACTTGATAAGAGTCTGCATGGTACTCTGACATGTCTGGAAAGTGCATTCCTGAGATAGGGCAGCATTTGGGAGACAAACCTGTCCCTCCAGCAGGTTTTTTTTGATGTCACAAATCAGATTCAGACTGTCGGGATAGTAATGTGCAAAGAGTTAGACTTACATATATGGGCCAGCTGTGGAAGGGCTGGGCACAACATTGCAATATATGCATGCCACAGCCCACCTGTGAACAGCCTGTCCAATATCAAGTGTGGCACTACTCATTTGAGGCTGACTGCATGGATTAGATGTTGGAAGCCATGGATTACCTTTATGGGTATTACTATGGCCTTTCCAGTTGCTGCAGATGTCTTCATAGGTACATACCAAATAGGCCATGGTACTACATTATTGTTGTACGGAGTGAGGACTGCACAGATGTAATATCCACCTTTAATCTGGATGCACTCCCTTCACCTATGTGGAGAACCACTTACAAGACTCTTCTGACCACTGTTGCTGCTTGATGGCTGAATGCAACATTGTTATCAACCTGAATACCCAGGTCTCTCCACACAGGTTGTGTGTTTATGGGGTTACCATTGATGTGGAAAACAGTGGGACCATGTCCTTACCGTATGGTATGATGGTACTGTTTTCTGCATTCAGCTTGAGGTCAGGACCTTGCCACCATTCCATACCCAATGTAAGACCCCATTGCAGTGTGTTAACATCAGTTGGTGGGTCAATGACAGAGAGCACACAACATACAATCGCCACAGCCTTAGGCAGTGCCTCCAAATATGGGTGGTGGCCATTATCATTCATGCCTAGATACATGTGGGTCATTGGGGGCAGCAGCTACTCAAAGGACCTCCACATGTCTACATATTGCATAGACATAGGCAACACAGAATAGGGTTGCCACCTTATGAAATGTGTAATGTGGGACACTTTTTTGTAGTATCATGAGCATGACAAACCATATCCATGGCAAGTGCAACGGACAGGACTTCTCTTGATCTTCTAATATGACAGCTTACTTTTGTCATATTCCCATAGTGTATGACATTTCCCATAACATTACGATGTTTCTGATGTACAATAACTGATTTATGCAACTATTACACAACTTTAGGAAATGTTTGTTGCCCTACACTCTTGGGACCTCTATACTGTTTGATTTGTTTTCACGGGTCACACCTGGCCAAACATGGGCTGCAACCTGCAGGATGGGACAGGTGGTGGCCATTCCTCTCACCTGTACAGATTTCTGCAGAATGTCCTGCTGTTTGCCACATATTTTTGGGCCAGTCTTTATAATATTGTTTTTTGGCAAATTAGTGGCAAATCATTAAAGACTGAAGTTAGACAATAATCACAGATATTTTATTTTCAGACTTCATACCCATCTTAAAATTTATACTAATGCACAACCTGTTATGCTATCAACTTTCTCTGTTTGTAAGAGCAATATTTAAAAATGTCCCCTATTAGTTGGCCTTTGTCCCACTTATATGTATGGCTTTATCCAGATTTTTTGCTCTAAGGGGTTGAGAGGTAGGGATGGTGTGCCTAACATAGCCACACTGCTGTAAGGGGATATGCATTCACACATGCATAACCTCACAAAGTTCCTTGTTTTGGGACTAGAACCCCTAGGTATCTAGGTACATACACTATAGTATTGCATACTTATCACATGCACCATGAAGCTTATGTGTGGGGCGAGTGTCTAATGTTGCAGTTAATGTGAATGACAGCAGCAGGCCCTTTAAAGTAATCCAATGGAAGAATTCACAGGGTGGTACAGGCCCTCAAAATGGTATAACCATTGCACACACAAAGCAGCCACACTATTAGAGGGGATATGCTTTACTCACACACAGAGTTGCCAGTTGTGAGATTAGAGCCCCTACTTATCTAGTTGTATGTACTATAGTGCTACATAGTTATTGCATACACTGCAGAGTTTCTGCTCCTGGAGAGTGTCTAATGGTGCATCTAAGTTGAATGACAGCAGCAGGCCCTGTAAAGTGATCCAGTGGGAGAGTTAACAGCGTGGAACAGGCCCTCAAAATGTATAACTATCACACACAAAAGGCAGCCACACTGCTACAGGGGATATGTCTTACTCACACACGCATACACTTACAGAGTTGTCAGTTGTGGATTATAACCCCTACCTATCTAGTTGTACCTATTATTAATGCTATGTACTCATTGCATGTGCCATGGAGCTTACGTGACTGGAGAGTGTCTAATGGTGCATTTTAGGTGAATGAAACAGGAGACTCTGTAAAGTGATCCAATGGGGGAGTAACAGGCCCTCAAAATGGTACAACCATTGCACACCCAAGACAGCCATACTGCTGCACAGGGTATGCCTCATTCAGTCACACACACATTCACTCACAGAGTTCCCAGTTGTGAGATTAGAACCCCTACTTATCTAGTTGTATTTACTACAGTGCTACATACTTATCGTATGCACCACTGAACTTATGTGTCTGGAGGGTGTGTAACGGTGCATCTAAGGTGACTGACAGTAGCAAGCCCTGTAAAGTAATCCAATGGGGAGTTAACAGGGAATAACAGGGCTTAAAATGTATTAGCATTGCACACATATAGCCAAGGCATACACACCACTGCAGGGGGATATAGTTACACACATGCACTAAGTTGCCATTAGAACCCCTACTTATTGAGCTGTATACACCATAGTAATATGTACTTATCACATGCGCGGCGTGCCACAGACCTTATGTGCTTGGAAAGTGTCTAATGGTGCATCTAAGGTTGATGACATTAGCAGGCCCTGTAAAATAGGCCAGTGGGAGGTTCATAGGTAGGCAAAGGCTTTAAAATGTATTAGCATTGCACATACATAGGCAGGAACTACACACAGCTGCAGAGGGATATATTTGCACACATGCATTCATTGAGTTGCTGGGATTAAAGCCACTACCTATCCAGCTGTTTACACTATAATGCTATGGAATTATCACATGCACCACAGAGCTTATGCATTTGGATAGTGTCTACTGCAGATCTTGGGGGGGGGAGACATTATTAGCTGCTGACAAGGAGGCAATTGTTGTGGAGGACAACATTTACAGGGCCATAAAAATGAGTGACTATTACACAGACATAGGCCTGTGCATTCTGCTGCATGTGGAATATATACACAGACACAAGGCAGCCAATGTGAGATTAGAACCCCTACCTACTTACTATTACACACTACTGCTCACCATACTCTTTGCATGCACCCCTGCTTACAAGTGGTATATGAGTGCCTGCAGCACTATATCACACTATGCCTTACTGAGTCTCTCTGTCTCACTCCCCCTCTGTCTGCGTCTCTGTATATGAGATATATATATATATATATATATATATATATATATATATATATATATATATATATATGTGTGTGTGTGTGTGTGTGTGAGAGAGACCTATATATTTATATATATATATATATATATATATATATATATATATATATATAGTTTATATTAAACCCAACAGATCCAGATATATCTTATATGTGCCACATACAGATAGATAAGGGTAATCATGCCGGATGGGGATAGGGAGAGACAGTTGAGGTATACATAGCTATCTGTATGCACAGAGATGTTTGGACATCACAGTTCTATAGTCAGATGTGAGTTCAGACATGGGCTGAAATTACTAAGTGTAGGAGCATGCCCAGTATGACCACCATTAATTACAATGGGACTCCAGCCCAGAACCACCTGTACTCTAGTCCAGGATTTTTTGTGCTACAGCCAGTTGTCTGCTGGACCTGGTGGAACAGTCCAGCACCTCCCTGATATACTGCCTGAGGCATTTTGTGGCTGTGTGCTGTTTGCAATATCTGACCCATATATAGGGTGTTTACAGCGTGTATTGGACTGAACATAGCTTTGGATACTATGTCTGGTACATTTTACATAGCACTGTGATTTCTTGGTACATTAGTGGCAGATCATTATAGACTGATGTGAGGAAACCTTGACAGACATTTGGGTAACTGACTCCACCTACTGCAGGGAACATATGCGACTACATAAACTGTTGTATTCTGCACTTTTTTACATTAGTCTGGCAAGTAGTTCATCTATCCCCTTTTATGTGGACCTTTGTCCTGCCCTGCTCCAGTTCCTGGCTTTTTCCCCAGTTGCTGCTCTATGTAGTTGTAGGTATGCTGTGACTGGTGTAAGAGATGTAACACCACACACAGGGTTATGGACTTCACACCTCTGACTGTACCTGTTTTGCAGGTTGTCCAGCATACTGCCCCATACGTCTGCTCTGCTTCTCAGACATTTTGTCTTGTACTGTTATTATAAGGCTACATATTGCCCAAACCTCTCATACTCTTACAGCCATTAATGTGGATAGTGCCATATATAACAGTGGGATATAGGCCCAGACATGAGGACAGGATTTTAATATTGCTCTTACAAATCCAGACAGTTGGTAGAATGGTTTTGTATTACCATGCATTTTCCAATGGGTATGAAATCTACATCTCACCTGTTATTAGTTGCTCACAGCAACCGTTGACATTTGTCAATAGTTTGCCAGAAAACTGCAAATGTTATGACAAACAGAGCAGATATATGTGCCATAAATGTGGATATTCTGTTAAACTCTGTATGTTTGTGGAGTATGGATAGTGCCCACTGATTTGTTGTAAGCACTGGCACAATTACATGACAGCCTTTACATCCTGCTGCTACACTGACTTATTACAACCTGTTGTTCTACTAGCCACTGTCTAGGTTACTGAGGGTTGTGTACTGTTCATATCTGTGGCCCCCTGTCCCTCCATTGTGTCTGTCTTTGTCCAGCATGCATGCAGTAAGAAATACTGAAATATGGACAATCTGTAAAACTCCTACCATAGCTATAGCTCACATGCAAAACAGTAGTTACAGCCAGTCTTGAACCATGTACCCCATCAACCATGGTAATGTACTTACCCACTAAGCAGCAACAGCCACCAGACAGTACAGTTTACTTCCTGACACTATCAACCACAGACAAACATCGCACTTTGACTCCTTCATATTGGGGAAATGGTATGTCACCAGGTTGATTGGGGCATCCCAGGGATTGTGTGGTGTGCTGCTATTACCTTGCAAACATACTGTGACTGCAGTTGCATGGGGACATGAGTGTGTTGGGAGTATGGGACTCAAGCATTGACAGTCAGATTCATGCAGTAAGTCCATACATATGCTACCACAGTATACTACCCCATTCATTTCTTGTGAAGAAGAGTGACTTACCTTGTGCCAACAGCAGTTGAGATAACAGTGCTTCTGGGTGGTCTCTGTCTGATGCATGCAATACACAGCCAATACATGGTAAGGTAAAGGTTATGTGGTGTGGCTGGCATACTTTTTACTATGCATGGGAGTCAGAGTGGTGTCAGTCCCCAGGTCCCTAGATTGTCAGTGCATGTGCTATGCTTTGCTTCTATGCCAAGGCCAGGGCATACTGGGCACGCCTAAGTCTGCCTACAGGGATAGGCTTAGGGAGTTCCTCATCCAAGTCCCACTGTGGTTGTGGGGACCTTGGTACTAGTGGGGGACTGTTTGTCCCTTCCCTGTGATGTTACTGTGCTCTGCCTCCCTCTGTTGGCTCTTGGTCTGAGTTGAGGGAGGCAGAGCTCAGTGAGTTCTTGTAGTATGTCCCTGTCCACCCTATAGCACTCTATAATCTCCAGCTCATGTAGCCCCTGGAAGGTCACCCTGGGCCTGAACACTCTTCGCCTTCTCAGTCTGGGCCTATTGTCAGTATCATCATCTTCACTGACCTCAGCCTTAAGCACATACAGATGTAGCAGAATAGCAGCAGCCCCTAGCATTTTGTCAGTTAAAATTCCTAAGTTTGTACTCCAATGGTGCAGAGTATGTGGGAAAATCAGATTGTAGGGTATATGCATACTTTAGAGTAGTGTGCTGCAATTGCAGCCTGTGTGATTGGCTCATTATGCTGCATTCCACCTGAAAGGTATAGCACTGGGGATTTGTATGGGACAGTGTCTGTTGAACATGGCTTATCAGTCATTTCTACCTGATTGGCTTTCACAGGCAATTTTTTAAAAAATGTTTCCCCTATTTCTTTCACTGCTAAGGAGGCAGCGCTATTGTAAACAGTGCTCAGCAGTTTTGACCCTCCCACAACCACGGCCATGCTTAGTTTTTCTTAAGCTAGATAAAACACGCGCAACAGCATCAGGCACACACCCCTTGCTTAGCTGTGCTTAGCTGAGTGCAAATAGGTGCCGCTAAGCTCCATTCTGCTTTAACATAGCATGACACACCCCCTTGTGATATCAGCTACCTGTTCTGCCTACATCAACACTGTTCTAGCCCTACCATGATTTAGACCTGCGGGCATGGTGGCCCTTTTTGCTATTCAATAACCGTGGCTCATTTACATACACCTAATTGCTTATACCTTGGATAGTACACTACACTAGGGCCTGTCTCCTTAACAACCACTGTAACCGTTGCCATTGTATGACTTTGCCTGCTGGGCACTATAATGCAATACTTTTGCAAGTGTCTAATTTTCATTTTATAAAGTTTTTATTTTATTTTTTTTGCATAACGGCATGTTTGCACATCACTGCACGCAGATTAAATGTGATATATATATTAAAACAAATTATATTTTTATTACATTGCATTGATTTTTGGAATTACTGGCCATAGTTTTGGCCATTTGCATGCCTACTGTGCACTGTCCACTCGTTTTTGTCCAGTACATAGTTTCTAACTGCGTGCATTTCCTTCACTGACATGGCACCTACACCGGTGCCTTTCGGCTTGCTGAATCACAAATCAACCTCATTCACATGGTTTTTACCAGCTTATGAGGTGATTTTCATTCCATGGACGTGCATGCATGCCCCTCAGTCCTGTTTATTGGATCGCTCAGCAGTCATTTTCCATGTTCGGGCCAGTGCACTATTCCTACATGGAGAATCACTCTGTGTAGGGTTTATTGAATTCCACCCATTATTTATAATGTGTATGTGCACCAGTCCGACAGTTCCCATGACTCCCACATCTGAAACATGTGTGACCTATACCAAAGAGTCTTGTTTGAGATCTGCCTCAAGGATACAAATAGGTACCATAAAAGTTGAGAGCAGGCAACATTTAAAATATTGTGAGTTGCAGTTTATGTCAAATGTGTAATAAAGTGGTTTAGGTGTTTGGCTTACTCATGTGCTGCCTCTGCTGAATAGATACATTAAGAGATGCACTACAGTACACTCTTGTCATTTGTAGAAAGATCGTTGTGTGTATAATGTTGGAGTGCATTCACCATATTCACAATGCTTGAAGTAGCAAATATCAGAGCCCGATTCATAGACCTATCCATCTGCTGGTTAATGAAAAGTGTCACAGACATAAGGTCCTGTAATCATGGTGTTGTTAGTGACACAGATGGAAGCTGTAATAGACTCTTAGGTAGCATACATCCATAGGTTCATAGGTTCATAGGTAGGTACTAAGCTATCTGCCCGAAGGCATTTATAAGCCTAGCTGGAATGTGTTGGCTTTCGCCGCCCCCTTAGATTAGTTCCCTGTGCTTCTGTCCAGCAGAGCCATTGAAGTGATCCCTGGGGTAAACTTTTTGTTTCCCATCCACTCGTCAAGGTTTCTCTTGAAGAGGGTTAGCGAGGAGCTCTGCCTAATGTAGATTGGAATGTTGTTCCACAGCATGGGAAGTCTCTGGGACAGGAATCTATCCCTCCAGCACATCCTATTTATTGTTGTGGTGAGGTTTAGATCCCTGGAGCGTGTGGCTCGGGGGGATATGGTTTTCTTTAGGTGGAGCATGTCCATCAATTCTGGGTTGAACATGGCCTTGTATATCAGGCAGAGATCACCTCTGAGTAGGCGGTATGCAACCGAGCACAGCTGGAGTTTCTTAAGTCGAGCTGCATAGGGCATATGCTTGAGACCAGTGATCGTCTTTCCAGTTGTGGCAGGTGTCTTGCAAGGTACATCTCAAATGGGGCATTGTACTCTATGATGGGTCTGATGAGTGATGCGTAGGGAGGCCCAATGGCCTCTTTTGATCTGAACGCGAACCCTTTTGTGATTAGGTGGGCCACATAGAAGGATTTTCTAACCACTTTGGCAATGTGATTATCAAAGGAGAGGTTACTATCTACTTGGGTCCCCAGATCCCTTATTACATCTTCCGTATTTAGGGGGCTACCACCTATGTGGTAGTTTGTGGGTACTTTGTTTTTTCCAAAGGGGATGACTATGCACTTTTTGGCATTTAGCTTGAGACCATGGTTTTCACACCAGGTATTTGTCTCAGTGAGACCCTTTTGGAGGATGTCTGTGTCAGCTGGAGAGTCAATTATAGCCCCTAGTTTGCAGTCGTCTGCAAACTTGGTGAGTCATAGTCCTTCTGTGTTTGCCTGTACCTCTGAAGTATATGCCGAACAGGAGGGTTCCTAGGACTGAGCCCTGGGTAATGCCACTTGTAACAGGTTTAGAGTCAGGCCTAGCTCCTGTAACTCTTACCATGTGGGTTCTGTTCATGAACCAGTTGTTAACCCATCTGTTGACGTAGGGGTTTATGTTCAGGCTGGTGAGCTTGTCTATAATACCTGAGTGGGGAATCGTGTCGAAGGCCATTGCGAAGTCTAGGTAGGCTGTGTGGACCACCTTTCCCTCATCCATAACCTTGGTAACTGTCTCAAAGAAGTCTACCAGGTTTAGGAGGCATGATCTGCCCTTCACAAAGCTGAACTGGGTTGGGTCCAGTGTTTGGAGGTTTCCAATGTCTCTGCTAATGAGATCCATGATTATGCGCTCCATAGCTTTGCAGACCAAGCTAGTCAGGCTTGCAGGGCAATAGTTCCCGGGGTCTGTTGTGGCTTCACCTTTGTGGAGCGGAATAACCATTGCTGTGCGCCACTCTGTGAGCATGTAGCCTGTGAAGAGGCTGAGTTTACACAGTGTGCTTAGGTGAGGGGTTAGTTCATCTTTGAGCTTGTGTAGGACGCATCCTGGGACACCGTCCGGTCCCATTGATGCTGTGTTTTTGGCTTTGGAAAAGGCTGTTTTAACCTAAGTGTCTGTGATTTCAGGGGCATTACATTCTTCTGGTATAGTTATGGGCCCTTTTGGGGGTGAGAGGGGGGGTGACATTTGCACTGAACCTGTCTGCCAAGATGTTGGCTATATCGGTCGGTTCAGTGTATTTTGTGCCATTCTGCACTAACTCTGAGTAGATCTGAGAATTGCCACTTAGATTCTTACATAGCTAAAGAATGCTTTGTGGTTATCTTTGGAGTCCATTATAATTTTTCTATCGAAGCTAGTCTTGGATGACTTTATGAGGGAACGTAGTTTCTTGCTGATACTTATCAGGGATGTATTCCCTTCTTGGGATTTTACTCTTTTCTGTATTAGTTTCCTCCTTCTATTGTATAGTTGTTTATGGCAGAGGTCCACCAGACTGGTTTCCTTTTCTTGGAGGAGTGAGTCTTGGTTTTGTTTGGGATAGCACGATCCATGCATTCTTGTAGGTGCCCATAGAGTGCAGTAGTAAAGGATTTTGTAGCTTGGACAGCGTTATCCTTTAGCATGAGAGCTTTGAAACTTCCCATCTCGGTCTTAAGTAATGTGAAGTTTGCTTTTGAAAAGTTTTTCACAGTGGTTTCTTTGACCGGGGGTGGTGGCGGAATGTGGATATCCAGAGTGATTTGTTTATGGTCAGATCTAACCAGTGAGGGGTTGACCTCCAGTCACCCATGTTGGTGATGACCAGGTCCAATATGTTGTCATCTCTGGTGGGGGTGTTAACCAGTTGATCCAGGGAGTTTGAGTTTATAAATTCTAGGATATGTTGGGCCAGGGAGTTCGTACTTGAGTAGTTCTCCCAGTTAATGTTTGGATAATTGAAATCACCCAATATCATGGTGTTTGGTAGGACCTTTATGTTTCCCAGTTTCCAGGAATGCGGCGTGGGAGTCCTGGGACATGGTGGGTGATCTGTAGCAAGCTATAATTTGAATAACAGTTTTGCCCATTGTTAGTAGATGAGGCTATGTGCTCATAATGAGTCTCAAAATGTGTTATGGTGGATGTGGGTGACCTCCCCTACAGTGTTGCAGAGAGTGTAATTTTGTGATCTAACCATTCCACTTGCAAATTTTTTCACTGTCAGCCAGAGATATCCTGCTGATATCAGATCTCTGTTATGCTGTTGTGATAGATCTTTCACCAGGATAATCTGTCAAAACAAGAATGCAGATGATAACATTTTCTGCCTGCACATTTACCCATATTGCCCCTATTGGCATGCATAATAATATAGATTAAGCTTTGGCTATTACATACTCTGACATATATAACATGTCTCACAGGTCATTGCAGTTGCAGAATAGAGGTGCTAGGAAAAACAAATACATAGGTAAGCTTTGGTCAGTCCTTCTGTTCAAATGCAGTGGAGTGTGATATATTGTACTGTAGTAGAAATTATTCACCTGCTATGTCCCTAACTGACAGACAACATCTCACATTCAAGCCATGCCTAGGTATGATATACTACTCTCCCTGACTGGCCAGTAACAACAAAAAATTCCTCAGCCTCACTAAAGTATTGTTGGTCCACCACCCTGTGGTGGACATGTTTCTAGCAAATTCTCATGCATTTTCCTTTGCATGGAATATTGTAACAGTAAACCTTCAATTAATGTTTTGCAGAAACCTATGATGGCCACCCACAGCATTTACATCTTGTACCACCCTCTGTAAGATCTGGTCCTGATACTGCTTTTCTGCAATAACCTTACCCATGAGGTGAATACCAAATGTATAGAGGGCTTGCAGCAGCACTTCATTCTCTTGAGATGTACATTTTTCTAGCTGTTGCCCCTGTAGAGTGACCAAACAGGTGCAGGTGCATCTGTGGACAAAGCATGTCAATCAGTGTGTGTTATAGTATGCTGTTGGATGGTCATACTTATCCCCACCATACAACTGTTTATGAAGCATAATTAATGCTTTATACAACCACGTCATCTAACCATTTCTGTACTGCACACTATCTATGGCCACAGGGTTATACCCCACCATTATGACCCTGTTTATCAACTGCAGTTAATGCTATGCATCTGTGCATTGCCCCCCCCACCAACAAACTATATGTTGTAGCCATGCCTCAGCATATAGCCTAGAATACCCAAGCCCCCATGGCACATTTTTCACAGGGTTCACATAGAACTAAGTTGTCCCCCACCCCCCTAAAAAGAGGCAATTAGTGAAATTCAATGTCAGTGCCCTGTATTCCCAACTATATGTACATCAAAATGTTTATTTCTATGTGATTGACATCCACCACATAACTTCTTGCTAATGAACTTTCCCAGCTGAGACTCATAAACTCTTTAACTGCTTCCCAATCTTTATAAGGCTACACAGTATCTATTGAAATTTCTGTATTCCACAGCTATGCACATTTGGATTCTGTTGCCCAAAATGGTGCTGCCGCTTTATGTCTTATTAACAATGGTTAATCTGTATGCTTGTTTTATTAATAATGCTTCTCAGTAGGGTTGCTCCTAAATCACTGTCATAGGGTATTGTGCTACCTATATATGTTAATATATTTAGGCAGTCCTTCAATCATGTTGGTCGTGATACTTAATGTATAAAACATATCATTAGCTATACAGTTTGCCATGCAAGATGCCTCTCAAAAAATAACACTACTGAGATAAGTAAGATATGCTATGAACACCAGCCATATCAAGAAGAAATAAACAGTTCCTCATAAATCAAGATCAAAATTATTGTGCTCAAACAAATTAAATATTTAAAAAAGAAGCCAATAATAGTCTTACACAGTGTAACAAAAATATTTAAAAATACTTTGCTATGCAAAGGTTTCAAATGTCTTTCTAAGAACATTCCATGTCTTCTATTTTTATATAGATGTGCAGTATTTTAAATTTTAACTAAAATATTGGGAAAATACTCAGTTTACTGTGCATTTATCTAGGGATATAAAACTGCAGTTTTTTTTTTATTTCAGGCCAATGTTTTCCTTTTTTTTTCTACTGGTATTTCAAGTCTTCAATTAACTTCTTTTTTGTTAAATTAACACACAAATGCAGAAGATAACACACAAAAGAAGGAAGGTAAAATGGATATGCCTAGAAATACTTGGAATGGAGTATGGTGTGATATGGTATCCGTTACTACTCAGAAGGGGATAACGTCATCCAAAGAGACTGTGCAGTGTTAAGAATCATTCATAGCTTATCACCTCAGCCTTAAGGTTAGGAGTTCATGCAGTCTGACTGTGTATAAGGTAGCCATTAGTGTAAGATATTCCTGAACCAAGTGCATGTTGTTTTGTACATCAGTGTTTAGTTCTTGCCATCTCAGCATGTACAAGTTGTATTTTTTTTTCTTTTTTTCTCTTTGCTAGACATGGCAGTAGCCTAAAATCATTATCCTAGAGCATGCTAAGATTTTGACTTACTATTATTCAGTCAAATGAAGCAAATGTTAACTTTTCTCAATGAAGTGACATTTATTTAAAGCTGATCTTAGATGTTATCTGTAGTTCCTTCTGATATGGTGTCCTGTACTAGCCTGCCATCCTTGTTCAATGGTTTATTTGCATTCTTCCATACAAAACAGATCATCTTTAATAGTGCATTACATCAGAGCAAGTATTGTCTTTTCAATACTTAAACCTTCTGTGACAGTGGTCTACCACCCCTAGTATTTATTTGTACTATTGATATTGAAACATTGACATTGAGTGCAAAGTAGGGAACATTATAATACTTATTTAAATAACTAAACATACTTTTTATTACTCATTCAGCCATTTATTTATTTTAATTTGTTGACTGGGTAAGTGAACTGGTAAAAAGAAACTTTTTAGCCATGCCACAGTGCAAATACAGTAACATTACCATAGAGCAACTCAAGTATAGAGCTAGGAATCTATTATGAGTAAGGAAAATGTAGAAAATGCATGAAAAAACACATTAGGGCAATGTAAAATGCGTAGAGAAAAACTATCAAATATCAAGACAAATCTGCAGTGATTCAATAAACCCATTTCCTGAACATAAATTATTTTTGAATATTGTGCAGCATAATGTGGTTTCAAATTGTCTTCTACTATGAGATGGTTATGTATGATAGGTGACCCAAATGAAGTTTCATCGTATCAGTTATAAGACAAACAGGAGCTATGTAGTTGAAACAGGTGAGTTAGCTCATTTAAGTTACACAATAAGACAGAGAAACATTAGTAGCTTTAAGCTTAGAAGACAGATTCTTTCATTTCTGGATATTACCCTAGTTCCCAGAAGCATAATCATATATTTATTTCATTCATAACATATAATATAATATGTATTATATATACATTGACCCAAGTTTAATAACTGCAGTATCATCACACACATTTTACATGTTCCATCTATGATTAAAATGTTTTAAGTTAAAATGGGCACTGACCTCAACCCAAGGCCATAATATATTCACCATTTGACATTTAACTGTTAAAGTTACTTACTTTCTATAAAAGTGAAAGCAAATGTTTGATTTATTTTATTTAATTATTTTGCTACATATATGTGTGTGCAAAATTTTCCAGTAGAACCTCCGGTATCCTAATAAATAATTTTGTTTCCTCTGCCATGGTTTAATACTGGGAGGAGGGTGACTGTCATGTACTACAAGATAAGGAGTGAATACAGGGAGAGGGAAGGCAAAGGCAGATTTCAGCACCTGCTCCTAACAACTAGCATAATAAACTATTTATCTGCAATTTTGTTCTGATTAAAAAAAAGTATGCCTCTCTTACATATGCTCACCAGCTTTAGAAAGCAAACAAAATGGAGACTGAAACATTAGGAAAAAAAAAAAACAAAGAAATTAACTTAACTCAGTCATTGTTAGTCATTTCTTTGGGGATTTTGTATAGGATGTAGGAAAGAATAAGGGTTATCTCCTCTGACTTGCAGATAATTTAATATGATATATGTTATGCGTCTGCTTCCTGCAACAAACAGACAAAAGCATTTGTAAGAAGAGTGAGACAAAAGGACTTCAGATACTTTAGCTAAGTTCACAAGTCATGTAAGGTCTTATCAGTTTTATTGCACAATAGGTTTACCTTCTTAAAATAATAATTCAGAACAGTTATGCATAGTTGGTATTAAAAGGAGGAATAAACTTGAGTATCCCCTCAGGCAAATATGAAAAACTTTAGCCGTTCAAGAAACAGAAATTCCATTAGCTAGATGTAATGATTGTGTATCACATTATCAAAACCAGTACTTTACCCATATCATTCACAGAATATCATTTTTACAAGCTTTAGCAGTAGAACCAACAATTTACCACAGGTTACTGGGATCACTGGTCTTTCTTGCTTGACAGCCAGTGTTCATTGGTTGAAGCTTCAGCAATTTCTTTGCACATCCAACCGCAAGGTCTCTGCAAGAAAATGTGCACTGTTTGTCCTATCCCATGTTTAAATTAAGAGAAAAAGCTAAATCAGGGAAGATTACTAACAGTAAGTTAATTTATAGTAGAGAGACTATTCTGGAAATTCAATCCTCAGGCTTGCTGTGTAACAGGTTTGATGAGCTGCTGCCCGTGGGGCCTGTGAGGCCTACAACACTTTTCAAGTTACAGGAGCTCAGAATCTTACTCAGACATGGAACAAAATGCCTGGTATGTACAGAACTGACATTTTTTGATCATGGTAAGAGAAGAAAACAAAAGAGGTGTGAGGGAACACATAAAAGAGGATCTAGGGCTGAAATCACTGCAAGGCTAAAAGCTACTCCCTACAGGCCTGCACTGCCATCCATCCTGCTGGCAAATGTTCAATCACTGGAAACAACATGGACTATTTAAGGCTGGAAATATATACTCAGAACAAGGTGATGAAATTCTGTGTGCTTATTTTTACTGAGACTTGGCTAAACTCTAACATTAATGACAGTGCAGTCCATGTGGAGGAGCTATCACATTTTAGAGCAGACAGAATACATTCTCTCAGTGTTAAGTCCAGAGGGGGAGGTGTCTGCATATATATCAATAACAACTGGTGTACCAGTTGTGAGATAGTATCCTTGAACTGCTCAGATAGAGTTTTTGCCACTGAAATGCAAACCATTTTATCTACCCACGGAATTTAATAGCATCTGCATTACAGCTGTCTACAGTCCTCCCAGTGCTAATCCAAATGAGGTAATGACCACATTATGCCAGGCTATAAATGAACTGCAAAACTGGAATCTAGACTGTGTTCATATAGTGGCAGGTGACTTTAATCAGGCCAACTTGAAAATGGTTTTGCTCCACTATTTCCAATATGCAGACTTTGCAGCAAGGGGTGAGAACACACTGGACAAGGCATACAGCAATGTTGAGCTGGAATTAAAGCCAGTGCCTCACCCACACCTGGGAAACTCTGACCACCTCACCATATTGTTACTACCAGCATATAAACCATGGCTAACTACAGTGAAACAAGTAAGAGTATGGCCAGAGGGTACAGTCTTGGCACTCCAGGACTGTTTTGAGAGCACAGACTGGAGCATATTCAAGGAGGCAGCTACTGAGAACCAGTGTATCAATCTGGAGGAGTACACTAAGACTGTGAAGGGCTACATCTTGAAATGTGTGGATGATGTGACAGTCACCAAAAGCATCATCACATGAGCCAACCAGAAACCTGGTTGATGAGAGAGGTTTACGAGCTATTGAAATCAAGGAACACAACCTTTGAGTCTGGAGATAGGGAGGCCCTCAGAATAGCAAGAGTGAATCTGAAGAAGGGAGTGCGGGAAGCAAAATGCGCCTATGGCAGAATGATCCAGAACTACTTTTCTGACCAAAAAGACCACAGGCACCTATGGCAAGGTATCCAGTCCATAACTGACTACAAACCCCTATCTTCACAATTTGAGGACAACAAGGAATTCCTAAATAAGCTGAATGTCTACTTCAGCAGATTCGAGGAAGGGAGCAGAACAACAGTGAAGAATATGCCCATCAGCCATAATGAAAAGATGCTCATCCTCAACTCAGCTGATGTCCAGAGGACACTGCGCAGACTTAACCCGAGAAAAGTAGCTGGACTTGATAATATCCTAGGTTGAGTACTCAGGGACTGTGCAGTCCAACTAACAAATGCCCTCATGGATATCTGCAATAACTCTATGTCAGAAAATTGTTCTGAAATGCTTCAATGACACAGCAATCATTCCTTTACCAAAGAAGTCTCCACCATCTTGCCCAAATGACTACTGCCCTGTAGCCCTCACCTCCACATTGATGAAGTGCTTTGAAAAGCTGGTCAAGGATGCCATAACATCTGGGCTGCCTGCTGATCTTGACCATCTGCCGTTTGCTTATGGAGCCAACCGCTCTATGGCAGATGCCATTTCTCTTGCACACCATCTATCTCTGGAACACCATGAGAATAAAAATACCTACGTGAGGGTACTATTCATTGACTTCAGCTATGCTTTTAACACAGTCACCCCCTTCATCTGATAATGAAGCTACTTCAACTAGGCATCAACACTCCACCTTATAACTGGATTCTTGACTTTCTCACAGACAGACCGCAGAAAGTATGCACAGGAAATAACTCTTCAGATAGCATCACTCTTAACACTGGAGTGCCACAAAGATGTGTACTAAGTCCCTTGCTGTTCACCCTGTTAAAACATGATTGTACAGCCAGGTACAATGCAAACTACATCATCAAGTTTGCTGATGATGCAACAGTGGTGGGCCTCATTACTAACGACAATGAAACAGTGTATAGAGATGAGGTGGAACAACTAATTATCTGGTATGGAAATAACAACTTAGCCCTAAATGTAAACAAGACAAAAGAGATAATTTTGGACTACAGGAAAAATTGCAAGGAACTTTCTCCCTTTACCATTGATGGGGAAACAGTTGAAAAAGTGAGAAGCATGAAGTTTCTGGGAGGGCACATCGATGAGGACTTGTCTTGGAACACCAATGCAGATGCCATAGTCAAGAAAACACACCAGAGACTGCAATTTTTGAGAAGGCTGAGGAGAGTGAATCTCACATTGACAGTTCTCACTACCTTCTACAGAAGTTCTATAGAATGCATCCTGATGAACAACCTCATAGTATGGTATGGAAGCTGCTCTACTTCAAAATCCCTCCAGAGAGTGATGAACACAGCTGAGAAGATCATCAAGATCACCTAACCACCTATCCATGATGACTCAACAGGGGCAGAGGAATAATTAAAGACTGCACTCACCCTGCTTATAGACTGTTCCTGCATCTATCATCCAGAAAGGTCTTCCAAAGCATACATTGCAGAACTATGGGATTCAGGAACAGCTTCTTCCCTAATGTCATCAGGCTGCTGAACTCTATTAACAACTATGCTCCATGATGGCCATCTGGGTCAGTAGAAGCTGTAGTAGCTTATCTCATATTGTGCATTAACCTAGTTACCAGTCTCATCTAATACTTCGTGCAATATTCACCATGACTGTTAACTTACAGGCCATCTAGAGCAGTAGCAATGCAGTAAAATACCTCTTCTTTAGTGCAATACATGTTACAAATTTGTGAATTAACCCTAGTGTAATACTCTAAGGTACATAGTGCAACCCTCTAATGTTCACAGTGCAATACTTAAATGTCTCTTTTTGTGCAAGGTTCAATGCAATATCTTAACCAACTACCTGTGCAATACTAAAGTCTCATGCAAGTAAGTGTTACTGCGAAAAGTGTTAAAATGTGTTTCTAATTATGTGCAATATTAGTCTGTCTACCTGCATGTCTGTGATGTAATAGCTAGGTGTTATATGTGCAAATGTCTATGAAAATAGTCTATATATGTTGTATGCACACTGAGTCCGGAGACACGGAATTTTGATCAGTTTTTGCACTTGTGTAATTTCTGAATGACAATAAAGTTTACTTTGACTTTAAGGTGTTTTACTAGCAGATGCTGCTACTCACACATAAGAAAAGATCCTTATAAGAATTCATCATTTCATGTTCACAAAATCCACTTAGAATGAAAAAAGTAAGTAAAACCAAATATGACTATACACTTTTTCTTCCATATGCATATTAACCTGCATGCCTGCAGACCATCAGACCACTCCCTACTGGGCTTGACTCTAGATGTTCTTCTATACTAGATGTCCCCAGTATAATCATAGGCAGTTGCTAGGCCTGCAATCCAGGGTACCACTGAGGAGCTTAGACGAAATTCCCAGTTGCCTCTAAGTACTGTTTTAAGCAGCTTGCTGAAGGTCACATAGTAGACAAATGAGGTCTTAGGGGCTCAAGCCCTGTAACACAACTGCTGGATGAGGTGACAATCATCTAGAGAGGTTATCGCCCAGGCTGCCATGGAGGTGCTTTGATCATCACAGGCGTCTCAAGAATGGTAGCATTTCTAAGGGATGTGTATTTGTTGGGCACTAATTAATCAACTGACAGCAGTGTGACAACTTTATTGTTGAAAGCTACTTTCATTGAACATGTAGTGTTGCACTTTCTCCACTGTTGTTTGACTATGAGGGGGGTGTAAAGTAGCTTGCCCTCTGTAAAAACAAAAAAGAAAACTTAAAAATTTGCTCACTGAAAGTGTATTTCAACAATTTATTTTCATTGGTTGTCTGTTAAAAAATAGTCTTTCAATGAATAATCATGAATCTCATTTCTGTATGATGTTAACTCCTGAAGGTGGGGATGAGTGATTCACATCCCTATGTGGGTCACTATATTTAAAGATGCAGAATTTGCTGTATATAACCACTGGCTAGCTTTCACTGTTGCAGTGAAAACCTAACTTATTTTTCAGTAACTGTTTAAAATGTTGAGCTCCTCTACAGTGAGTCCCATAATGCTGAGACTAAATGGACAAATATATAGACAAACATATACTAAGTCTGAGATTCCATTTTTCATAATATTCCCTTTTCTCCAAGGTATGGCAATCTTGGAGTTGGTGTATGTGAGTCTGTGTGTGTGTGTGTGTGTGTGTGTGTGTGTGTGTGTGTGTGTGTGTGTGTGTGTGTGTGTGTGTGTGTGTGTGTGTGTGTGTGTGTGTGTAGGAGGTGCAGAGGGCTTGCTCCCTGCAAAGAAGTTGTTTTAGGGGAAGTGTGATGTTCAGTATTCGATTTTCTGTATTTTTTGTCTTTTTCTCAGTTTTTCAGTCCTTGGCATTTTGAATGCCAACATTTGAATAAGAACTCAGTTTTTTGTCAGGTAAGGCTATTTCACCTATACCCTGATATTATAATGTCATTTTTACTGCATGCCACTGCTTGTAAATGCTTTTGCAAACAGAGTGAATTAATGACAGAGTACTTTAAGAATGTCTCTCTGATTTCAAGCCCTTCTACATCTTTTATGTAGCGACATTATTTCAGGAGCTAAAATAATGATAGCTATGATCAGCTAGTCATACCACAAAAAGTTGTTGAATAAATGTTTCATGCCTAAAAACTAACAGCCTCCATCAAAGCTGGGATAAGAGAGGATGGACTACATGGCTTCACATTTGTTTCCAGTGCTTAACTGTGTCCTACTATCTTAAATCATCCAAAACTTTATCTGAATTAAATATCAATACTGTTTTGTTACAGACAGCTACACTACATGCCTTGTAGATGGCAATGAACTAATTTAATGAAATGTGTGATCCACTGTCCTTGTGTAGTGTCACAATCACTGAAAAAAATCCTGTATTGAAGATTCAACACCAGCTAGAGTGAGTACAGGAAAATATGATATTCAGAAGGCAAGCATCCTAAAGTTAAAAAGAAAAAATAATAATAATACTGATGACACTTCCTTTATCTGAAAAACAATTTTTGGAGGAGGTGGCTATTCTGTGACAAATGAAACTCCTGTGTCTGCAGAGAAAGAAAGTAAACAAAACTAAAGCTGAAACTGGTATCCCAAGAAATAAAATGGCTTTCCAGAAAAGCAGAAGATTTGGGATGGTCCTCCAGGTAAAATAACTGTCTGGTGTATAAGAAAAAAATCAGCTAATATTTTATGGTTTCTACAGAGGTTCCTTCTGATGATGATGAACCTGAATGATGATGGAACTGAGTTACAGCAGACTATACATGTCATGTCCTCTCACCCAAACCTGAGGAAAGGGTAGCCAAGAGATAAGCTTCAGACTCCTTGATCATTGCAATATGTAAGGAAGTTTTGTGGTTTATTACATTCCCCTTCTGTTTTCTGATTCAGGGTGAAATGCCTCATAGGTTTGCAGATTCTGCATAATAACTCATCTTATTTTCCAAATGTAGAAACTGCCTCCCTGGCAATGTCATTTTCATATCTAATCTGTTCAGAAATTACTTTAAATTGTGGTATCAAGATTTTAATAATAACACAAGTTCTGTAGAGATGTGTATAGTATTACGTATTGTTCAGTTCCACTGATTTGCTATTATTTTATATATAAAAGGGACCAGGTATGTATACTAGATTGGGAACACTGTTAATATGCAGGGTTGCTGAATGCGGTGTCATTGACTGAAATATCAGAATGGAAATGTTACCAAAAAATAACTGAGGTAGTTGCTCGATGTGATCCGTATCAACTGTAGTAGTGCAGAAAGCAATACTTCAGCCATAAGCTTATAATAAACATTTAATAACAGCAAATTAATAACAATACTTTCAAAAAACGTTAAGTACTTTCTTTCCTTATAACGAATAGAACTTTTGTAAAGCAAAGCCGTCATCCTTCTCACACTACTTATATAGCAAAGCAATTGAATAATTAACCAATAAAGTCACATGACATGTTCAAACTAGTAAAATAAATAGAATACATAAATAATGATTCTACATGCAAACATTGTTACTTTAAACTTATTAACTCTACAGCTTAGCTGATTTTAACTTGAGCACACTATTTATGGATAACATATTGTTCAAACACCATGGGGTGATAGCATCTATTCTTAGCTACAACTGTGGCTCACTATACTCCAAGGTATCCTCCCCCATGCACCCCCTCTGGAATTGGGTAAAACCTGTTCTATAATAAAAAATAAAAACCTTTTAGCGTTTGCACAGTTTTGCTTGTGACTATATAAAGCACTGCTATCCTGCTGATTTTTTACTTCATAACAATGTTCATAGTTAAGCTTTTGGGAAATGTACCTGCGCTGTGTATGGGGTGCTAACAGCAGCTTTGGCTCAATGAAGCTGAGTAAAGACAACTCTCCAGTGTACACAAGAAAGTTTGTGGCAAATTGTAGTATAGTGGTGTGTCTAAATCTGATTCCCAGATACATGGCAGACATCTACTTTGTTATGGTATATGCTCATAGCCAAGCATGCAACCTAAAATAGACAATTACTTTGTCGTGGTATATGCTCATATCCAAGCATGCAACCTAAAATAGACAGCTACTTTGTCATGGTATATGCTCATATTCAAGCATGCAACCTAAAATAGACAGCTACTTTGTCATGGTATATGCTCATACCCAAGCATGCAACCTAAAATAGACAACTGCTTTGTCATGGTATATGCTCATATCCAAGCATGCAACCTAAAATAGACAGATACTTTGTCATGGTATATGCTCATACCCAAGCATGCAACCTAAAATAGACAACTACTTTGTCATGGTATATGCTCATACCCAAGCATGCAACCTAAAATAGACAACTGCTTTGTCATGGTATATGCTCATATCCAAGCATGCAACCTAAAATAGACAGATACTTTGTCATGGTATATGCTCATACCCAAGCATGCAACCTAAAATAGACAACTGCTTTGTCATGGTATATGCTCATATCCAAGCATGCAACCTAAAATAGACAATTACTTTGTCATGGTATATACTCATATCCAAGCATGCAACCTAAAATAGACAGATACTTTGTCATGGTATATGCTCATATCCAAGCATGCAACCTAAAATAGACAGATACTTTGTCATGGTATATGCTCATATCCAAGCATGCAACCTAAAATAGACAACTACTTTGTCATGGTATATACTCATATTCAAGCATGCAACCTAAAATAGACAGCTACTTTGTCATGGTATATGCTCATACCCAAGCATGCAACCTAAAATAGACAACTGCTTTGTCATGGTATATGCTCATATCCAAGCATGCAACCTAAAATAGACAGATACTTTGTCATGGTATATGCTCATACCCAAGCATGCAACCTAAAATAGACAACTGCTTTGTCATGGTATATGCTCATATCCAAGCATGCAACCTAAAATAGACAACTACTTTGTCGTGGTATATGCTCATACACAAGCATGCAACCTAAAATAGACAGCAACTTTGTCGTGGTATATGCTCATACCCAAGCATGCAACCTAAAATAGACAACTACTTTGTCGTGGTATATGCTCATATCCAAGCATGCAACCTAAAATAGACAGCTACTTTGTTGTGGTATATGCTCATACCCAAGCATGGAACCTAAAATAGACAGCTACTTTGTCATGGTATATGCTCATACCCAAGCATGCAACCTAAAATAGACAGCTACTTTGTCGTGGTATATGCTCATACTCAAGCATGCAACTTAAAATATACAGCTACTTTCTCGTGGTATATGCTCATACCCAAGCATGCAACCTAAAATAGACAACTACTTTGTCGTGTTATATGCTCATATCCAAGCATGCAACCTAAAATAGACAACTACTTTGTCGTGGTATATGCACATACCCAAGCATGCTACCTAAAATAGACAGCTACTTTGTCGTGGTATATGCTCATACCCAAGCATGCAACCTAAAATAGACAGCTACTTTGTCGTGGTATATGCTAATATCCAATCATGCAAACTAAAACATTTTGATGCAGAAAAACTGATATGAGGTAGAGTACAAAGCTTTGGAGCATGCTGTATGCAGGTCTGACAGAATAAATAGTGTGGCAAAAATATAGCCTGCTGTATTTGCTGGGGAAGGCAGGGAGTTTCTGTCAAAGTGATTGATGTACTTTTTTTCCATGGGACAACATCCTTGTTGTATATCATATAAGTCAACTGCCTGGATAACATAGAATTAGCACAAGTTGCAATGCTGTGTAGATCAGCTAGATGAAGATTTACTGTGACAAGGTTTGTGACAGGATTAGTTAAGCTGATGACAGCTGCGCTCAGAGATACGTAAGTTGGACTCAGAATGCTTCTCTGCTTTCTAATGGAGTCCTTATAAGACTGTAAGAGTGAAGGACCTTTACTGCAGATTCAACTTATGGTATTTTAACAGATGACATATGGGAGCAAGTGGAGTGCCCTTTTTGTTGTTCTATTTTTTCTGGCATAATTATATATTAATAGTTTTGTGCTGCTAATCTGAAACAGGGATCCAGAATGGGCCAGTAACTCTTACTTCTGCTGTTAGAGGGCAACATAGTTTTCAATTTTGTCTCTCTGCCTACACTTGTACATTAGTAGCTGGTGTTTGTAACCCCCCCCCCCATTTCGTGTTCTTGAAGTAGATGGTCTGTGGAAGGCAAACACAGATGCCACATTATATAGGGAATTTGACCCCATTGTGATATACTGCATTTTGAGGCATGATCTCAAGAATTTCATGTGTTTATAGTCAAATATGTGCCTATTTTCTAATTTATTTTATTTTGTTTAAGATATATTAGTTTTTTTACGAATTTTATAGTTCACTGTGATGGTGAGTTGTCTTCTTTGGAGACATTAGTCTTAAAATGGTAAATGATAGTATTCTCTGTGCAAATTTCTGATACTATACTGTACTTAGTAGTGTCCAAAAAGTCAATATCCTCCTTAAAAGGCTGTGCTGACCATGTTTCATAAATGTGAGAATGTGACTTTATTAGATATTGCTGTTTTGCCCCCGGGATATCTGTCCAGTCCTTATCAGCCCTTTCATGCTCCTTTCACTTCCTTTAATACGAGGTACAGTGCACAGTCAGATCCTTTTGTAACCTTAGGTAAAATTGGACTTGACACCTGTGTCCTCTGAATCTACAGGAAGAGAATGACCTCAATGGTCTACTATCCTAAGAGTGCCATCTCCCCTTTTAGAAGGCAAGACCCCATGAGCAGGCATCATATATGTGGCAAGGGTGAGAATTTCTTTCCTTTTTTCTTTCTTTTTCTAAAGATATCTGCAGATAAGGAGGACCAAATGGCTGGAGTGACTGTAAGACTGGGGTCATCACTGCCAGTGATTTAGCTTATTTGTGTTCCTCTCAATAACCAAATGAATGGTAGCCTGCATACAAACAGGGACACACACACACACACACACACACACACACACACACACACACACACACACACACACACACACACACACACACACACACACACACTGGCCTCCAGTGGGGAATACCCCAATTATAAGCAGAATCCCAGTCTCTCCCTCCAGGATGGGTGAGTGGATTATAGCCACTCATTCTCTCACTTAAAGCCTTCTACTGTCTAAGCTGTTAATTAAACTTTGGTCATTTAGGTAACAGTCCAGGCTCCATTCCTATATATCACAAAACTATAGTATATCTTACTATAACAGAAAGAATAAAGTGAAAATGTGGTTACACACCTATGCCTTATTCTTTCACGTATATGTCTTTCATGACACTCATAGCAGAAGCACCGTTTAACAGGATATGGCTCATCAGGGAAGACAATTCACAAAATACAGGCAAACATCAATTAAATCAGGAGTGCTCTAAAAAATCAATGGTAATTAAACTGCATGTATGCATTTAGTAACTGAGAATATGTTAGCATATTATCAGATAACTAAAAACTATATGTAGTTTGAGGCCCTTTCATATAGAAGTTGCTTATGCAATTGCTACTTCAGAGAGGTTGTATTTTATAGTTTTTACCAGGTTGGGAATATATATGTATGTATGTATGTATGCATGGACATGTATATATATCAACTGGGGTGTAGTTGATAAGTGCAACTGCCACATGAGGGAATTGAATACTCATTTTAGTGAACGTTCTGTTAAAGGGAATTTCTGCCAGCAACCGTTTGTATTGGATCACATTGCAACAGATTACAGGAGTTTGCTCTTACCCCACTGTTGTGCGAGCTTAAAGTTAGTATATATAATTAGTAGGGCTGCATGGGGCTTTCTCACTTGCAAAAACATATACATTTTTTTGATGCTTGTATACAATAATGGCATTGTTCGTGTTCATGCTTATGAGGGTATGTAGTTTGGCGATACGCTCATATGTATGTATGTGTGTGTGTATCTATCTATCTATATAGTTCTAGTTATCTGATCTAAATGCATTTGTTGTCATTTTGGAGCATTGTTCAAAAACACAGTAAGGGCAATGGGAAATCCATACTTTATTTAGAAAACTGATGTGGCTACTAAGGTTAAATGCAACCTCTCTACCAGGTTTAAATGAACACACCACTTAATTCTGCATTGAAACTTAGGGCAACTACGTTAGAAATGTCAAAACAAAGTTTTTATGTCATCAGTTTCTAAGGGATGGTATTTTGTTCTAATTGATGTTGTGCAGTTTTCCGTTGAAAGTTTTTAAAAAACATTATTTATGTGAATGTGCTAACAATGTTGTATTTATAGTATCAAAGTTTTACTCATGCATCAGCTGATTCAGTTCAGTTTATAATTGTTGATTATTTTTTTATTTTGATTTTTTTAACACTTGCTTCTATCAACTTTAAAGACAGTTATGTCTTTACAATGATATTTTTCATGAGCAATTTGTGTATGTTTTCTTTGAATCTTTATAAACCTTAATTAAATAATTGTTAAATTAATTGGGTAAGAGGGTATAAAAGAGTACTTTTTCTCTCACACTATTCAGTTTGGATGAAGTCCATTTCTGTAGGGTGAAAGCACTTAACTGGTTTTATTGTATTTTATGTAATATATTAAATATTCAATTCACTATATTCAGTTCTTGGGTGCACCTATTCTGTTTTTTAATTTGGAATCATTCCTGTTGTGTGATCTAGATGCATTAAATAATGTGAGCCATTTCTGGCTAATGGTCTACATATGGACTACATGGCAGCACACTTGTTTTGTGGTTCCACTGTGATTGACTTAATGAGCATGAACCCCTGAACATCTGATTTGCCTGTCAGCTACAATAGAATACAATGTTTAGGAACAAAATCAACATTCAAACTCGACCATGGTGAAACTGAAAGAGCTGTGTTCTCTTGGTATTGTGAACAGTTATTTTGTATGCCCTCAGTCTGTTTCTCAACACCTATCCATCAAATGTTAGTATGCCTAAGACTTTTCATCTTGGCCATCCTGAGATGTCCCTCATGTAGACTGTCTAGCATGCTGTTGCATTTTTACATGCGTGGCCACACAGGATGCACACATCAAAGTCCCTTGACATGTAAGCAACTGGTTTTCACTTGTAATCTGCAAGGATGGTGAGTTACTCGGAGCTGATAACCATTGTGTAACAAAGCTACAGCAGTCAAAATTGTGCTGTTTATTATTTCTGTTTGAATCTACACATTATTTACAAGAAGTACTTCACTAGTGCTGAATAAACATTGCTGGTGCATTCTAACAACTACGCCTCATTCCAACTTTTGTCATTGGGTAAAGCAATGCCAGATCATCAGCATTACATGTTACCCTATTATCTTAAAATCAACGTTATCCCTTTAAAAAATCCAACTATGTCCTCACATATGCAGGAACATACAAAATTAACCAGAACATGCCCTGTAAAAAATTCCTGGGGAACCTTATATAAAGAAGGTTTTAAGGCAACAATCATTCTTAAAGGCATACAAAGGGATAACCAAAGTAAATTTTATTAATTCAATAATATTTTCTTATTAAAGTAATAAAATAACAAATCACAATTTGAGCACTAAAGGAAAACACAACAAGCAGCAAGACAAAAATATGCAAACATTAACAAAGTTCAAAATTTATTGCTACCAGAGATTGAGAGGATAAGGAATGAGACAAGAATAAAAAATATGTAAATAATGTTAAAAATAGACTTTATAACTAAGAATCAAATATGCAGTTAGTAAAATAAGTGGCATAAGTGGAATTAAACAAAAGTTTCCTATATATAACTGACAATTGCTAAAAGAGTACTTGAAGCTGTTATAATGAGAACATAGTATTAACTTAATTATTGCTAGCTTTTTATAAAAATTTATAATGAGACAAGTTTGTTTTATATATTTTAGTGCATCCAGCACCCCTGGAGGCTGTCACTGCTCTCCAGGAGGGTGTGGCCCAACATCTGTCTGCCTGGTTGCCCCTCACTGGGGTGGTATCATCCGTCCATGGGTCTATATTAAATAAGCGAAAGCTTAAAAAAGTGAACTCTTATTCATCGACCCTAGTTCAGCGAACACTCAGAACAGCGATTTTTTTCCCAGGGAAAAAAATTGCTGTTCCACAAAAAAAAACAAAAAAAAAACAAAACAAAAACCTTAAAACAGCATTTAATGTGGGGGGGGGCTTCACCCCCACACCCCCCGAAGTGGGGGGTTGTGCCCTCCACACCCCCCTACTTAAATATACCAACTCCGAGATCACACCACAGTGGAGGAAATGGCAAACTCCCGAAACCGGCCCAGTGATTTTTTTTCCCGGAGAAAAAAAATTGCTCTTCTGGGTCTTTGGGATTTTCAGCATTCGCTGAAATAGGGTCGATGAATTAGCGTTCGCTTTTTTAAGCATTTGCTGATTCAATATAGACCCCCTCCATTGGTGGGGCAGGTCAGGGCAGGGGCAGTGTGTCTGTCTAACCTAACCATCCCCCAGTGACCACATATGGAAAGAAACCTCAGATCAGACACAGTGACCCACCAAATGTAAGCATATTTCTAAGCAGAGGAAAAGAAACTAACCAGGATTCCCTCAGTATTGGCAAATAAAGATGGAGGAGCCCAGTGTTGACTCCTGGCCTGGGTGATGGGAGCAGGGAAATGTGGCATATGGAAGTTTGTCTTTTCGGTGCCATCCATGGGGCCCAAATCCTTATGATCAAGGTTCAGACTGTGGATGGTGTGAGGTTTGCAGTGATCCCTGGCATGCCAAGATTTGGTTTTCCCGAAGTCAGGTTGTTTGTGAATGCAGCCCAAAGTGGGTGGTAAACTCCATCTAGCCTTGAGACTGATATCGGACAATTACCATAAGGGTTAGGGAAAGTTGAAAAGAACTTTGAAAAGAGAGTTCAAGAGGGAGTGAAACCATTCAGAGATAAAAGAGTGGGATCTGTAAGGTCCATCTGGTGGATTCAACTCATCAGCCAGGGAGGTGGGTGACCGCCATCAGGTGCATGCCCTCCAACCAGCTCTGGGTTGGCCAGGAAGGCCACACAGAAAGTGGCTCCCCTCCCTGGAGGGAAGTGTTACAGCCCATGGCATCAGTTCTCTCCATGCCCTGGAGTTGTGGGCTGGTGGGCTCACCTCAGGTATCCGCATCAATGTTGGTGACCCTTTCCTCCCATCTTGAAACATGGACCAAGGAGTTTAACATGTGTGTGAGTCTGAGGGTTGGCAGGAGACCCCACTACATAATGAATGTGAGGCTGGAGTGTGCCGGCTGATGAGGGATCCCCCACAGGGTTTATTGGCAGCCTGTTTCACCCATACCATCAGGGAGGTCAAGTGTAAATGTACCTGGTGGGACCTAAAAGACAGTGAACTATGTCTGGGCAGGATGAATCCAGGGGAAACTCTGGGGGAGGTCAGTAGTGGCCCTGATGTGCAAATCAGTCATCCGACTTGGGTATAGTGGTGAAAGACTAATTGAACCATCTAGTAGCCGGTTCTCTCCCAAGTTTTTCTCATGATAGCTGGCATTGGGCAGATGCAGTTTTATCTAGTAAAGTGAATGATTAGAGGTCTTAGGGATAAAACAATCTGAACCTATTCTCAAACTTTAAATAGATAAAAAGCCTGACTAGCTGGCTTGGAGCCTTGACATGGAATGTTAGCACCTAGTGGGCCATTTTTAGTAAGCAGAACTGACCCTGCAGGATGAACCAAATACCAGGTTAAGGCACCTGATGCTGATGCTCAGCAGACCACAGAAAAAGGTATCGGTTGATATAGACAACAGGGCAGTGGCCATGGAAATTGGAATCCACTGAGGAGTGTGTAACAACTCACCTGCTGAATCAACTAGCCTTGAAAATGGATGCTGCTGGAATGTCAGGCCCATACCCAGCCATTGCCAGTGCTGGGAGCTGAGGGGACTAAGCTGCAATGAGTAGGACAGACGCTGTGGTGGCACTAAAGCCCAGGGCAAGGGCCCAGGTGGAGCCACTGTGGGTGCAGATCTTGGTGGTAGTAGCTAATATTCAAACAAGAGCTTTGAAGGCCGAAGTGGAGAAAGGTTCCTGTGAACAGCAGTTGAACATAGGTAATTTGGTCCTAAGAGATAGGCAAGCACCATAACAAAGGGATGGCTGATGGCCTCTATCACCCTCAGTTAATTGAAAGGGAGTTAGGTTTAGATCTCCGAATCCAGAGCAACAGAGGTGGACACCGCACAGCATCCAGTGTGGTGACACAAATGATCTCAGAGAAGACAATGGGGGGCCCTGGTAGACTTCTATTTTCTTTGTAAAGGGCAGGGCACCCTGGAATGGCTTCACCCCAAGAGAGGGGCCTACGGCCTGGAAAGTGTCACAGTCCTGGCAGTATCAGGTGTGCTCTTACCAGCCTTTAAAAATGTTGGGGTAGAGTGTGTAAGTCTCACACTGGGCTATACCCATATCTGCAGCAGGTCTCCAAGGTGAACAGTGTTTGGCATGTTAGAACAATGTAGATAAGGGAAGACATCAAGCCAGATCTGTAACTCTGGGATAAGGATTGGCTCTAAGTGCTGGGTCAGTCGGGCTCAGGTGTGAAGTGGGGCTGGGTGCATTCTGTGGCTGGATGAGGCATCACCCCCTAGCCATGACCCCCCCTCCCAGGGAGGCCAGAGATGGCAGAGGTGAATCTGGATGTGCACCAGGCCCTTCCTGTGGATAACCCTGGCTGTGGCAAGCACATGTCTTAGCTGGCATCCCACATAGCCTGGCAGCTAGCAGCTGACTTAGAATTTGTGCAGACCAGGGAATCCAACTGTTTAATTAAAACAAAGCATCACAAAGGCCCGAAATGGGTGTTGCCATGATGTGATTTCTGCCTATTGCTCTGAATGTCAAAGTAAAGAAATTCAATGAAGCTTGGGTAATTGGCAGGAGTAACTATGACTCTCTTAATGTAGCCAAATGCCTCATCATCTAATTAGTGAGATGCATGAATGGATGAACAAGATTCCCACTGTCCCTACCTACTATCTGGTGAAACCACATCCAAGGGAATGGGCTTAGCAGAATCAGTGGAGAAAGAGGACCCTTTTGAGCTTGACTCTAGTCTGTCACTGTGAATAGACATGTAAAATAAGTGGGAGGTCTCAGTCGCCCATGAAATACCTCCACTCTTATTGTTATTTCACTTTTTCAGTGAGGTGGGTGTTGAGACCCACTAGATTTCTCACTTCTGGATCCAAGCACCTGGGCACAACCCACTCTGGAAACAGTGTCAGGTGGAGAGTTTGACTGGGTGTTACACCTGACAAAAAGTATTGCAGGTGTTCTAAGGTAAGCTAAGGGAGGACAGAGACCTCCCATGGAGCAGTAGGGCAAAAGCTCACTTGACCTTGATTTTCAGTATGAATATAGACTATAAAAGTGGGGCCTCCTGAGCCATCTGTATGAATATAGACTATAAAAGTGGGGCCTCCTGAGCCATCTGGCTTTTTGGGTTTTAAGCAGGCGGTATCAGAAAAGTTACCAGAGGGATAAATGGCTTGTGGCAACCAAGCATTCATTGTGACATCACTTTTTGATCCTTCAATGTCAGCTCTTCTTATCATTGTGAAGCAGAATTCACTAAGCATTGTATTGCTTCCCCACTAATAGGTAAATTGAGCTGGGTTTAGGCCATTGTGAGACAGGTTAGTCTTACCCTACTGATGACTTGCTGTTGCAATAGTAATTCTGGTCAATATAACAGAAACCACATGTTCAGACATTTGATGTCTGTGCTTGGCCGATGACCCAATGGTGAGAAGCTACCATCTGTAGGATTATGACAGAATGCCTGTAAGACAGAATCCCACTTAAGAATAATGATATTGCAGCGCCACAGATTTCCTGTTCGCCAGAGATAGCCAGCAACAAGGTCGACAAGGAGCTGTCACTGGGTGAGAGCACAGATGGAAGGAGGCTGCCTCTCTCCACCAGTGCATCACATTTTTGTGGGGAACCGGGTGCTAAATCATTTATAGATGACCTGATTCTGGGTCAGGGCTTTGTACATAGCAGAGTTGCAAATGCAGTGATCTATTGAAAGTCAGCCCTTGAGCCAAGCTTTTGTCACAGGTGGAGGCACTGGCTGTGCACCCTCATGGGAAGGGGCAACCGATCCTCTTTTAGCCCACTCATGTGCCTCTTCCTACTCATCCTCCCTCAGTCCATATCACCTGTGTATCTTTGCTCAGCGGCAGTGAGAGAGTCCAGATGAGGAGAGGGAGGGAGGGAGGGAGGGAGCATGGTCTGGGTGCTCCTCAACAATGAGACCTCCCATGCAGGGTGGAGGACAGCCAGATGCACCCTGCCTTTGGCTCACAGGTCCCTCAGTCCAGATAGCTAAACCATGTCTGGGCACAAATGGGGCCAAGGAACAAAGACCTAGGCTTAAGGATCACCCATGGAGGGAGACCCCATGTCCAGGGACATGGCCTTGACTCCCAGGAGAGGGCCTCCCCAGAAAGCTGGATCTGCAATTCCAACCCCCTATCCCCCAAAGGAGGAGAGATAGGGCCACTGTAGTATCTCAAACCCGGGGCCAGTCAGAGGAGTTGTCCATCAGTGTGGGTGGGCTGACGGTCTGCAATCCCATCCCCCTCACCCCCAGGAAAGTGGAGATAGGGCTGCCTTGTTGTCTCAGACCCAGGCCCAGCCAGGGGAGTCAGCCATCAGTGCAGGTAGGCCGAGGGTCATCCCAGGAAGCCATATGCGTAATCCTGTTCCCCTGGCCCCAAGGAAGCAGAGATAGGGATGCTGTGCCATCTCAGACCTGGGGCCAGTTGGGGGATTGTTCAACCTCCAGTACATCACCCTGCACAGGGGGACACCAGTCTGTGAACAGCACCACCCTGGAACAAGGGGCCATGAGCCAGGAGGCCGAAAGCAAAATGCATTCCTCAGACCCTGGTGCTGCTGAGGACAGAGACAGAGGCACACTGCAAGGGGCACAGGGATGCAGGGTCACAGAGCCATCTCCTCTGCTAGTTTATAAGCTCAAGTTGCAGGTCAGATGGGAGAACTGGCATGACAGTAGTCTGGATGAGATCCTGAGTGAGGCCTTGTGGACAAACAGAGTTTGAAGAGTCTAGGCAGGATTGGAGGGAAGTTCCCCTGAGACGCACCAAGGCACACATGATCCGTCATGATTTAGCAGCCTGCAGTAGACATGGAAGTGTGAGGACACTGATAGGGGACCTCAGCCAGGAAAGGAGCTCTCTATCTCTCAACCGGGTAAAAGTGGAGGCCCAGTGGGGGTCTGTCCTGATGGAAGTCTTGAAGAGAGAGAGAGAGGCAGAAAGGGGTTGGGCAGGGAGAGCTTACACCCAGGTGAAGGGTGTCAGACCATGCCCCCCTCTAGGACAGAAGTCTAGAAGGGAGAGAGAAGCAGAAAGGAACTGGTTCTGGTGAGATCCTGCCTGGATGAGGAGGGTTAGGCAGCACCCTCCCTTAATGGAAGTCCATAAGGGAGTGCTGGGTGGATGGCAGCAGGGTTAGTAGAGCTCCTGCTCAAGTGGAGAGGGACCCCTCCCATCAGCGGAGATGCAGGCTCCAGCCCCTCCTCCATCCACCCACCGAGGTGCTCCTATCTTGTTGATCCTGCCAGTAGCATAGCATATGCTTGTTTAAAAGATTAAGCCATACAAGTTTCAGTGCACCTGGACACTACAGTGAAACTGCAAATGGCTCATTAAATCCGTTATGGTTCCTTTGATTGCTCCAGCATTACTTGGATAACTGTGGTAATTCTAGAGATAATACCTGTTGATGAGCACTGACCTCTGGTTTGTGTGCATGTATCAAACCAAAACCAAACTGGGTCTCAACCCGTCAGCTTTGGTGACTAGATAAACTCAGGCCAATCACATGCCCCAGTTGTGGTGATGATTTGACATTCAAATTTCTGCCCTATCAACTTTCGATGGTACTATCTGTTCCTACTATGGTGACCATGGGTAACAGCGAATCAGGGTTTGATTCCAGAGAGGGAGCCTGAGAAACAGCTACCACATCCAAGGAAGGCAGCTGATGTGCAAGTTACCCACTGTGACAAGGGGTGGTAGTGATGAAAAATAACAATACGGGATTCTTTCAAGCCCCTGTAATTCGAATGAGTACACTTTAAATTCTTGAATGAGAATCTATTGGAGGGTAAGTGTGGTGCCAGCCATTGTAGTAATTCAAGCTCTGATAGCATATATTAAAGTTGCTGCAGTTAAAAAGCTCATAGTTGGATTTTGGGATCAGACTGGCAGTCCGCCATGAGGTGAGCAACCGCCTGTCCCAACCCCTGCCTCTCAGTGATCCCTTGATGCTCTTAACTGATTGTCCCAGGGGTCCGAAGCATATACTTTGAAATTAGAGTGTTCATAGAAGGAATTCACCTGAATACTTCAGCTAGAAATAACGGACTCCGGTTCTATTTTGTTGGCTTTTGGAACTGGTGTCATGATTAAGAGGGACAGTTGGGTCACTTGTATTGTGCTGCTAGAGGTGGAATTCTTGGACTGGCACAAGACAAACGAAAGCAAAAGGATTTGTCAAGAATGTTTTAATTAATCAAGAAATAAATTCAGAGGTTCAAAGACGATCACATGCCATCATAGTTCTGACCACAAAAGATACTGACTAGCATTCCAGCAGTGTTATACCCATGACCTACTGGGAAGCTTCAGGGAAACCAATGTCTTTCTGTTCTGGGAGGGAAATATGGTTGCCAAGCTGAACCTTTCTGGAGTCTGTGGGTGGTGGTGCATGTCGCTCTTAGTTGTTGGAGCGATGTCCGGTTAATTCTGATGATAAACAGGACTCTGCCATGCTAACTAGTTATGCAGACCCATGTGGTTTCTCCAATTTCTTAGATAGACAAGTGGCTTTTAACAACATAAGATTGAGCAACAACAGGTCTGTGATGCCCTTAGATGTCCAGATCTGCACGCATGCTACACTAAATAGATCAACATGTGTCTACACTTGGGCACCAGGTCCAGGTATTCTGCTGAACCCCAATTGTGATAGGGACTGGAGATTGCAAGTATTCCCCATGAATGAGGAATTCCCAGGAAGTGTGGGTAAAAAGCTCACATTGATTAAGTCCCTGTCCTTTGTATACACTGCCCATCACAACTACCAATTGGATGGTTTAATGAGGTCCTCGGATTTGCCCCTCTGGAGTTGGTCATGCAACGGCAGTGCACCGTAAAGATGATCAAACTCGACTATCTAGAGGAATTAAAAGTTGTAACAAGGTTTCTGTAGGCATACCTGTGGAAGGATCATTAAAGTGGAGGGTCCCAGGATGGCATGGCACCATCCCAGGTCACCACCTGTCCTCACTCCACTACCACACCTCTCCACCCAACTTGGTATAAGCTGGTGGGACAGAGACCATGACTTCTGGAGGAGTGAGAGGTGAAGAGGCATCTTTCCCCCTCACCTCCTAGTGGCAGGAAGGGGATCCAGCCCATTGCAGCAGGTGACATGGGTCATACCCACAAGAGCCAGCCACACAGGGCACTTCCCTACCTCCCTGAGGAGACAGCTGTGGAGGGGGTACCCAAGCAGTGGCACTCTCCACTGCTTATCCTTGAGGCAATGACCCCTGTGGGAGGGAGAGGGTGCCATCCCAACAAATGACACTAAACCCTCCACTTCCATCATACAGGGCCAGTCTGGGGCATACACAAGTGTTCTCTCCTCTCGACACTGGTCATGGGTACCAGAGGAGAACCTGGAATGTCAATGTGACCCCCCCCCACCCTCCAGGCAGAGAGGAGGTAGCCATGCACCAGCCAACAGGAGTCCCTGCCATCCTGTGGCATCAGGCCAGTAAGCTCAGTTAGATCACCTGCAATGACACTTGTGAAACCTCTCCTGCTCTTCTCTCAGTTTGACACCAGGTTGGCAGCAGTGCCTACGGTGACAGAGAAGAACATTATGATTCTAAGCAATAGATCACTCAGCTTGTTTGTCAATGAAAATTGCAGATAGCTGTGAGAACTAATGTGAGTTGCAGGACACATTGATCATCGACACTTCAAACAACTTTGTGGCCTTGGGTTACTCCTGGGACTACACCTGTCTGAGGGTTGCCATGCTTTCCATCACTCCTGGTGGTGTCCCACCAGTGAGGGTGCAGACAGGGCATCAAGGGAGCCCATTGTGGGTTTCCCATCCCCAAAGAGCAAGACTCGGATGGAGGAGAGGAGGTTCTTCCACCCTGAGCCAGGAAGCCCATCCGCACAGTGAACAGGAAGGTGATGGCACTGCTCTGGCCCCTACTGAAGGCTGTTGGTGATTCCACCACTCAGCTGCCCTCCCAGGGGCAAGTCTTAACATCCACCCACCCAGTTCCTGCCAGCTGGGTAGGTGTTTGCCCTCCTCTACCACCCGGAGTCCAGCAGGGGAGGGGCTGTAGGTCAGGGGAGGAGTGCTGCATCAGGTACAGGATGTTTGGACCCCGCTGATTCACTCCCAGACAATTTGACCCCGACCTATTTGACCGCAGATGGTTTACTCGCGTAAAAGAATGAACGGTAGTAAAACAAAAGCACGTCAGAACATAAATGCAAAAGAAAGACTGTTTAAACATTCTTAAAATTGTTTAGTCTTTCTTTTCTAATAATGTGCATTAACTACTATTACATTACAGAAAATAACATTATTTAAATAAATATAATTAAAAATAACAAACCTGTATATTCCTATATTCCAGTCTTTCTTTTTATTTTTTTCCAATATGCTTTTGCTTCACTTACAATGTTCTGATGTGCTTTACTTTTGCAATGCTTTCTTTGGCATTTAAATTGAAAGCAGGCATAAAGCTGTACTTTGAGAAACAGTGGAAATGCTTAAATATGGGTGTGCTTTTTGAAGAATATAGCTATCATTAGAGAAAGAATGACTAGCTGGGGATCTAGTGGAGAAGCGGTTTACAGTATTTCTTGGTTTACATTTAAGTGAACTGCCATGAGTTTCTTTTAAAAAAATCTTGCATTCAGTGTGAGGAAATCAACATAGAATCACTGCACGTATAGTGGAAACTACACAACAACTGATCCTCAAAATGTGTGGCATGCTGTGTTTATTCAGTGAGCTGTTAAACTGATCAGCTATGAAAAGTTACTGCAGAAGCTGATGTCATCACAATTAAAATGTAGGCAAATCAGGGGAGCAGCTGGAATTTAATTATCGTGAACTGAAAATTATATATTATAATATAAATTATTGTGAATATAAAAAAGTATGAACAAGTAAAAAAAAAAGGAACGAATGAACTAAACATGGGCAATGACATCCGGAAGTTCACAGCATTGCTATAAGAAGGCTAGTAAGCAAACTGGATTAAAACAATTAAATATATAACACATTAAAAAAAATCTAAAAAAAAAAAAACAAAACACAGTTAAAACAGTAAACAGACTGTTAATGTAATAATCATAACATCTGGATTGCCAGGGTTTTTGTAGTTCATAATTTCTGTTCAACATACTCCTACCAATCAACAGCTGAAAGTTGCAGAGCACATAACAGGCCTTTTAGATTCATTGCTACCCCTGAAACAATGTTTTTTGGGAGATGTAGTATAGTGCAGTGTAACTATTAGAAAAAATAACTGACACGATGGGTACATCACACAGACTACATTGCTTGTGAGATACAAAGCAACCTATAATTTTGTTTGAGAGTGCAGTTGTTTACCTGAATTTGTTAGAGCAGGATTTCCTAATGGCACCACATAACTAAAAACACTTCTAGTATTGCAACCAGGGATTAATGAATAACTTATGGAGTCGATGTTTAATATCAATTATTAAACATTAGCATTTAAAAAGACCGTGCTGATATTAATAATAATAATAATAATAATAATAATAGTAATAATATATTAATAAAAAATATATTTACAATGAAAAATTAACAGTGTTATTATTGAATAATTGATAAATTAATAACTTAATGATAAAGTACTTAAAAGAATATATTTGGGGTCAAATAGTCTGGGGTCGAGCTGTTCACTAAAAAATCACATATACGATACATATAAATTTATGCATGAAATTGTATAGAAATGCATTGGGGTCGAACCGTCCAGGGGTGAACATTCCAGGGTCGAACTGTCTGGGGTCGAATAGTCCTGCTTCCACTGCATTTGTCCTTCCCTGCAATGCCCCCCACCCTTGACCTCAGATCAGATGTGAAGACCTGCTGAATTTAAACATATTACTAAGCAGAGGAAAAGAATTAAGAATTAAGAATTGTTAAGATTTACGCTGGGTGTGATGAGGGTGGACAGGTTTAGGAATAAGTATATTAGAGGGTCAGCTTAGGTTGTAAGGTTTGGAGCCAAAGCCAGAGAGGCAAGATTACGTTGGTTTGGACATGTGCTGAGGAGGGACACTGAGTATATTGGGAAAAAGATGCTAAGGATGAAGCTACCAGGTATCAGGAAAAGAGGAAGGCCTAAGATAAGGTTTATGGATGTGGTGAGAGAGGGCATGCAGATGGTTGGTGTGACAGAGCAAGATGCAGAGGACAGGAAGAAATGGGAACAGATGATCCGCTATGGCAACCCCTAATGGGAACAGTCGAAAGAAGATGATGACTAAGCAGAGGAAAAGAAACTAACCATGATTCCCTTAGTAACAATGACTGAAGATGGAACAGCCCAGCACTAAATCCCTGCTCAGGCAATGGGCACAGTAAAATGTGAAGTAGGGAAGTCCATCTCCCCAGCACCAACCAGGGAGCCCGAGTTCTAGTGATCAAGGCTCAGCCCACACATGGTATGAGGCCCGTAGTGGCTCCCGTTGCACTGGGATCATGTCTTCCTGGAGTTGGGTTGTTTGTGAATGTAGCCCTAAGTGGGTGGTAAACTTCATCTAAGGCTAAACACCAGCACAAGACCGATAGCAGACAAGTACCTTAAGGGAAAGTTGAAAAGAACTTTGATGACAGAGTTCAAAAGGGCCTGAAACTTGTCAGAGGTAAACAGGTGGGAAATGTACAGTTCTTCTGGAGGATTCAACTAGGTGACCACATCAGCTGCACTGGTAGGCAGATCCCTATTCCCATCTGGTGGATGAGAGACCATCCCCAGATGCACTGGCTGCAGTCAGGAGTACTTTGTCCATGGTGGTGAACTGCAACTGGCTCCAGGTCAGCTGGGAAGGCCACACAGAAGGTGACTTTTCTCTGCAGAGAAGTGTATTACAGCCTGCAGCATCATGTCTTCTTTGCCCAGGGTCATGGGAGATGACTGCCTTGGCATCCACCCCTGCAGCAGGGGCTGGAGGCCCCAGCTCACAGCAGGAATATTGACTGGGCTGGAAAGTCCTCAGTGCAGTCTGACTAATTCCCTCAGCCAAGCTGGCAGCCTCATCCTTGGTGCTCAGGGTCCTTAGTGACATTGGTGACCCACCTGTCCATCTTAAAACAAGGCCCAAGGAGTCTAACAAATGTGCGAGTCCAGGGTTGAGCAGAAGACCCCACAGCGAGATGAAAGTGAGGGCCAGCGCATGCCAGCTGAGGCATCCCAGAGACCTGTGTGGCAGTGCTCCTTTGGCCCATCTCATTCATGTCATTGGGAAGGTGGAGTGTGAGCATACCTGGTGAGCATACCTGGCAGAAAGATGGTGAATTATATCTGGGTAAGGAGGAAACTATTTTGGTGGTTCATAGAAGTCCTGATGTCAAATCACTCATATGACCTGAGTATAGAGGTGAAAGTCTAATCAGCCCATCTAGTAGCTGGTTTCCTCCAAAGTTTTCCTCAGGATAGCTGGTGCTTTGTGGATATAGTTTTATCTGGCAAAGTGAATGATTAGAGATCTTGGGGCCAAAACGATCTCAACCTATTTTCAAACTTTAAATGGATAAGAAGCCCAACTTGTTTGCTTGGAGCTAGGCATAGAATGTGAGCACCTAGTGGGCCACTTTTGGTAAGCAGAACTGGCACTGCAGGATGAACAGAACGCCAGGTTAAGGTGCCCAATTCCAACATTCACAGACCCCAGAAAAGGTGTTGGTTGATACAGGCAGCAGGACGGTGGCCATGGAAGTCGGAATTTGCTAAGGAGTGTATAATAGCTCACCTGCCGAATTAATTAAACCTGAAAATGGATGGTACTAAAGCATCAGGCCTAGGTCATCACAGTGGCACTGAAACCCATACATTTAATGTGGTGGAATGACAATATATGATTCTATAAAACCTTATTTATGATAAGAATAAAACACTGAATAGTTAAAATATGTAACCTTTTTCTTTCAGTAAGTAGGAGGACTGCTGAGCAGTGTTTTCCTTTTTACTGGTGATGCCTATCCTCTGTGGTTTTTCTCATTGTCTCTTTAGAGAAACAATAGCCCAGTCCATATCTTCAGTTGAGGACATGACATTATTGATTGTAACATATGTAGAACCAGACTGCAAAAATATTTCAATTATGTCTGTAAAAACAAGTTGTGCTTAATGTTTTTTTTTTTTTTTTGCTTTGGCAGTTAAAGTATTTGTAACATGGTCATTGTCAAATATAATTAGATTTTGAAAAAGCTTTAGTTGAGCTTTGGACCAGCAGTATTGTAATTAATTATTTTCACAAACTTTATAATCATTGACCTTGGTGATGAGTGTGATTTTGAATAAGGAGGAGTTTTACTCAAAATGTGATAAGCCCGTTATATTCCATACAAACATCCTTCCTTTATTTTTAAGAAACTGGGGATCCAGGTTATATGAAATGAGATATCTTCACCTTCTGTTTTTCCTGGCAAACCAAATACCTAAGGCTATATTGCCACTTTATTTTTTAAATCTTTAGCTTATTTAAAAGTCAATTATTTGTTCAGTTTATTTTACTTTCTTGAATTCTCCCATCAACAAAATTAAGACCTGGGATCCCACTTGTGTCCCTCCTGGATAGGAGAAACAGGTGCTGACTTTGTGGGAACATGGGCAAAATTCTTGGCTAGGCTTATAAGACGTTCAGGTCAATAGCCTAGTGTCACCCTATGAACCTGTGAACATGGGTTAATAGAATTTCAATGCCCTGAATTTTAGTTCAGATTGTTTTAAATTGCATTTTCTATAGTTTGCCAAGTGCCTGCTGAATGGTATCAATCTTTACCTATAAACCCTGAAGAGAAGATATCATCAAATATACATCCATCTTAAGAGAAATCTCCACTTGTCAGAATTTTGATGAGCTTATCTTCAGAAACAAACAAAGACGTAAGCTGGGGAGAATAAGCAGGCAAGAAATTTCTAGGAATTTACTTGAAAATTAGTATGTTTTGATGTGAAGCAATTGAAAATAATTTTAGAATGGAAATAGCCTTCAGATTTTAAATTTTCCTGTTTTTATGAAGCTATCATTGGAGAGCTCTTTACTGTGGTTTATTTCAGTCAGCCAATTTGGCTCTGCCCCTGATTATGCTATTTTTGTACATGCACATTTCCATGTACCTTTCATTTATATTTGTAAAACAGTTGTTTGGGATAATTTAAATCATACATTCATTGTTTTTGTTTGCTTGTTTCTTTAATCACTATGTTCCCATTCTGAATGATGTTCCCTTATTCATGTCTTACTTTTGCTTTATTGGACAAATGATATTTATTGGACAGGTTGCAGAAAAAAAAAAACTTTTACCCATATGTTCCAATGTTTCTATACTAACATTGACATGTATTCTTTTTTCTTTGTCTATTATTCTTCTTTGACCTTGCATAAAACACAAATGCCTCACACACAAGGAATCCCTTATCTGGTACACAGTCACAACAAAATCCAAAAAGACCAGACCAGCATACAAGATATCAGTGAAGCAGTATGTCTCATTATTGTAAAATTGCTGGTTGAAAAATGTAGACCCTACTTTACCCATCTCCACCAGTTTGCAACTCAGAATAGACCTGAAACTGTCTCTCCTCCATCAATCACAAAGACTAAGTCCTAAAAGTCCTATCAAAAGCTAGAAATACTGCATTGATGGGTCCAGACAATACTGTTAGATGCATCTTAAATATCACGAAGCATGATTTCATCCTCTAATTGTACCAACTGAATGGAAAACAGCTACAGTTATTCCCATGCAATAAAACAGAAATTACTTAATCATCTTGCAGGAAGGTTTATCCCAAATAACTAACAAGTCCTAGAATTGTCGATTGACTCTCAGTAACAGAAAAGTATTATTTTATCCTTTTAGAAGTCATCTATCCTAGGGAACTACCACATTGACAATACGCCCCTAAGGGTTGACTCAGTTGTTTGGGATTGGGAACTTATGTGGACAGTGACCTAACTTAAAATTAAGGCATTGTGTTTAGATCTAGGTATGCCATTGTCCCCATTTATTCAGCCCTTATTAGGTCAATCACTGAATATAATGCCTCTTTGGCATGTATCTGTCCAGACACATGCAGCAATTTGAACACTGAAAGAGGCACTTTAATAAAAGGATACAAAGCCTAAACAACATGTCCTACATATGACTCAAGCCCTATCACTAAACTTATTATCCCAAAGACTGCTAAAAGGAGACTTTTGTCTGGCATACAAGACATGCTCTGACCCAATACTGATGGATTTATTACACATCAGAAAGTCAAAAGGCATCAGAATTACTTGGTCTAGGGATCTAAACCTCTTCTGTAACATCAATAGAGCAAACAATATGGAGAGAGAGGTAGATCTTGCAGAGAATATCACTGCTCTGTAAAAGACTTAGAGGATGAAATCAAAAAAAAGCAGTTCACACAGCCTACCTTGACCTAGCAAAAGCATTCGACACAATACCCCACTCGGGCATCATAGAAAAGCTCACCAGCTTAGATGTAAACCCATATGTCACAAGATGGGTTGCAAACTGGCTCAAGGACAGAACACACAGGGTTAGAGTTGCTGGTGCCATGTCAGACTCTAAGCCGGTCACGAGCGGTGTCCCACAGGGCTCAGTCCTGGGCCCCCTCTTGTTCGGCATTTATTTTTCTGAAGTGCAGGCAAACATAGGGGGATTGTGGCTGACAAAATTTGCAGATGACTGCAAACTGGGCACCATAACTGACACTCCATCAGACACAGACATCCTCCAGAAAGGTCTCATAGAAATGGATAACTGGTGCCAGAGCCATGGCCTTAAGCTAAATGCCAAAAAATGTATAGTCATACCCTTTGGGAAAAACAAGGTAACCCCTAATTACCACATAGGTGGTAATCCATTAAACACGGAAGAAGTTATCAGGGACCTGGGAACCCAAGTTGACAGTAACCTCTCTTTTGACACTCACATTGCCAAAGTGGTTAGGAAGACCTTCTACATTGCCCACCTGATTATGAAGGGATTCACATCCAGATCAGGAGAGGTCATTGTACCCCTGTACTCTTCACTTATCAGACCAATGATTGAGTACAACGCCCCATTCGAATGTACCTTACCCGACACCTGCAGCAGTTGGAAAGACCCCAAAAGTTCCTCACCAAAAGGATAAAGGGCTCAAACATATGTCATACGATGCCCGACTGAAGAAACTCCAGCTCTATTCAGTCGCATACTGTCTGCTCAGAGGTGATCTGTGCCTGACATACAAGGCCATGTCCAACCCGGAATTAATGGACATGCTCCACCTCAAAAAATCCAAATCCACCAGAGCCACGAGAGCAAGAGACTTAAACCTCAACACGGATATAAATAGGACGTGCTGGAGGGACAGATTCATCACCCAGAGACTCCCTACACTATGGAACAGAATCCCAGTCCATGTGAGGCAGAGCCCCTCACTGACTCTGTTCAAGAGAAATCTTGACGAGTGAATGGGAGATCGTAGGTTTACCCCGGGAATCATCTCTGTATCACTGCTGGACAGAGGTACAGCAAACTAATGGGTATAGTATTCTCATCCTAAGGGGTGGTGAAAGCCACACACACTCTGGCTAGGCTTATAAATGCCCTAGGGCAGATAGCCTAGTATGAACCTATGAACCTATGAACTTCCTCTCTATATAAACATCCCTGTCCATATTCAAGCACAACTTGGATCTATGGATGGGAAACAGAAAATTTACCACTGGACTGTCTCATGTACTACTAATGGACAGTGGCAACTCCTAGATACCTTATCCCATGCATGGGTCCAGTCAAATTATCTATGGTATGACCCCAGTTATTCTCATTGAGGGTAATGCAATAGGTTAGTCCAAGCTCTAACCAAATAAGACTCATTTGAGCACCAAGAGTGAAACTGGCTAGGCTTAAAATGGCCTGCAGGGGCAGCTAGTCTAGTCCTTACCTATGAGCCTACAAACCTATATATTTTATTGCTCCCAGTCAGTGGTCTAATGAAAATAGACAGGTTTTGGCCCAAACAGAGGCTTCTTCAGTACAAATCTAATCAAGGCAGCCAAACTACTCATTTTATAAATCACATACTAATGACATCAATTTTTCATAACAAACAAAAGCCAAAATATAAATTGGTATAAACCAAATAACATATATTAATGCAAATATATTCAGAAAAAATAATCAAGAAATATATTTAATGGGTCTATATTAAATCAGGGAATGCTTAAAAAAGCAAATGCTGATTTATCGACCCCATGTAAGCAAAAGCTTACAATCCCAAACACTTAAAACAGTGATGTTTTTCCCAGGGAAAAAATCGCTGTTCCAAAAAAGAAAAAAAAAGAAAAAAACTTTAAAACATTACATAAAGCGGGGGGCTGTGCACCCCCACACCCCCCTACTTAAATATACCAACTCCAAGATTGCACTACAGTGATGAAAACCACAAAATAACAAAGGCAGCCAAGCGATTTCTTTCCCAGGGAAAGAATTCACTTATATGCCGTTTCGATATTTTGCCATTTCGTGCTTTCAAGTTCGATCAAGACGCATTCGAAAGACTGCATCTTCAGTCATATAACAGGGAACCTATTTAATGTGACTTGATAAAAAAAAAAAAACACACCATCACTGTGTTGCTGCCACCTGATGACCAGCCTATGTTTCAAAACAATAACATATCTAAAAGGATAAAGTGCTTCATTAATATCATGTGTGATGGTCTCGTCTTCGTCCATGAACTTCATATTATTTTATTCATGTTGGTGAAGGCATAATAAATGAAAAGAAGCAAATATTACCTAAATAACAAAGTAACTGACATGAAACAAAATGTTTGCTTTGAACAAAAACAATCTATATCTGAGGAGTTGGATTAAGTATTCACTTTGATGGCAGTAGAGAGACTCTTAATAGCACAGATTATGGTGTTTAGATGTTACTACATATTAAACTTGCATTCATTTTTCATTTATTAGGAAGAGTTGCCCTGTCTGGTATCTTAATTTTATTCAAGTTTAGGCATCTTCATAAATAAATCTAGTCTCAAGTCTTACTTCTGTTTGTTCACTGAAATGAGATTGTTGCATTTTCTTGTACAGTACTGTATAAAGTCCTGATTACTCTACAACTTAAAATAGTCTGCACATCCCATTTGTTTTACTCCAGCCTGAGCTGTTTAGACAAAATGTAATATAATACTTAAGTAGTGAATCCAGCAGTAATGAAAGGGAAAACAAGAAAATAAAAAAGCTACGAATGACAATTTACACAAAAAGACATGCAAATTGTCTAAGATCGTAATACTTTATTACTATTGTGTTGGTGGGGGCTAGAAACATATTCCTGTGTAGGATGTTTCTGAGCCAAAAATAGTAAGTGAGATGGATAATAAGTTATAAAATCCAAGGAATCAAACTCATAAAGAAGGTTTTGTTAAATTTCTTCACAAACTTAACATATTCCTAATTGAGGAAGCTGTTTTACCATGGAGATGTCATAGAAGACACACTTTTTTTACATGTAACAGAAAAGAAAACTGTTTTGTTTGAGAGGTAGTTCTCATTTAAGCCCTTAACTTAATAATAGACACACAAATATTTTTTCTAACAAGTGCACTTACATACATCTGGCAAACCAGCAAGTTCCTTCATTATATTTTGACCAGTTATATAATGTCAATAAAGGTGTGGTAACTTTGTAAATTTTTCTTTTGCTATTGGAAGTTACTGATCACCTTCAATGAGTCTTCCTTGATTTTTGATGTGGCTGAACTAAGACACCCAATGTAGCTTCACTTGCAAATATTGTGTAGACACAAGGGAAAAATCATGAGCTCAAACATTGCACTGCTGGGTATAATTTTAGCAGTCATCCTAGACAAACTACTTAAGCTTCATGTGTGATCAAACTCTCAAAGGGATCACTGTCCTGTCACTACCACCTGGTCTTATAAAGCATGGTGGCAACTATCTTTACTGCGGTTTTCACACACAGCTACATAGCAGTATGATTCAGTGACAGCGATGTGCAGCACATACCTCTCAACCTCTTAGTGCAAGAAATCTGGACAAATCCATAAATAAAAGTGGAATGAAGGCCCAAAAATAGAGGCATTTTTTAAATATTGCTCTTACAAATTTAGAAAGTTAATAGAATAACAGGTTTTACATTAGCATGGATTTTCTGAGTGGTATGAAATCTGAAACACAAATATCTGTCATTATTTTTTAACTTTAATCTTGAATGATTTGCAGCTAAATTGCCAGAAAACTACATTGTTTTTGAAAAAAATTACCAAAAATATGAGGTAAAAATCTGGACATTCTGCGAAAAGCTGTACAGTTGAGAGGTATGGTGCATCAATTGGAATCATTGGCTTTAAAGATCTTCTTGCAAAGTCAAATCTTGTCAACAGATTGTGGAGTGGTGGAAAATTCCTACTAAATAGCAATGTGTGCTTTACTTTCTCTAACTCATACAATCACTGCTTCCAATGATGGATACTTCATTGGTGTAATGGAGAGCACACTTTCACTCCTCCCTGGTATTGGATAAGTACAGTTTCTGTGTGAAGGCATTTTATCCATAGCTGCTCGAGCTGAAGGTGGTGTTGCTCACTTTGCAAAGGTAACTGAGACCCTACATTAAGATGGGCATACATGACCAAATATTATGCCATGCATTCCATGATATTATCTCAAGACAGGAAATGCTCTGATCTCACAGGGGTTTATCCCAAGAGTGTTGGCTGATAATCTTATAACAATCAATGTCATATGACATTTAGGGTATGCAAACATTTTCAGTAAGTAGAAATAAGCAGTGGGATGACTCAGTCAATTAATAATTGGAGTGTAATGATAATGACAGGAGAAAACACAGCCTTAATAATACACATACGTAAGCTCCTGTTGTTACAAAATGCAAATTAATGGCAAAACCTAAGCAAACCAACACATTATTTTGACTAGGACTCAAAATGAATCACCAAAGCAAAAATATAAAATGCACAGAATGTGATGATACAGTATCAGGTCAAAAATGCAAAACCACACTAAAAATAGGAAAGCAGTAAAACAATTTAATGTTTAAAATGAGGGCTGTCAAAATAATCCAATCTTTCCATCTGCAAATCTCAAACAGAGACTAACCAAATGCATTTAGATAGTCAAATATATATAGTGATGTGATCTTAATATGCTAAATTAAAAAAAAAAATAAAGATGATTGAGATAGAACAATTTATTGGCTGGATTTAGTATTCATTATTTTACAAGCGAAGAAAGCTTAATTCCATATGTGCAGTATCAATATGTTTTATTTTTCTGTAAAGAAATTGGAAGCAAACTTCCTGAAAAAATAATTAAGTAAAATACTGCTGGCCTCAGGACCAGTAGTAATAATTTAATTATACACAAGTTAAAGAACCCTGCAGTTAAAATGTATAAAACATTTTAAGAAGTTATCAGCAGCAGTCTGGAACCATGGAGTGCAATGCTGAACTAGTATTTCTAGTTATGGAATCAAACGTTTCAGGCATATGCTATCAGAAAAGTTAATAAAAGCTCAGAAGTGTTCAAATACCAGAAAAAAAGAGCATCCACCAATTTTAAAGTCAGATCTTATTTGGGACATTGGGAAATTACAAATGTACTTCACATCATCAGACAAAAAGCATAAATTGCCTTAGATTTTAAAGTGGCATGGTAAAAGTATTCTGTTAAATAAAAAAAGTCTGCAGATTCCCCCATATTAATGAATAATTTCCATAGTTCCAAAATCTCTGTACAATTTATTACCATATAAGTATCAAAGTGAAAAAATGTGAAGAACATCCCATTGAAAACACATTTCTTTAGCCAATAGCTGAGAAAATTCAGTCATAGAAAACTAAAACATAAGAACCAATTCTAGAAGTTGGCAAAAGTACCACTTACAGTAGCAGCACTGTTCACTGACTAGTTAAAGGTATTGAGGCATTTTAATTTACAAAAATCATGAAGCTGAAGTCCACTAAATTTGGAGCTTTGCAAATATAAAGACAAAGAAAATACAGTTGCATCACAGTTCCTTAAGTTCAAGTGCATAACCTGTGATACAGTGCCAGTTTGTAATTATGACATGAAATATCGGGTCTACTTGATATAGTCGACATTTCACAATGTCGAAATTCATATCGCTGAGACCATATTATCGACATTTGAAATGTCAACCATACAAGCAGAACATAAAAAACAAAAAAAAACCTTACCTTAATGCTGCTAGCAAGGAGGCTTCACCCCACTGCACGCCCCGTGAGGGGCTCCGCCCCCACACCCCCCAGAACTTAAATATATCAATTCTAAGATCGCACTACAGTGCGGAAGTGGAAATCTTTCCATTCTGCACTGTATGGTGATGCAAGTTCCCTATGGTCGACATTTCAAATGTCGATCATATGGTCTCGGCCATATGAATGTCGACATTGTGAAATGTTGACCATTCGAAAGACACTCAAAATATCACATACCAGACAAACAAGAAAAGTTCAGTGCTGAAGAGATGGCCATACCTTGGATGGCAAGCTGAAAGCAGCAGAATTCTTAAGCTCTGCAGTTTTTATCTTCTTCTGACAGGACTTTTTAACTAATGTTGCCAATAACTACCTGAAACTGACAAATCTAGAATCCAGAGATCTTAAGCTACCTGTTGGTGCATTTTTTTAGTAAAAATCTTTACATTCTCCTGTCAAATTACTCAGAAGAAGGGAGACAGACACTACATCCTTAAAGGTAGATGAGTGATTCCAAGTTTTCTCAACAAGATAACTCAATGAAGAAACAAATATCATCAATTCTTACACTATATAATACTTGATGGTAAAAATAGATAAACTGAGTCTAAAAGGTGGCAATATAAAGGAATATACTACTAAATTGATAGTATTACTGAATGATATTCCTAAACAGCAAACTACCCAGACTGCTTGCACTCAAAGACTCTGCATCTGATATTGACTGCAGGTTAACAGAAAGGAGAGAAACATTAATTTTCTTCTTCTTCGGGAAAATATCAAAAGTTCAGTACTAAAGTCAACCTTCCAATAGCATGAATATCTGACCAGCAGTTCAGATGCAGAGTTGACACTTGTTAGACAACAAGTGGTGTTAATAATTTAAACAGAAAAAAGAGTTTTGCAAACAATTAGAGAGCAAATCAGTAGCATATCACATATCTAAAAACTGTCTAGATTTTTGCCTCATATTCTTGGTCTCTTCATCATAAAATGTGTGGTTTTCTGACAAATCACTGAGGATTTTACTCATAAATACTGACAGGCATTTGAGTTTTAGACTTCACATCCTTCCGGAATTGCATGTTAATGAAAACCTGTTATTCTAGCAACTTTCTAAGTTTATAAGAGCAATATTTAAAATCTACAATTATTTTTGGGCATTTGTTCCCACATTACATTTGGCTTTATTCAGCTTTCTTGAGCCAAGAGCTTGAGAGGTATGCATTAGAGAGTAAAGCATGGTTTAAAAATTCTCAAAAGGTAAAAATGTTAGTCACAACTAAATGGTGCAAAACATTATGAAAACATTCTTAAGCTAATATTAACACAGTAAGTCAAATTCCTCATATGAAAAGTTCAATTGCTACTAACTCAAATGTTCATGTCCATTTTAACCTTTTGTTGCTTGGTGGTTAACATTCATGCATCCAACATGTTACTGCATCACACTTTTATGTATGGCAGAAAGGTAGCCCACCCCTAACATATCAAGCAGTTGTTTAAGGGAGTACTGTATTTTTGCCATCCTATGAAAAGTCATTCCCCAGGATTTAATAAAATCTGTGTAAGCACAGTGTAGAGCCTATATGGAATGTTACCTTGTCTGTGTACATGGTTCCCCCTCGGCAGCACACCATACATATTAATGATGGCACATTCCGAGGAGAGCTGAGGAACATCGTTTTTGAATCAGTGCAGGGAGTGGTATAGTGATAACCGTGCATCAATGCTAAGCGGCACCCACAGATAACACAGCAGACACCTGCCAGACATCTAAAAATAGAAACTGGATGTCATTAATTATTTATATAAATGTGACGTTTAAGGGTATCTAAGTGTATTTGCGTGGAGCTGCCCTCAGCACTGCTTATAAATAGTTCAGTGGTATATGTGAAGGTATACCATGTTTCTTAATACCCACACAGCTAAATGGGTAGAGTGATGGCTTCATGTGCAGTAGGTCCAGGGTCTGAATACATGGAAGGAAAATTAGTATTCAATTTTAATATGCAAATTTTGCAGACTAATTTAAAATATGGCCCTGCTGCGCTCTGCTGAGACCTGCTGACTCCTGCTAAGTACCACATAAGCATGATAACAGCTGCCAATGTTTATGCACTGCTCAGCTCTGCTTAGCTGGTTTGCTCACTGCTGAGCTCCACTAAGACTACAGTTCTGCCAGTTTATGCACTTCTCAGCTTAGCTTGGCTGGTTTGTGTAGTGCTAAGTGATGCAGTGCTTTTTTGAACGTTGCCCAATGACGTGCAAAGGTGAAAAAACAGCCTATATTAAGCCTAAAAGGGAGGAATACATCAGAATCCATTGGATTTCTTCCTCTGATGGGTGATATGGCTGGTGTTGGTGAAGGTGTTCGCTTTAGTGCACAGCACTGGGGCATTCTTGAGTCCAGAGTCATGATTGGACTCCTAGTTAATAACCACGATGACAGTCTGCTCCAGAGAAGTTTCCAGGGCTTGGAGTGTTAGGGGGTAGGCCTGAGACTGGCCGGTCAGAGAACTCACCAGTGTAACTGGTATCCTCCACACAGTTGAGCATCATCATCACCACCATGATGGCCTGAAACAATGAAAGGGGAACTCTTGGATACCTGGGTCCAAGAAGCTTGGGCAGTGAATACCTCACAAGTATAAATCTAAATGTCTGCATGCTGATATGCATAATGGTGTGCTTCCCTCCCAACAGCTGCAGAAGAGAGGGCTCGCAATGTCGCGTTGCATGCCAGGCACCTGGCCTGGTTGCGCTGTGAGTGTTGTGAGTACAGATGTATTATACTAACTGTACAAAAATAAGCAAGAAAGGGTAAAGTACTAACTGCATGAAAGTATATAAATAAAGTTTGTGGTGCAATGAATGTGGAATTAGAGCTGTATTGCAAGAAGTGAATAATGCCAATACCAATAACACCAAGGAAAATGGTGTACATCAGGATTGTCTTGTTGTAACCATTGCAGTAGAGCTGTATGCATTCAGGCTGTAAGATAAGGTGCTGCAGTCAAGTATAACACTGTAATAGCTGTAGAATGCAAATCTAATGGCTGCCAATTGTATTGTTTAACTTATATAGTACCATTCAAGGCTGTCTCTATGCCAATATTGTTCACATAATGCTCTGTCATCCACAAACATCAGGTAATCAAGATATATGGTTGGTAGCCCACGCCATGAGCTGATATTGTTTGTTGACTTCACAGATATATCAACCCACTAACAATAAATTGTGTACCCCAGGATCATTTATACTAATTTATAGCTTACCTATTATATGAGCTATGCTTGTATTTCATGCATGTGTGTTCTACTGTCACTGCAGTGTAGTATAACACTGTAGTAGTACTGCCAGGTCATATTTTGGTTCCAGGCAAGCTCTAGGCAAATATCAGTCAGTCAGTAATTAGCAGTGACTCAGTGGCTCTGTTTGTTAAATGCTCTGTATATAGTACATTTTGCCACACACAGACGAAAGTTCAAATCCAGTGCTATATAGCACTAAATAACACAATAGCAGTCATGTAATGCTCACAAATTCTCTCCTCATAGGAACTACAGGTAAATGGGTGAGGTAGCCTATATTATGAGTAGATAATTGTGTGTTTAGATTTCCCAGACTGTTAAAATCATTAGCAAGAATGTGAAAAATCAGCAATGTGCAGTCGGAAATAATATGTGTAATCCTGGTATGGCTGCATGCCTGGTTTATCTGTTAAAAGTAGCTGCAGCCAAATAATATATTCCATGCAGATGTCCCCTGCAATAACTGCTATTGGGGTCTATCCCCATGCCTGCCAACCAAGGCACGACTGCTGTTTAGTGTCTGTACTGTACACATACATGTCTCTCAAGTGTCACTATTTCATGTTATGTAATTAACAGTGTGTAATCCACCCGTTACAGGAGTACTATGGCAAAGAGTACCTAGATTGCAAAGTATCACCATTTCAGCCCACAGAACACCTTGGTAGCTATATAGGTTCACCTGATGTGCAAGTGTTCTGCGTATGTGTATACCCACAGTTGTTACCATTTGGCCCATAGTGTCCCATGCATATAGCTTGAGAGGTATGTACATGCTACATCAGCTACAGGAGACTTTTTGCTCACTGTACACATAAAGAAAATACAGACCCATAGAGTAGATAGTAATACTGTTGTCAAGTAAGTAAGCTGAAATGTTACTAATGGACTGATTTTCTCTCTCTCCCCACCCCTTAACTTCATTTATTTATTACTGTTATTCTTTGGTTATGGTTTACTATTAACTTATGTTGTTACATTAACTGTTTTTTGGGGTATGTGTTTTATTATTGTTATGTATTATAATGCATGTATATTAGCATATCTTGTTAAATTACCTATTTTGTTGGCCATATGCTGCAACTGTTACTGGCATGTTGTTATACTGACTGTTCTGTTATTTATTGTTGTGTTTCACTTAATATGCATTGATATGTAACTGTGTTATTTCCAATGTTCTGCCATCCTGTTATTACTAACAATGTTTTGTTAATAACTAACCTATACTCCATTACCACAGCATGTTGGGGTAGGCCGTATTCTGGTGATCCGCCTACCTTGCCTCAAATGGCCGTGGCACCGGGTCCTAGCACATCTAGCACCCAGGCCAGTGGTGCCCCCTTCACTGCCCCTGCACCACCTGTGGTGTCAGGTGCAACCGCCTCAGGGGATGGGATCCAGCCTTCCCCTGGGAGGTGTGGCAGAGGAGCTGCAGTCACCTAGAATCAACTAATTGTCATAATGCGCAGGATTGTTCACTGGAGCTATGAACACAGCTTGTGCCAGATTGAGAGCATACTGGCTGACCTGGTGGGGCAGGCTCACCCTCACACCCAGGTTCCAGCACAGTGTTGACTGTCCCATTGGTAGGGATGTGAGTCATGCTGCTGCCGTCTGGAGGCATATGCGACATGGATTCCATAACACCCTCCCCATCCAAGGTGTTTACCCCTTTCATGTGTTACACACTGCCCCTGTCTGCCTTCTTGTCTGTCTGCAAACACATCCTCTCCTACCAAACTTACCTCCCCACATGTGCCTATGTTCCTTCCCCTACATTCCAAACGTACCTCCCAACATGTGCCTATGTTCCTTCCTCTACATTCCACTCTCGCCTTAAACAAAAAATGGGCATTTGTTCCAAAAAAAAAAAAAAAAAACACTCCATACATAGCTCTTCATGTCGCACACGTGTCTATTGGACACCACTGTTCTGGTCTAATTGGCTTGACAACACAGTTATGTTGTCCTCACCCCTCTCTCTGTGGTTTGAGAGTCCAAATTCATTTACACAATCTGTCAAAATGCACAGCTGTTGCTGTACAAGGTAAGGACAGCTATCATTCTTTCCTACACCCTTCCTGAACATCCTTAACTGCCTTTCACTATGTTTTTCCCCATGTTTGTCCGTGGATTTGCATTGAGCTAAGCGAAGTGGCGCTATGTGGCACGACACACAGCTTCACTTAGCTAAGCTTAAATGAGCTTTCATAATTAAATCTGTTTATTACATTGTTAGACACATGTACAAAATAAACCCTGCTGCCAAGTTTTGAACCCAGGCCCTTATCATCTACAGCTCATTGCATTAAACCACCACACCACACAAATCTGACATGAAAGCATGTGTTTCCAGACAAATATACTTATTGCCACTTACAGTCATTACGCATGTAACTGAAATAAAAACTAATGGGAAAAATGGGAGTGTACCTTGGACTCTGGTGCAATAATCCACCATAGACAGCCAAATACATAATAATGGATGTAAGTGAGGCCTGCGATAGCAGGTATATGCACTCATTTATCAGCAACTTGTGGAAAGACACCTGCTAAGGCAGCAATGGCAAAGTACATGTACAACTGGGACCCTGGTGCAGAAATACAGCCACAAAAAGCCATGCACATACTGATGGATGTAGAATTGTTTGTCACAGCCAGTATATATGCACATATATCTTGCAAATACACATGCTTGGGCACTGACTGAGTAGCACAGTCTGTTAAATGCCTTGCATTCAATTCACTTTGCCCTATGCAGTCCTGAGTTAAAATCCAGTTCTATGTTGCAGTTCAATTACATTATTGTGAAGACAGCAAGTTAGTCATGCAATTCTAATCCACACAGGATATTGCTAGTTAATGAACTGCTACCCAGCTTTGTAAGTCAGTGGCCTGCAGGTAGGGACATGTTGCACATATCCATATAGCCTAACTATATATATTGCCCACTACTCTGTTATTGGCACTGTTGCATAACAGATGTACTTTTATCACATGCCTCAATCGAACTTACAGGGTACCCTTACCCAGGCTCTGCTGTAACGACAAGGCTGACACAACTGTCATGGTTACACATACAGCTTGCTATCCTCAAAATTGTACACATTCCCAGCTATGTGCGCTAGGCTGCAGCAGCAACTGTAGCCTGCAGCATACACAGCTGTATGTAAAAGTAGCTGGTACAGACCTACCATACCTCCCAACTCCCTATGGGGTGGCCATATTTAATGGGGGGGGGGGCTAAGGCCCACAGATAGGGACATATATAATGGTTTGCCCCTATGAAGATAGTAGGTTGATAAAATAACAGCTATTGCATTAGCATGCATATTATGACAGGTATGAAGCCTGACACACAAGTGATCTCTTTCCTTACTGACCTCAGCCCACAATGTTTGCCAGTGAACTGCCAGATGACCACAATGCCATGGGACATTCACCACACATATGAGGCCAAACTGTGGGCATACTTCATAAATATCTACCATTGACAGTTATGGTAACTACACTTTGTGATGCTGTACTCTCCAGACCTCAGTAATGCCAATCTGATCAACTAAGAAAGGGGCCCAGGTCTACATAAAGGCCTTATATATTGCATTGTGGTGGCATGTCATTAGCCAACAATAGTGCAGTTCAGCTGTTTTGGCCACAATTAGCAATTCTAACCACAGATTTGTGCAGAAGCAATTACCTGCTAATAGCCAGTACCTTAAAAATGAAAGCAGCTGCTTATGGGGAACAGGTCTGTATTAGACTTAACTCACATGGACAGCATATTTCCAAAAGATTACCAGAAGCAAAGTTCAAAAAAGGAGTATTGCACTTCACCAGGTATGTAATAGATTTCACCATATATCAAGATGCAGATGGGAGGATAGAGGTATGGGGAATAGAGGTTACAACAGTAAGCCTGTTTTAGCTCTATGGTAATGACATGCCAGTGATACTCTGCTGTCCTACACCTACACGCATGCCTCTCAACTCTCCCTGATTTTCAATCACATTTCAGCTCTGTCCCTATCAATCCCTCCTACAATGGTCAGCTGTTGTAGGAAAGCTAGTGGATTACACATGATATATTGTGACAATGAGTAAGGGTCCACACTGCTGTAACATTTGTATTTATTATTTTATTTTACATTTGTTGACCGGGATAGTTCGACTGGATATATGTCCATTTTTAATGGAGGCCTGGGGAGAAAAGCTCCACATACCAAAAAAAAGACAGTACATGCATCAATGAGTGATAAACTCAGGCAGACATGTTTAAAAAAATATAGACAAAGAATACAGGCAGATATCAATATACACAATGTGCAGACTTACATCTGATTGGCAGAGACATATCAGAAAATGTGAACATAGAATACAATCAGATTTCATAATTCACAATGCCTAGAAATTCAAATGCTATGAGGCATAGATACTTGTCTAAACAGCAGGTTGGGTAGCAAGACATGTATTAGTGAAGTTGTTAGTCAGGTTTAGAACAAGAGCACAGCCAATGAGATGTGAGGTATTTTTTTGAGTTCTCTTTTAAATAGGGGTAGTGAGGTTTCCTTGGTAATGGTAGTAGGGAGTAGATCCCAGATTTTACTGGCTGAGTTGGCAAATATAGCATCGCCTGCAGAGTTGTTGGATTTTTGGGTCAGTATCATTAGTTTATCAGCTGAGTATAATGGCCTGGGGGCAGTATGAGGGGTGAGAATATTTTTGAGGGCAGGGGTGTTATCAGGTTGATGGAGTATTTTATGTGCTACAATAAGCTGGTTGAACTGCAGAACTGTAGGATACTCTAGCCATCCCAGTGGTTTGAGGTTCTGGCAATGGTGGGTCCTAAAAGCCATGCCAGTAGCGAATCTGGATTTATGATTGTAATATCCTGATAATTTGTTGAGATCAGTTTTGGATAGGTTGGAGAGTACAGGGGAGGCATACATAAGGGTAGAGAGGAGGTGTGATCTTGCAATAGCTACCCTAGCTAGGGGAGTGAGGAAAGGTTTGGCACTGTGCAGGGAGCCAAGTTTTTTGTTGACAGATTTAATAGTGTGATTTACATGTTTATCAAATTTAATGTTGTTGTCTATTATTACACCTAGAAGCTTTGCATGGTCATCAGGGGAGAGAATGGTGTCACTGCTAGATTTGATGGTGAAGGAAGGAGGAGAAATTCTATGGTTAGGGGAGAAAAGTAGTAGCTTGGTTTTGTTAGGATTTAGAAGAGGGCAGAGATTAGCTACCCATGTTTCTACCGTGTTGAAAGTGGTCTGGGTGAAAGTTAGAAGTTGTGTAGGAGAGGAGGCGGAGTATATTAGCATTGAGTCATCTACATATTGGATGTAGGTGACTCCTGGGATGGTGGTGTGCAGATCATTGATAAAGATAGAGAAAAGAAGGGGACCTAGTATGGACCCTTGTGGGACACCTGGGGTTAGAGAAAGTTGGGATGACAGCTTGCTCTGCCATAGGACAGCCTGCTGTCTACTGTTTAGGTTGGAGTGAAACCATTGTATTGCATGTTGGTCTAAACCGATGGTTTGTAGGGTATTGAGCAGTAGCTGATGGTTGACCATATCAAAAGCTTTTGAGAGATCTAGGAAGAGTTCTGAAGATAGTTTGTTGTTGTTACGATGACGATTGATGACATTAGAGAAAGATAGAAGAGCCATGGTGGTACTGTGGAATGGCCTAAAGCCATGCTGAGAGTCGGTGAGCTTTCCATTTTGATTAAGAAAGTGCATTATTTGTTGTGTATGCATCTTTCCATGATTTCAGCTAGTGGTGAAAGAATGGCTATAGGTCTAAAGTTAGATAATTCTGTGGAACTTTCTCCTTTATTGAGATGTATAACGTGATATTTTCCATATTGCTGGGATGGAAACTTCTGAGATGGATATGTTGATAAGACTAGAAATGGAAAGTGCTATGGCATCAGCTGCTTTTTGAAGATATTCAGCTGGGAGGTGGTTGGCAGCTAGGTTAGTAGGTTTTAGCTTTTTGAGTAAGGTCTGGTTGGTTGGTAGGTATGGTTTTAAAGGTAAAGGTAAGTTGGCTGCTGGGTGGATCAGGTCTAGATGTGCCAGAGCTGTTGTTTGTGTCCGATGGAGTGAGATGGGTAGCTAGAGACTGGATAGTTTCAGTAAAGAAGGAGTCAAAGCTCTTTGCAATTTCTACAGGGGATTTATCAAGGGAAGCTGATGGGGTAGGAGTGGTGGAATGGACTGGGTGGAGAAGATTGTTAATACCAGCCCAGAACTTTTGAGGTTTTAGCTGATTTTTTGTTGTAGGAGGGTGCTGTGATTTTTTTTTTGTTTAGAATGACAGATTTTTTTGGTCTGATTCCTTAGCTGCCAGTATCTTACTTGGTCCATAGGGGCTTTGGTAACATGCCACCTGGCCCAGGCATTGTTTCTTAGTTTAATTTTGTTTTTTGTTTCTTTAGATAGCCATGGTGCAACCGTGGCTTTTACATGGATGGTAGAAGTATGAGCATGGTGGTTAAGGATAGCCAGAAATCTTGTATTGAACTACTCAACAGCTTCTTGTAATGGGAGTCGTTTCAAGACATTCCAATTACATGCTTTGAGTTCATTTTGGAAGTTGTCAAGGTTAAAGTTCCTGACGTTTCTTATAGTTTTGTAGGTGGGCTGGTTAGGAATGTCGGCTTTGAGCCTAATAATATAGGTAAGGCAGTGATCACTTAGATCATCGGGTAATGTACCTGTCTTGTACTTTTGGGGGTGGTTATTAATAAGTATCCAATCAAGGATACTATGTTTGACTCTATTTTTGCTAAATCTGTTGGGGGTGCCAATGTAAGGTATTTTCTAGAGTATTATCATTCTTACCAGGTGGAATATAAATGCAGACAATGTATCCACATTTATTTTTTGTTTATTATTAGTTTGGTGATGAGAATTTCTGCATTGCCAAACTGGGATGGTTGTTGGGTGTCAATTGTTATTGTTAGGGTAGGCTTGTATAGTACAGCAACCCTGCCACCTTTCCTGGAGATCTGGCCCAGTCCAAGGATGTTGTACTGTGGGGGGTTATTTCGTTATCTTTGGTTATTGGTTTTAGCCAGGTTTCTGTGAAGCAGAGGATATCAGGGGAACAGCTAAGAGTCCATGTAGGCTATGGATGTTGTTGTTTAGGCTTCTGATATTGAGATGACAGACCAGAAATGAGTTTGGAAGTCTATTAATCTGGGTAGTACACATTGGGTTGTTAGATGGTGTGCTTGGGTCTACTGTTGTGGATGGGCCAGGGTTGAGGAAGATATCTCCATCCTTCAAAACATTAATTTTTAAGTTGCTTATGAGTCTTAAAAATGTGTTTATTTTTTTTTGTAGCTTTTGGTTTTTAAGCTAATGTAGCAGCATTTAGTTGGGTGATGGTAATTGGGGGGCGAGGAATTAGGAGAGGGGGTGGTTATGTGGTCAATAAACTTATTAAATGCTGGGTTGGTGTCTGAGAGTTTGGGTATTGGATTTCAAGATGCTGTACATATTCATAGGAGCTTAGGTGATAAGGAATGAATAGCAGGGGTACTAAGGGTAGCAGCATTAGTGTTTTAGCTGTAGTCATAGTAAATTACTAGGGTAGGGTATGTATTGAGTGTATGTGGTGGATAAAAGATTAGAGAGAATAGAATAGCTATGGGTGGGTTGATGTGGATAGTGGGGTGGATAGAGGGCGTATTATTGTGCTAGAAGTTTGCTGGGTTCTTGGAGCACATGTAGTTGGTTAGCTAATTAAGGGGGCATGCCAGTGGTACTATAAACGTAGTACTACTGAGGGTGGGTGGGATATGGGGGCAGAGTGGGGGGCAGATCGAGTGAAGCGACTGTAGTGTGGCCAAACCAGTAAAGCAGATGCCTAGAGGCAGCATGTGCAGGTATGAATTACAAGCGTGCTTTTTGTTTCTTTTTATATGCCCAATACTCTGTTCCTAAGCCCTACTGTTAAATGAGTTACAAACACGTTTTTTTGTTTGTTTATATTCTCAATACTCTGTTCCTAGACCCTACTGTTAAAAATGACACAATTCTCTGCCTGCTTCTCAATTTACAATGCAAAAAGCCCATTTTCCAATTCCCTTTTGTAGCACGCTTGCTTTACTTAGTTCATTGAGGAATGCACTGTTTGGAGGTGCAGAGCACACTACAGTCATCTGATTGAATAGTAGAAAGCACGCTGTTTTTACCTTAATTGGAAAAGAAAGAAAGCTACAGGAAAGTCTAACCCTTCCAACCTAATGCTTATCAGCATAAAATTATGCACTGTAATTCACCTCCCTCATTCAGTCACTGTCTCACTTATATAGTTCTGACATTTTAAAAGTGTCCCTGAATGTGCCTGATGTAGTCTGGCTATGCCCCTGTTTCTGTTGACATATATCCGTTTGCTTGATGGCTATACCCAACATACTTGTCAACTTCTTAGAGCATGAAAGCAGGATAAAGTTATAATTTATGGGGGGACCAAAGCCTACACTCAGCGACAGTGTTTAAATATTTGTCAGAGATCCACAAGCTTGTATTAAACTGACCAAAACTGTTAGACAAACATCCTGACATTCTACAAACATCTGTATATTTGAGAGGTATGATGCCTACAGGGAACATATACTACAGCAGGTTTGCATTGTTTTCTGTTATTGTGGCACACTGGTGTTGCTGGACTGTCCCCATATAGTTGTTGTAAAAGCACACTGTTAATTGTCTGGCAGTTGCCATATGACATATCGGGGGGAGTTTGCCCATAGGAGACACACCACAGTAGACTGCAGTGCTTAGTGTTGGAACACACAGCAGAATCTGTCACGGCACACAGGGGCATACCCCAGTATTGCTAATGTCTTCATGGTATCCACACATGTAGAATATTGCCAGACTGTGGGGTATGACGTGTAAGGGAGCAGTGGATAGTGCAGGGCATTATGGGTGTGCTGGATCTGTACATAGTGGACGTCAACATATCTGGTCCTTTAATGTGTTCCCCTTTTGTTGTCTTTCAGGAACCATGCACTGCAGAAGACATGCCCCCTTCTCAGATGCAGAGAATGACATAATAGTGGATGGACTGAGACAGTACCATCAGATCTTGTTGTGCAGGGGGAGGCATACTCTGGAGCAGCGGGCAGCACTGTGGGCAGACCTTGTGTGGGATGTCAATTAGATTGCTCAACAAGACAGGACCTAAGAGCAGGTCTGGCACCAGGCCACAGACATGCTGAATGGTGCACGATGAAAGGCAGCTGCTGTTGCCAGGGATTGTGCCACCACTGGTGAAGGGCCTGTGACAGAACAACTACTCTCAGCCACAGAGGAATTCCTGGTGAGCCCAGGAACACATGACAGCTCCCAGGCATCCATCACACAATACATCATGGAGGTGGGTGCCACAGTGTTCACAGCAGAGGACCATTCCGGTAAGCGTACTGTGTTCACGAGTGTAATACTGTATCAGTCATTGTGGCAGGCTGTACATAGCTGTACATGTGTGTTAGGTCTATCTGCATTGGGGGATTATAGTTTACACTCAGTTGTGCACACATATACAGAATGTCAGCAATACAGCCAGTATCACAGTAGCTACTGTACATGTGGATATATGCACATATTACCTTGTAGTGCTGCAACCTTTGGTGGTGCTGACAATACCTCTTCCTCACCTTTTCATAGGTCCATCAGGTATGGCCCAAGTCCAAGGTCCTGCATCTGGTAAGTGTGATACTGTCTTTTACAGATGATATATACTGTATGGAAGTAAATGGCTGCCATATTCCACTAAGTACAAATGATGTATTTAGCCACAGTCGAATACCTGTTTGTTCCATTCTGGAACAGTTAGCTATGGTTCATAGACTGGGTAGTCACAGGTGTGTATTTTAATGACCATCGACAAATCCTGCGTATAGTTATTAGTGACATAACAGCCTGTTACATGAGGTAATTACTCCAAGGTGCCTGTTCAAACACAAAAGGGAGATGCCACATACCTAAGGCAGTGATACTAGTGCTGGCATATTCTCAAGATAGGTGTAATTGGTTTTATGCGCAGTTCTATCATGTATAGTGTCATATACTGCATAACTTACAGGCAGATTGTAGTGGCTGAAATACATGTTATAAAGGGCTTGATTTGTCTGTGTATGTTGGCATGAGATTGTCTGTTGTGCATGGGATTGGAGGTGAGAAGATGTGAGACTATTAATGCAGTTGTGGATTCTCATTTGTATGGGTCTGTATGGATTACCATACACAAAACTGCATGTAGTAATGTACTGTCTTTGTCTTGGTTTCCACAGGCGACTGGGGGTGGGTTGGAGTCTGTCCCCCTCACAACCGGATGTCAGTGTCTCATCGGACTCTGATGATAATGGTGGCCATAGTGAGGCACAGGTGGGGCTCTCGGGTCTGAATCTATCCCAGAGGTTGACATCCCTTTTCTGTCCTATTGTCATCACATACAGTCAGTATACCCACACAACTCAGTCCCCAGAGGCCAGAGATACTGGACAATCAGAGGGTGGCAACATTGAACAGGTCAGTGTGTCAACTATGGCATCTGTGAGTGTAGATACTAGCCATAGCCAGAAAGCTGGCGAGGTTCCACACAGGCAGACTGACAGGGGTGCTCATAGGAGGACTGCTGTCCATCCACCAGCTGTTGCTGGTGTCACATTATGGGTCACTCAGTGCATGTTTCGGGCCATCATGGAGGCACAGGCATGTTGTGAATGCAACACCAAATGGATGCCTAGTATTATGGATGCAGCACAGTCTGACATCTGTAACTGCCTCCATCACATCGGGGACACTCTGGATCAGTTCACTGATGCAGTGGACAGATGGTGAGCTGAGATAGTGTCTGTCTTGGACTGCACATTGTCTGTCCTGGAATGTTTGGTTGGAGTTGGGCATCAGACATGTGGATGTAGGTCAGAAAACATCATCTGCAAAGAGTGTATGTGGCTGTGCACAGTCACGCGCCCATAGTGGCAGCACCTGCAGTACCTCTGAGGGAAGTGTGCTGTCCACACCACAATATGGCAGGCCATCGGCACATGGTCCTGGGTGGTCCCATGGGGGACACAGCCACAGCATTTTGCAGTCACTGTCAGGTACTAGCACTGCATCTGACCTTGGGCATGGCAGTGCCAGTGCTACTCCTGGCAGTGCCAAAATCTGAGTTTGTGGCCGGAGATGGAGAACTGTCCACTCTACCATATAGGTTCTACAGCTATCAAACTATCACATGTGTGGGGCTAGCACTGGGCTTGACTGTGTACAGGCACACACTCAAACACCACTCTTACATGTAGGTCACCTGCAGACACACATGGCATCACTCCATAGCCCTTCTAACCCACACCCCTCCTGACTCACACACATGTTATCGACTGGTTGGCACAGAATAGGCCTCCGGCACCCCGACACTACACCCTGTGCCTGCGATGATACCTGTGCCACATCCTGACATCCATGCCATTGATGCAGGGAAATGTTACTATGTGTCTGATGCACAGGATATTTACATTGCTTAACATGTAATTGTGTAGTGCAGTATTGTTTTGCCATGCCACTTCTTGTGGGCCACAACAGGTACTATATGCTGGCATGTGTCATGACTACACATCACACTTTGTGTATCTTTGTTGCATAATGTTGGACTGACAATAGTGTTACAGAATGACAGTTGAGTCATGGTCCTAAGCATGCTTCTCTTCCAGGAGTCTGAAGGGATACACTATGAACACATGATGGCAATACAGTGGCACAGGCTGACATAGCAGCACAGCAGAAATATGATGTCAGCTGTATATGTGCATGGCTCCCTAGATGCATATAGGTTCATAGGTTCATAGGTAGGTACTAGGCTATCGGCCCAAAGGCCTAAGTAAGTCTAGCCAACAAGATTCCCTGACTTACACCACCCAAGAAAGTTAATTTCCTGTGCCCCTGTCGAACAGAGCCACAGATGTGATCCCGGGGTGTATTTCCTATTTCCCATCCACTCAAGTTTTTTCTTGAAGAGTGCTAATGAGGAACTTTGCTTGACATAGATGGGTAGTTTGTTCCAGAGTATAGTAAGTCTCTGGGACAGGATTCTATCCCTCCATGTCCTTTTTATTGTGGTGACAAGGTTTAGGTCCCTAGAATGTGTAGCTCAGAGGGATTGGGATTTATTTAGGTGCAGCATGTACAACAGCTCTGGGTTTAACATAGCTTTATATGTTAGGCAGAAATCTCCTCAGAGAAGGCGATATGATACAGAGTAAAGATGGAGTTTTTTGAGATGGTCAGTGAAAGGCATCTGTTTGAGGCCAGTAATCCTCTTTGTGAGGTACTTCTGTGGATTTTCCAGGTGCTGCAGATGTCTTGTGAGGTACATTCAAAAAGGGACGTTGTACTCAATAATGGGTCTAATGAGTGCTGAGTAGAGGGGAACAATTACTTTTTTTTCCTGGATGAGAACCCTTTTGTGATGAGGTGTGCCACATAGAAGGATTTCCTGACTACTATGGTGATGTGATTATCAAAGGAGAGACTACTGTCCACCTGGGTCGCAAGGTCTCTTATCACACATTCGGCATTAAGTAGACTGCCGTTTATGTGGTAGTTAATGGTTTAGAGTTTTTACCAAAAGGGATGACAATGCACTTTTTGGCACTGAGCTTGAGGCCATGCTTCTGACACCAGGCATCTGTCTCAGTGAGGCCCTTCTGTAGGATGTCTACATCATTTTGGGACTCGACTATGGCTCCTAGTTTGCAGTCATCTGCGAACTTCATTAGCCAAAGGCCTTCTGTGCTAGCCTGTACTTCAGAGAAGTAGATAACAAACAGGAGAGGTCCCAGGACTGAACCATGTGGTACTCCACTTGTCACTGGTTTGAAGTCAGATTTGGAGTCTGCAACTTTTACAGTGTGGGTTCTATCAGTGAGCCATTTGGCAACCCATCTTGTGATGTAGGGATTTATACCTAGTTTAGTGAGTTTAGCTATAATTCCAGAATGGGGGATGGTGTCGAAAGCCTTGGCGAAGTCAAGATAGGCTGTGTGAATCACCTTACTCTCATCTACGGCTTTGGTGACTGCCTCAAATAAGTCAATCAGGTTCAGAAGGCATGATCTGCCTTTCACAAGCCCAAACTGGGTGGGGTCCAGAGTTTGAAGGTTACCAATGTCTTAGTTTATGAGTTCCATTATGATACATTCCATGGCCTCGCAGACCAGGCTCGTCAGGCTAATAGGGCGATAGTTCCCAGGATCAGTGGTGGATCCCCCTTTGTTGAGTGGGATAACTGTTGCTGTGTGCCATTCAGTGGGCACAAAGCCTGATGTGAGACTATGATTGAACATGGTGCTTAGGTGGGGAGTCAGTTTGTTATGAAATTCGTGCAAAACACAGTCTGGGATGTTGTCCTGTCCCATGGATGCTGTGTTTTTGGTTTTAGAGAGTGCAGCTTTTACCTGCATATATGTGATTACAGGGACTCTGCATTCTTCCTGCATTAACATGGGCCCTTTAGGGGGTGTGAGGGGGGTAAAGTTAGCACTGAACCTATCTGCCAGGATGTTGGCAATATCAGTTGGTTCTGTAATTTTTGTGCCATTGTGCTGTAATTCAGAGCAGATTTGGGTGTTGCCATTGCGATTCTTGACATAGCTATATAATGCTTTGTAGTTGCCCTTAGAATTAGTGGTGATTTTGTTTTCGTAGCTAGCTTTGGTGAATCTTATAAGGGATCTCAACTTCTTACTGAGGCTGACCAGGGAGATCCTCCACTCACAGGATTTTACTCTCTGTTTCACCATTTTCTTCCTTCTGTTGTAAAGTTTGTTTATGGCAGGGGACCACCGGATTGGCTTCCAATTTTTGGAGGATAGCGTCTTGGTTCTGTCTGGGATAGCACAATCCATGTACTCGTGTAAGTGCTTATAGAGTGCATTTGTATAGGAATCAGCAGTCATAACTGTATTGTCCATTTGCATGGGTATCATGAAGTTCACCACTTCTGTCTTAAGAAGCATGAAGTTGGCTTTGGAGAAATTTTTTACAGTGGTTTCCTTAATGGTGGGTGGGGGCGGGATGCGGATATCTAGGGTGATTTGCTTATGATCTGATCTGACCAATGAGGAGTTGACTTCAGGTGTGGAACACTGGTCACTCATGTTGGTAATGACTAGGTCTAGGATATTGTTGCCTTTAGTTGGAGAAGTGGATATGTTGACCCAGGGCATTGGAATTTATGAATTCCAGAAAGCGTTGAGTGAAGGATTTGGTACATGAGTAGTTTTCCTAGTTAATGGTGGGGTACTTGAAATCATCCATTATTAGGGTGTTTGGTTGAACTCTAATATTTTCCATTATATCAAGAAAAGAGGAGTGCAAATCCTGGGGCATGGTGGGGGATCAGTAACAAGCTGCAGTTTGGATTGCAGTTTTGCCCACAGTTAGTTGCACTTGGATAACCTTGGTTTCATTATGCTGTGCAACTAGCCTGGAGGTGTGGATATCCTTAACGAATATGGACACACCTCCACCTTTGGTGGTTTGGTCCAGGTTAGATGGTTGAAAAGGGTTTTATGAGTTATAGCCTGCTAATGCAGGGGTGCGCTCTAGGGCCTTGAACCAGGTCTCAGTCAGTGCACAGATATCGATGTTCTCCATTTTAAGGAGTGCCTCGAGTGAGTGCATTTTGAGATTTAGACTTCAAGCATTGAGTAGCATTACCCTCAGATTTTGTTTGCCTGTTCCTGTTATGGTGGTGAATGTCACTATAGAGGTGGCAAGAGGCTTAGCCAGTATCTGGATATGTGTAGAACAGTTTTTCAGGGACAAAGAGGCAGTCAGCATATTCATGTATTCCTACTCTGTGATAAGGTCTGCTAACCTTGCAACATGCCACCTGGGTTATCTGAACTTACAAATCTAGAAGGTGTGGTGATGGAGTTCACACGTCTACAAATATCCTGTGTTCAGGTCACACAGGTGGCAGACATCAGTTATGATTATGTATAGGAAGTCACTTTAGTGCCAGCATCTAGTCACAGGGCCAAAAAGTGCATAAACATTGCACATCTTCAATAAATACTATTGCTTTGAGTGCATGCATCCTGTGGCATCTAAGAGTTTCAGGGCTTAGCCTTTTGACTACTTGTTTTCCAGGTGTTCAAGCACCTGTCTTGCAGGAAAGTGATTAATACTGTTTAGGAATCTTAAAGCCATTACTCTCACTATGGAGAACTCCAAAACCAAAGGTATGGCAGAAATGTGAGTACTGCACCTGTCCACTTTTACATCTAACTATGGACAAACAAAAATAGTTAGTAGTTAGGGAAAGTGCCCCACATTAGGGTCAGATTTAAAGGATGATACTAATAACTTAGGGCTCTTCAAAATAATTTCCAATTTTCTGAGAAAATGATCAAAACTTTGGGAATAAATTACTGTCAAACCTCCAAAATCTAGACAGTTGTGAGGACTGATTAAGAACTTGCTGTATTACTCAAGCTTCTTAATGGTTTTCTGCATGACTACATTAGACACTCCTGCCTCCCCCGCTGTTTGAAATAGTCCCTCACTGTAGATAAAGATGGATGAATTGGTAGGACATCAATTTGCTATTGTATTTCTGTATTTATTTTTGTTTTTTCAGTTGTGCACAGTCATTCTCTTCATGGTTTGACAGGAACATGGAACTGGAAGCATCCCCTTGTCACAATTGATTATACTAAGGTAGGTGATAGTGGGGAATGCAAACTCCTCACAGAATGGGGGCAACATAAATAAGAACTGAGTTTTGACAGAAGATAGAAGACATCCTTGGCATTCCCAGTTCAAATGATAATCTTAGGTTTCTATGGGTAAGGTAAGTACTTACATGTCAGTTATTCATATTTTAAAGTATTGTGATAAATTAATTTTACAGCTAGTTGTTAAAAAAAGAGAAGACAGTTAGCAGTACTATGGAAAATTCCAGTGAGTATTTTCTGATGACAATGCATATTATACAGCCTTATCAGCGTCATGGTGCATACAAATTTAGTTTGGTTGGTTTGGTTTCAGACACTAAAGTGATAGAAAAAATATGATTGAGTCTCCAGTCATGATCAGTTTGTGTGTTTGCAAAACAGGTTTCAAGAAAGACTCTTGAAATAGAACCTCTCAAGATGAATTTCTTAAAAACAAATCTCAGATATACAAGTTATAATTGGAGACCTGACCACAGCTCTTTGTAATACAAAGCAAGCATATAACTGCCTTGATGTATTTCCAGTTTTGAAAATAGTGTAGGATAATGAAGTGATGAACAGTTTTAAAATGTGCAAAATGATCTGTGTTTCCACAGCAGTGGTGGACAGAACCTAGGCACACTGCTATTCATGAACAACTCTAAAAGCTGTTGGACACTTTACTTTAACACACTTGTTTGACATTGTGGTATTTGTTACATCTTTCAAAGCTGTCAGTAACTTTCCTATAGAGTTATACTACTTACTATCTGTGTGACAGTATGAGGTTTATCAATAACAAGATTGTACAAAATAAACAAAAGAATGATAAAAAATGGGACGTGAGAAGAATGCCCACACCTTGGTGAATTATGTAATCATAGTCCAATCTCTTTGTATGCAGCATTTCTGTGTGATCCAGGTCTCCCACCTGGGATTCTACAAAGGAAACTTGTCCAGAAATGCAATGCTTACCACTCCCCTCCCCAAGTACATGCAAGCAGGCAAAGCATCATTACTGAACATCTTCCCCATACCACCTCCCACAGGATTCTAAGTTTCTAATTACAGTTGGATCACTTGGGTAGCACTCAGGACATCATCCATATTGTACCTGTTGTAGCTGGAAAAATGCATAGAATTTAAAATATATGATTTATGAATAAATGCCAATTTTATGGCTAGTCCAAATTAAACTAAGTAAAAATAAAGCACCTGCCCTGATGACCACAATACATGAAACAATTTATGAAGCATGCAAAGCCACACAAGATATGTTTCGTCTGTCATACTCAGATTGACAAAGAGTTACTTAAGATTCCACTTGGACAAACACAAAAAAGATTGCCAATTTCATAGCACTATGGACGTAAGTCAGCCCATTAACTGAAATAGTAAGAAACATTGTTGTGAGGATAACATTTAGTTCCCTGCTAAAAGAAGAAACTAGGTATAACAAAGGTCTGGCATTATTTTTATTTTATTGGTTTCCCTTGGGGGAAGGTCAAATATAAAGCAATGAGAAGTACTGTAATAAGATAATACTTGAGATTTTCAGACACCAAACAGACCTCTCAGAAAAATGATAAAATTAACAACCTATGCCAAATGACTAACAGGATAATTAGAACAAATGGAATACTAATCCTTAAGCAAAATAAACTTCTTGAAGGAGAACTATCTAGGACACTGTTTTGCCAGAAGCTAAAGGAAAGAGCCGGATGTGCTTTCTCTGTCAGCTGCAGGTACTACTATTCCTAGGTGAACTTGAAAATCTGAGTGATTTATTAGACTTGCATGAATTCCAGACACTTTATGTTGATTTTGTGTTATGTCATCAGTGTGTATTGCAGTAAAGGTGGAATAATTCACATCATGCATATGATTCAAACCTTACTGATATCTTTTCAGTAACTTACATTTAGAAAAACAACTATGTAAGGGCATGTTTGGGTCATCAAGAAATATGCCCTTCTATGTTACTGTAAAATACAGATTACATTATATATTTTAGTTTCAGCTTTTTTTGAAAATTGTTTCTGGAATGCTACATAGTAGGTTATATTCGCAGACAGGGCCTAGATCCCTTGGGAATCTAGAACAAGCTACAGTTTAATTTCTTCATTCCTGTACTCAGTGTACAGTGTAGATCCTGGGAGTGATGTTTTTAATTCAGATTTTTTCCATCTACATATTTTACACAATATTTCATTTCTATAGCTCCTGAGTAATATCATCATACAACATTCAATAGATTCAGTGCTGGTTTTTTCCGTCTGAATTTGATCTAGCTCAACAGTATCTGACATTTACTTTTGATTTCTTTTTGCATGTATGTGTGCCTGTCTGTGTGTGTGTGTGTGTGTGTGTGTGTGTGTGTGTGTGTGTGTGTGTGTGTGTGTGTGTGTGTGTGTGTGTGTGCGTGTGTGTGCGTGTGTGTGTGTATAAATATATACTGTCTACAAAATTTAAAATCAAGCCTTTTACTTATGTTGCATCAATGTCCCTGCAAGGATATCGAGAATTTCTGAATACAGTAAATTAACGGCAGTGACTTTTATATACATACACACATATATATGTATATATATAAATATATCAGTGCAATTCTTATATTGCTGTTTTGGTCAATTTCAATTAATTAACCCTAAAATATAAATCACAATTAAACACTGAGATCATATTAATTAAACCTGCAATTCCTTAATGAAAGATGGCTTCAATGATACATAACATTCATATATACCGGAAACAAAAGGTGAATTATCTCTAAGAATGACAAGTAAACATATTTGCCTTATGGATTCATAGCTTCATAACTAAGTACTAGGCTGACTGCCCTTGTGGGTCATTTTAAGCCCGGCCACTTTCCCTTTTTGTGCTTTAAATAAAGTATCCCATTTGGTTATAGACTGGCCATACCCATCCCATGTTCGATAATTATTTACCACTCCTAATAAAAATAACTGGGATTATACCATACATAATTTGATGTGATCCATGCATGGGATAAAGCATTTAGGAGCTGCCTCTGTCTATTAGTAGTACAGGGGGCAGTCCTGGGTAACATTTCAGTATCTCATCCATAGACCCAAGTTGAACTTGAAAATTGACAGGATGAACTTTGATTTATGTGGATGGGATGTCTGTTCCACTGCCTTGATATCCTCTGTGAAATATACCTGTCCTACCAAACTGTTTTGTTGATGTTGCAGAAGAGGTTAGATCCTTAGGCTGGGTATTCCATATGCCATTTGACTTCTTGATGTGCAGTAAATCCAAACGTAATGGGTTGGAGGATGCCTTTTATGTCTGACATAGGTAATCTCTTAGCATCTTTAGGATACAGAGTATAGTGGTAAAACTTTGACTGCCAGGTAGGCTGAATAAAGGGGGGTAATGGCATACCTAGAACTAAACACAATCTATTTGTTTATAAGCTGTGCAATATAGAAGAACTTTCTAACAACAACAGACACATTAGTTAAAAGTTTGGTCACTGTCCATATAAGCTCCCAAACCCCAAACAACTTGGCCAACACTTAGTGGAGCATTGCCCATGCAATATTTCCCTGGTATAGATGACACAGTAATGCACTTCTGGCATTTCATTTCAGACCTTAATTTTGGCACCAGCTATTTATTTGAGACAAACCTTCCTGCAGGAGGGTTAAGTCTTTTAGAGATTCAATGACTGCTCCTAACTTACAGTCATCTGCAAACTTAGTCAAACAGAGCCCTTTGGTATTGGCTTTTACTTCATAAAAGTAGATACCAAACAAATAGATCATAAACAGGAGAGATCAAAATACAGAACCCTGGTAGACTCCATTGATGATCAGTCTCTTTGTGGAGATAACTTCCCCTACTTTGATTAGTTGCATCATATCTGTGAGCCAGGTGGCAATCCAACAGGTGATGTAGGGGTTTATTTCCAGTTTATTTTACTTTTCTACTACGCCTGAGTTAGGAATTGTGTCAAAAGCATTGAGCAGGTGTGTCATTTTGCCTGTATCTAGTGTTTTGGTGAGCTTTTCAAAAAAATCCACCAGGCTGAGTAAATATTAGCTGCCCTTGATGAGTCCAAACTGATACAGGTCCTATGTTTGGAGGTGTCCTGCTTGATTAATTCCATGATAAATCTTTCCATGGCTTTGCATAGGAGGCTAGCCAGCTTTATGGAGACTTAAATGTCTGTAATTGCCTGGGTCTGTGGACAGTCCCCCCTTATGCAGGTGAATGACTGTAGATGCTCTCCATTCAGTTAGTACAAAACCTGTATAAAAGCTGAGATTGAACTGTGCTGTTTAGGGGTGTGGCTAAATCATGCTTCATGTTAGTTAAGATGCAACCAGGGATATTGTCAGGACCCATCGATGCAGTACTTTTATCTTTTGTTTGGCACTTTTAGGAGTTAGCCTTGTGTGATAGCTGGAGATGAGCCTGTTTCAGGTATATATTGAGGAAGAGATAGGGGGAAAAAGGGTAAAGTTAGAGCTAAGTTTATCAGCCTGAAGGTTGCTATATCTTCAACCTCTTATTCATTAATAGTCACTGTACATGTTTTATTTCATCAATGCTTAGAGCTCTATTTTCAGAGTTTTTATGGCATTAATTCGCAAAGTAAAAAACTATAAGAGACATTGTTGGCCCTTATCATTGCAGACATTAGATTCTTTGAATAGGCATAGTATTCCCAGTACCAGGGTTCACACTTGCAAAATGGTTATTGATAAAGAGCAATGCTATGGCTAAATATAAATACAGTGAACACAAGCTATTCATGCTAAGGGTGTATGAAGGCATTTTAATAAATATGCCAACTTATGGCAGAAGCATGAAATACCTGAAAATAACTGTTAAGTATATGCAAAGGACTATATGAAAGCCTTGAGCTTCATATGACTTTGTATATACTTGGATAGTGTGGATAAATGTGGCTATGCACAGTCACACTTGAAAGACTTAAGTCAGGCAGCAGACTCTACAGCTTTTGTTATGAATATTTTAAAACAACTAAAGGTATTTAATATTTTTTATATAGGGGTTTCCTTATGTGGACACTATGTTGCTTGCTTTAAAGAATGGAATATGGAGATAGGAAAGATTGGTGAAGGGAACTCAGAAGTAACACATTGAGGCTAAAAGCCCTGTCCATCTACTCAGTCTCCTACAGACTCCTCAGAGGTGTCCTCTGTCTGGCATACAAATCAATCTCAGACACTGCCCTGATGGGACTGCTGTATGGTTTACCTTCATATTGTCGATCCTACTATGGGCAAAACTGCTTCTGTGAAAACCCAAAGTGCAAACGTCTCCAAAGTCGAATTCCCCATAACTGAACGGCAAAACCTCACCCTCTTTTTGACCCGTGGTATCACTGTTGTGGAGGTGTGGTGTGGCTGGAAATGTCAAATTCAACATTTTTTTGATATTTGGAACGTTTCGCGGTTTCGCGGAAATGGTTCGCTTAAGTGGCCAGTCAATCATGTGTAATCGACGATATGAAGGTAAACCCTGCTGTATATCCAAAAGTCAAACGCCACTCGAGTAACCCACACGCGAGACTTTAACCTGGTCTGTGACATCAATAAAGCTTGTTTGGTGGGACAGATTTGTGTCCCAGAGACTCCTCTTTTGTGGAATAGACTCCCTCTGCACATAAAGCAGAGTACCTCATTAGACATTTTTAAGTGTATCCTGGATAACTGGATGGGGAACAGAAAATACACCCCTGAGATTCCACCTATCCACCTATGTCCTTGCTGGACAGTGGTATGAGGTGCTGACTTATTGGAACATGGGCTAAATTCTTGGCTAGGTTGAGAGGTTTGTGCTGGAGAAGGTGGGGTAGAAGGTGTACTATGTTTTTGTCGGAGAACAGATCCTCACTATTTATCAAATATTTTTTATATAAGAGGATCGTGTGTATGGGAAGTTGGAAACACGATGTAGGAGAAAGGATAAGGGAAGGAAAGAAGGAGGTGAAGAGGAGTGAGGAACAAAAAATGTCACCAGTCCGCAAGTTATCAAATGTTTCCACTGCCATGCAGTTTTGCAATAGAGGACCCCAGTGTTCAGGATGCTGGAGCCTGTGGTGGTACAGTTGTCAGTGCCATTTGTGGCAGAGAGTCATTCTCCCACTGCAGAGAAACCCCGATTGGCTGAAGACATCTGTCCACAATCTGCTCCACTGCATTCTCAACCAAGTCCTAAAGCTCCCATGCAGTGAGGCTTGCTAAGCTGCCAAGTGTCATGGTGCCTACAAGACCAGTGCCACCATCCTGGTCCTTTGGGATGTCCCTGGATGAGTAGATGGGATAATGTTCCCTAACTTTTGAGGCCCATAGCTGGGCTGCCCCTATGGAATTTGGATCTGTAAAAAATAAAGAGAAATTGGAAAGAAAGAAAATAAAGGACAAAGGAATGCGTACTTAAAATAAAGAGAGAGAAAGGGGGAGTCAAAGAAGAAGGAATGCATAATATTAGACATTATTTACTTTGTTATTATTAATACATTTTATTTTTATTACATTTTTGAATGAAAACAAAATGCACAGGAAGAGCTTATGCATATATGGGAAGAATGAGTGCATTGTTATCAAGTCTCAGTGGGAAGACAGGCTAATTTATTTCACATTTCTGCCTGATATGGATTTGGTTGCAATACTGGCAATACTGCACTTAAAGCACTTCAGTCATTCTATTACCATTCTTTTTAAATACTGTTGCAATTAAATATAGTAATGAAATCGGTTAAAGACAGATGCATTTATTACTTGGCATTTATTTTTGATTTGGTTGCAATACTGTACTGAAAACACATACCTTTTATTACCATTCTTTATAAATACTCTTGCAGATATTTATACACACATGCACACACATACACACACACACACACACACACACACACACACACACACGCACACACACACACACACACACACACACACACACATATATATATATATATATATATATATATATATATATATTAAATCAAATCAGTTAAAGACAAAATACTAAATTTATTACTTGACATTTCTTCTTGATTTGGTTGCAATATTGTACTGAAAGCACTTTAGGACTACCATTCTTTATATATACTCCTGTAGTTGTATATAGTAATTAAATCAGTTAAAGACATAATACTGTATTTATTACTCTATTCATACTTAGCAGCACCTTCTAGAAATCTTTTGATTCTTTGATGTTCTTGAGTACTGCTTTAGTTAATCTCCTTTTCAGCTAGACAGAGAAGGCATAAGACCATTGCTGTTTGCCTGTATCTCTTCGCTTTTTCCTTACCATATCTGATATGATTACTTGTACTCTACAAGGCATATCCATTACTGTTGCAGTTGCTTAGTATATTTAATTAGTGAAATATTTACTCTCATCTGAATTCTTATAATGTACCAATATTTCTTTTAATGTATTTTATACAATAAGACTGCATTTTACTTCAAACTGTTATACTTTTATATCTCTGCACAACATTTCTGTTTAGGGAAGGGATGTTATCTGGAATCTTACCGTACTTTTTCATTTTAGGATCTACTTTAAAGTGTTATGGTTTGCATACCTAAAATGCAGATTCATTTAACATTCTGTGAATGTTCTTCAGGCAGAGGCAGAAGCTACACACACACACACACACACACACACACACACACACACACACACACACACACACACACACACACAATCACCTGAAAGGATGTCTTCATGTCCTTTTAGTTCAACCTTCTTCATTAAACAAAACATACTTTTTGTTAAAGATGGATGTTCTAAATATAACTTCATGATAATAATGTGTACTTTGATAGTTTTCTGCGTAGTAAAAGAAAGCCTATAAGAGGATTGTTTAAAATGTATACAGAAGTAAGTAATACAGCTGATCAAATCTCAAGAAATCATGGGCCAGTCATTTACTTCATATTGCAATCATCACCATAATTAGGGTGTAGTTCCTGACTGATTTCAGATATCTTGTATGTGCAGTTAAAATTGTGGGCAAAATGATTATATTAATACTAATAAATATTTTCTGACCTACACAAATAAAAAACTTTCTTTACAAAAACTGTCTGCAATACTTCACCTTCTAACTACGGTAAAACATACTGTAAGTGAAATTATGCAGAAATCCAACATTTTTTTGTTTGTATATACTGTAAATACATACATTTATATACATGAACAAATAATTGTAAATATACTTATGGATGTATATCTGTAATTTGCAAACATATATTCATACTTACGTATATTTCCTTACTTATACATATACATTTGCATTTATACAGACAATTATGTTATCAAATAAACATTCCATATGTCTGTATACACATGCAGTTCTGTGCCCAGATATGTCTACACTTTCTTTTGCATTATAATAACATTATAAATGCATATTTGTACTTACACATATTTCTTCAAGCAAATGCCTTTAATTATGCAACCTTATTAAAATTTATTTTTAAACCTATGTTTAATATTTCCAAAAAAATAAATACTAGTAAACTCTGGTCTTTTGGCCACTACCTGATCAACCCACTCAGCCAGCTGGTCAGGCCTAGGCTTCTGTAGGTCTTTATACCTATGTCTGCACTAGGGTCCACAGCAGGTGAATCTTGTTAAGCATGACAGGTGCTCATCCAGTGCCTAGTTACCCGGATAAGCTGCCTTACACTTTACATGTTACTTAAATATATAGAGATATGTATAAAAGGGCTGAATTTGCATACAAAATGTATAGATTACCCTAAACTTATGAGAACAAGTTTAACACCACCATATTAACTTGTGATTACTTGTGTTAGGTGGCAAGTGGCTTACGAAATTGCGAACTCCTGAAAGTAAGCAAAAATACTAGGAATTTTGCAAATTAATATAAAACAGTTCAAAATGATATAAGATTGAGTCGAGTTAAAGAAAAGTTTGCTTTAATGATATGATAGGCATATTATAATGGCTTAAGTGAATACTGTAAAGATGTCATTCATAAATGTAAAATCATTAGAGCATCAGTGGAAAAGATTAGTGATCACTGAGAAATTAATTTATTTTGGTGTCATTTAGGCATTGTGTATACATGGTATAAGTGCATGTAAAGTACTGAAGTGGTAAGGATATTTTGTTGGCTCAACATACATGTCTCTTTACTGGGAAATTGCTGAGTGTCACTACTAAAAAAAAATGACAATATTATGAATACAAGAAAGTGGTAGTGTGAAGGACTGATCTGTTAACAAAGTGCTTGCCTTACTATTGTAAATGTATTCATGATAGTGAAAACATTACTTCAGCAGAACTTTACTTGACTGGATGGAGACTCTTCATGTGAATGTAATTATGGAGTTTGTGTTCCCTAACATTTATTTTCTGAGAATGGCAGGCATGCTTTCATTGTTGTGCTGTCTGTCTGGTGATCAGATATGATTACATCAGAGGCCTTCTGTTTACAACTGCAGCATATTTTTTATGATCATTAATGAAGCAAAACCATGGATCAGGGCAAACACTACACTTTCAGTCATGAGGAAAACAGCATCCTCATGGCAGACCTTTGCACATATGGTAAACTTCGTTTTGGGAAACTGGGGCCCAAACAAGCTGAGAGGGCAAGGGTCAGAATCAAGTTGCTAAGGACATCAGTATGACCAGTAAAATAACTGCACATATGCAAAGTGCAAGAAGAAGGCAAATGATATTGTAGGGTATGCTAGAGCCAAGGCAAAGTAGAATGCAATTGCCCATATCAGTACTGTCCATGGGGTTCCACCTTTGTCCCTCATTGACAGGGACAACAGGTGATGACTGAGGTTTCTTTTTGGGGATAAACTCTTGGCTAGCTTGTAAAGGCCCCAAGGCCATTAGTCTAGTAACCTGCTCTGATCCTATAATCCTACTGTAGGGACCCCCCATCACTTATCTCTTTAACACCAGATGAGAAATACCTCCTTGCCATTAAGAGGGCTGATTTTGACACAGAAGACGATGAGACTCAACAATGGCTATTACCAACAGCTGTAGCAGCAGCTAAAGAAAGCTGATATATGAGCAGTAACACATATTCATATAGAAAACTGAATGCTGACATGGTATGATTACATTAAATACATGATAATTGGTATTAATCGGTGAACCTTCCATATCTGCACAGAATGAAAAAGAAGGCAGCATGCATGGTAAGGGTCCTACATACCTCCTTACTCAACATACAGTATCATATGCTGCTACTTTATTGCCAATGTTCTTAAATCATTTTTAATGGGCCAGCAGCAGAAGCAAACAGTCCCCACTACACCAGTACATTTAGAGAATATCAGCAGCTGTTGAAGAAGATGATGATGATGAAAACACAATTATATTTATGAGATGACCTGAGAAATGTAGAATGCAGTTCCAAGTTTAATAGCAAGATCTTATACCCCACAACATGATAGTAACTACAGGAAGTGACAGTGCACCACAAAGTTAAGCACATGCTGTTAATACAGTCATGTTTGTATAGAAATAAAACCAAAGAACTTCTACACCAGTAACTCCTACCCTGGAGAACACTTTCAGGATGATAGTAGAAATTCAAAGGTTAACTGTGTCCAGAGTGACACCTTTATAAAGGAGCACAAAGTCTAGTAATGTATCACATCAACTCCAGGAAACCTGTAAATCAATTTTGCCAAACAGCAAATGTGCTGTTACATTGTTAGGGCTCAGAGCACTGCCACAGAAAGTCAGCTGGAAATGGTCAGAGTCCTCTTGGAAATGTTGAGGAATTGTAGCAATACATGAAAAAGGCAGAGAGTATAAGATCATGCCATGATCACACTGAAGTGTAGTATGGTGGCACACAAAGGATCAGTGGCTGCCTCCATTCATACACTAGTTAGGATTAAACCAAACTCAAGTGTGAGACAGTATTGGAAGAGAAAGAGGACAGGGTCCTGTGTAGACATGCGGTGGCAGATCACATGAGACTACAAGTGATTCTCAAGAAAGTGTTGTAATTAGCAGGAGGGAATAAGCACAACAAATTTCATGCAGGCCACATCAGAATTCCTCTGCTTCTAGCAGAATCTCTCATTTGAGGTCCAGATCATTGTCATGCAGTACTGTCAGATCAGTAACTGCAGGATCACCTGCATCATGGAGGTCATGACATCAGACCAACTTAACATCATTTTGTTATGACAACCTCCTCTTCAAAGTCACTTGCATCATAATGTAGCCTATCTTTAGGAAATGTGTATAACACACTTGATCTTGACCTACTGTGAGTCAAGTGTGACATTTCTGTTACACATACACACATTAATGTTTAAATTGAAGGGCTGTAAGTTATTAAAAAATTAAAACAAAAAAAAGTGGGGAACTTAGAATTCTTGTAAATTAGTAGCGAAAATACAGGACAGAACCACCACTACAATGCACATAAAATACCAAAGTTTTTATTGTAGACAAAAAATGTAAATTTTGTATCTTGTAAATTGTATGCATTTCATTCCCATAATGGTACTGCTTAAAACCTCATGGAAGTGTGGAAAAAAAGTTGTGTTATAACATAACATCGCACTGATGCACTATGCATTACATTTACAAGTTAAAAGTAGTAATTCACAAGGATTCAGGCAAACACTAATAAGAAAATTAAAAATTAAAATGAGCATCCTGCCATGTATGCAAACACTGCTGTCACTTTGCCCTCACCACGGCACAATGATATTTTTGCCTTTGTGGCCGCAAATTAATTCTGTACAGCAAAATGAAATAATCTGATGTGCAGCACCTTAACAGACAACATAGTTCAAAATGAGGAAACAACTGCATTTTATCTATCTATCTATCTATCTATATATATATATATATATATATATATATATATATATATATGTAGATTCGCTTCATAATCTCGAAATACTGAAATCTCGAATTTCAGTATCTCGAGACCATGAAGCCGAAAATCCATAAACCCGAAACCCCAGAAGTGCGAAATTTAAAATCACGACTTTTATACAAAACATACCGCACGCACACACACACAAACACAAACACCTACCCGACATACAAGCAGGGGGGCAAGCCCCCCTGCACCCCCCCACTTAAATATACTAACTCAGAGGTTGAACTATACAGACAAACACACAAAAATACCACTACACAAGCTACATTCCTCTCGCACACACACATCACACTAATAAAACACACGGACACACACTAAACACCCTACCCAAAACCTGTAAAACACAAATACTTACCTACATCTCCAACCATCCACTCACACAACGCAACACCAGAACCACTAATTCAAAATCTCTGAACTTCGGGATTTTGAATTTGCGCTTCTGGGGTTTCGGTATTCTGCACTTTCGCCTTTCTGGTCTCGGCCTTCTGAAATTCAGGATTTCAGTAGTTTGATATTCTGCAGGGAACCCATATATATATATATATATATATATATATATATATATATATATATATGTAGAGAGAGAGAGAGAGAGAGACAAAAAGCAACATTATAAGTTTTCATTCAATTGCAATGTATGGACTCATATTAAGTACTGAAGTAACACTTTTCACTAATTGCACCATTTCAGGACATTCAATGCATGCATACTTAAGTGCAGATGCAGAATGTATTGTGCAAAAATGTAATTACTACTTTTATGATGCCTTATGACATCACTAAACAGGTATCAGTGAATTTGGTTGCAATTTTACAAACAATAATATAATATAATATGAGTATGTGCTCTGAAAAAAAGAAATATTTAAAGATGAGAAGGAATGTCTGACAGACAGTGAAAGTAGACCATGCATTACACAGAATAGCCTACGGGTACCACTGCATGTGTTTTGTACAAGAAAGTCAATACATTAACCTGAATGTCATGGTCCATAGTTATGGACTAGAGGCCACCTCTTTACCTGTGCAGCTGTATACAGTGCACTAGCCTGCCACATGGGGTCCCTTACTACTACTGGCAATTGGAAACCATTAGTCTTAGTAGGACAGGAAATGGGAGCTGCAGTGGCATCATGGGGTCCTTCACTACAAGACTGGTTCATGATCATGTTGTGCAGAATGCAACATACAGTAAAAATCCTGAAGGGTACCCCCATATTCATCCATGCACCTAAAGTGACTCTTCAATGACAGTGCATTTTGTATTGTAGTTCTCTTCTGCCTCTCCACTTGGATTTCTTACTGTTGTCATGAGCCCTAGCTTCAATGAATATCCAGCATTACCAAAAAAAAAAAAAAAATAAGAAAAGGGGGGATGACAAGACAAAGAAAAAAAAACGTTTAGCAGTCTGCAATTCATTTTATCATAAATACCTGTTAAATAAAAAAGAAACAAGATGTTTTTCCAGTTGCCAGCAAGATGACCTCTGGACATCCTGCCATGCAAAGAAAGTGAGCTAGTGAGCAGATATGGGAATCATGTGCACTTCCAAAATGCTGGGCAGAGATGTTGGAGATGTACCAACATGAATCACACACTACTTAGCAACTGATGGATTGGAAGTCCTTCCTATCATGGTACCAAATGTGGCCTTAATTGCAACATGGGTGCAATATATTCCACAGAGTACCAAGGAAAACATGCTACCCCATATAAGTCACATGTAGTCTGGGCTCGACCTGATGAGACACTAGGAAATAAATGTACTGATCCATACATTCTAAGAGTACATCCAGGAGCTGCCAAAGTATACCCGAGGCTTCTGTTTTTCTTTGTTTTGTCACCCCCCCCCGCTCTCTCTCTCTGTCTCTCTCCCTATATATATATATATATATATATATATATATATATATGTGTGTGTGTGTGTGTGTGTGTGTGTGTGTGTGTGTTTGTATATATATATATATATATATATATATATATATATATATATATATATATATATATGTGTGTGTGTGTGTGTGTGTGTGTGTATATATATATATATATATATATATATATATATATATATATATATATATATATATATACACACACACACACACACACACACACACACACACACACACACACACACACACACACACACACACACACACACACACACACACACACACACAAACACACCTTTGTATCCACAGGGATAGAAAGGCCACTCATCACTAAAAACCTAACAATATTCTTGGCCTCCCTAAACCTATCATGCATCTCTCCTGAATGGCAAAATTATAGTGAGTAATTATCTGTCTATATCTCTACCTTCATGGCCAGTGAGCATCACTGAGCATGAGTGGTTTTTGCACGACCAAGACAATCAGCTTGCACCATAAATTAACAAAGTTAGCAGCAAGTGACAGCATCAGTGTCGATTCCAAAGTATATGCGTGTTACTCTACCTTTTTATAACAAATTGGTGGTTGCCACAGAAATGCATGAAATCATGACTATGAATCTCAACCAGGTGGGGGAAGGCCTCATTTCTATTTGCTGTTTTAACTCATTTCTCATTTGCATCTTATTATGACTTCATTTGCTTATGCTTATTAGCAGCCATTGCATGCTAGTGCAAATGTCTTCTTTGAATCACAGCTTTGCATGGAAATGCACGGACAGCATAGACAGCTTTTTCTCATTTGTGTAATAACTGTGAATATCAACCTCAGTTAGATGAATAACAGAAAATGGAACCCTATTCACTGTTGCAGCATGGAATGTCAAAACAGATCACGACTATTTAAATCACACAATGGGGAGAAGATGTCTTAAACTCTTCTTTCCCTCCTTCCTCTTCATCAAGTTTGATTAACCTTTGGGTATGTACATTTAGAGGTTCAGCTGTATTTCGGGGGGGGGGGGGCTTGGAGGGATTATTATTTTGAGACTGTGACCTTCCAAATATTTAGTCACTTTAGTTTATTGCTTTCCAACCAAATATCACATGATTAATTATAGTAAACCCAAATAAAAACATACAAAAGGTATATCTGAATATATTCTCAATGATATTTATGGTTTCAGGATTATCATAATTTAAACTTATTAATTTTTGGTGACTTTCAATAGCATTGACTGTTTTCTAAGCAAAGTTTTGGAAGACAAAAGTATTGCAAACAGATTTTGTTTTATATAAATATGGAAATGACTACAATTGTCTTAGTCAAAGCTACTTCCTATCCTCCTACACCAGAAATTGAAAACATATCACTCTGCACAGATATCAATCTGCAATGTTGTTAGTAAGCAGCTATCAGCTATTGCAGTAATTTCAGAAACTGTACATAAAGAAATAAATGTTGAAAGGACTCTAGTCACAACTAAGCAGCTTCAAAAATGTATTAAAATATAAAAAGACAGTAAAATAACGTGAGTGCTTTCGTCTCACTACAGAGACTTCATTAGACAAATAATGCATTCCACATCACTTCCATAAATACTCTCCTTAAATAACCCATTGCAGCACATGTCATATAAAATAGATTTTCATATTATAAATATACCTCAGGATTCAGCAAACTCTGCACATTGTGCATGAATAGCGCAATAGCTGCTGCACGCAATATGGCCGATGAGCGATTCAGGAACGAGTTTCCGGGACGTGCATGAACGCTCCTGCACTATTCCTGCATGGACACAGCTCCTGTATGCTAAATAACCCATTTGCAGGTGAAAACCATGCAAATAAGGTGAATTAGCGATCCAGGAAGCAGGCAGGTGTCTGTACAGGAATAGCGTAACCTGCAGATATGTATTCGGCTACTAACCGAATACATTTCTGCAAATTACAAAACAGAGGCATGACAGCTCCAAAGGAAGCATGTATTCAATGTAGTAGGCATGCCAATAGCCAAATATATGGCCATTGGCATGGTAAATAATTGCAAAATTATAAAAAATAACTTTTATCTTTTTTGGCCAATTTTGGACTTTTAAGCGTAGGGCAGCAGTACGCAAATGGGATCAGCCCGAAAATAATTTAAAAAGTTGGAAATAATCTTTTAAACCAAAATCAGCATTCTGCCATAATTGTCAATGTCATGCATAAGACAACAATACCGTGGAATAGTAGTTGCTAAGGGGGAAGGCTAAGTGTCAGTTTTGCAACCATGCATTAGCAGTCACTTTTATGCAGATGAGGAGATTGATACTGAATAACAGATTTCCCCTCACTGTTAGCTTCCACCCAACTGTGTAGGTGCAGCAACACCATGGTATAAGCATAAGAGGTAGATGACCTCATAAGGGGGTGTGTCATGCATGCTGTAAGCTTATTGGATCTCTGTGGCCCATGTTTGCCCTTAGCTAAACACAGCTAAGGAAAGGGTGTGTGTCTGAGGCTGCCTAAAAGTGTTTGCATTGCCTAAATGGGTGTGCGTGCCGCATACCAGGTTTTAAACAAAGAACCAAAAAAAAAAAAAAACAGGAAATAGCAGCTCTGTTCACATCTGAGCACTGGGTATGCACGAGTCGCCTCGGGGCTTAAATGGGAAGGCAATGGGAAGGGAAAACAGCAGTAGGAAGGCAATCAAGGAGAACTAGCATAAGTGGCAAATGAAATGTATCAGAATCAGCCAGTTACACAGGCAGCATCCCAGCCCAGCCCAGCATACTACTATAAACTATGTAGACACCTTTCCCTCTATTTTTTCCCACAAACACTACACCTCTGGTGTACTCAGATGGAGAAATTTTACCTGACAAAACTAACAAAATGATAGTGGCTGCTGTCGCTCTCATAAATCAACATGTGGAAGAGGCTGTGGGTGGTGAGGATGACAATGCTGATGACCAACCCACAGTGAGGAGAAGGAGAAGAGTGCACAGACTCAGGGTAACCTACCAGGGGCTACATGAGCTGGAGATAGTGGAGCACTATAGGGTGGACAGGGACATCCTACAGCAAATTGTTGAGCTGTGCCGGCCACACCTCACACACAGAACCAACAGAGAGGAACCCATCCTACTGGATATCAAGGTATGTGTAGGGTTAAGAATACTAGCCACGGGTACCTTCCAAAGGTCAACTGGGGATATCATGGGGGTCTCACAGGCATCAGCATCCAGGGTACCCCACCAGTTCCTGAATGCCATGTCAGCACGTGTCGGTGAGCACATATATTTCCTCAACACCCATGAGGCATTGACCAGCAATATGTGTCTCTTCCACCAAATAGCAGAAAAGCCTGAGCTAGTGGGTGCTATAGACTGCACGCACATACACATCAAAGCACCACCCGGTGAGTGGGGTATAGTCTACATAAACCGCAAGGGCTTCCCCTTCATCAACTGCTAGGTCATGTACAATGCCCAGGGCATTATAATGAATGTGTGCTGGCAGCCCTGGAAGCTATCATGACTTCCACATATGGCATATGACACAGCTGTACCAGAGATTTGCCAGTGGAGACATCCCATATGGCCACTTAGTGGGGGATGTGGTTATGCACTGGAGCCGTGGCTGATGACACCCATCAGAAATGCACACACACCCAAACAGGAACTCCATAATGAGGCACATGCACAAACCAGAATCATAATTGACTGTGTGTTTTGGATGCTCAAGTCACAGTTCCGGTGCCTGGGTATATCTGGTGGAGGCCTGCAGTACTCTCCAGCTACATGTAAACAAAGTTTCATTGTATGTGCCATGCTACACAATATGATCCTGCGGAAACAGCTGCAGCAGGAACAGCATGGGGAAGAGGTACACAGCCCCCCATCATTGCCAAGGCCAGCACAGGCACAGAGTGACTTGGAGGAGGAACACCCTGAGCCTGCCCATGTAGGCAGAAGGAGGCATGCCCAGTATGCACAGGCTTTGGCAAAGAGGCAAGGTGTAGCACATACACTGACATGGTAGGAACCCAGGGAATGGCACCTCTCTGACTCACACATATGGTAAAAGAGATACCAAACATGACACTACCTGTGCTTTACCATTTATAGGGAGTGTACTATGTACATCTGACATAGTCAGCCCCCCATCATCCTCAATACTGGCACAGCCACAAGGTAAGTCACTCTTCCTATCAAGTGCTGAATGGAGTAGTATGTTCTGCTAGTTGTATCTATGGTATGGATGTGAGCATGCAAGGGAATCGGGTGGCTGAATGGGATGGCAGCAGATAGTGGACACCTATTTGGGCAGCATGAAATCCATAACAAATACTGGTGTCAGCAAAGTAGGCAGCACTAGACAACGTGACAAATCCTACTGCAGTACATGTGGTGGCCAAATGTGTATCCATAGGACACACACATGCATGTCAGTGAGGCTTACATACCCAACAACAGCCTCAGCCAGCAGGACAGGTATAGATGACCATAAAAAAAGGCTGTGCTAAGGGCTCAAATTAAGGGCAATGCAGAATAACCCCCCCTCCAGACCTACACAGACAGACTACAACAAGTCAGGTAGTTGTGTGTTAGATCTGAAGCTTAAGAAGTCTGAAACTGAAATGTAGGTCAATAAAACTTAAGATCTGTACTCTACTGATATGCCTCTAGTCTGCATGATAGGTCAGAATACAAAACGAAATGGAAGCCAGCAGAGTACCTGAAATACCAGTACAGTCATAGCAAATGTTTACAGTTATCAGGTATGCCCCCCCCCCCCACAATCCTATGTAGAAATTCAGTAACATGTACGTGTGGGTTTAATAACAGTGATACACAGATTACCTGAGTTGGCCCAATTTACAGACTAGATTGTTGCATGTGTACAATATGCAGGGCTGTGTTTGTTAGGTTGTTGTGTGTTGTACATTGTGTGGAAGTGATCAGCATGTAGGCATGGAGGGTTGTGTCCCGGTGGCCTATGAACAGTACTGTCGATGACAGGGCCATGTTCTGACAACTGCAGTGCCAACAACAATGCATCCCAGCAAGACTCAATTCAGCAGTTATCCATACTCATTGTTCAGATGTCAATATCTGTCACCGTCTGAAAGATGGACATGCCATGAATGTGGGCCCAGATATACACACAGTACACAGGTGGAAGTACTCTAGACAGAGTACATAAAATGTAACTGTCAACTGCATACACCTTTGGAATTGTATATACAGGTTAGCAGCACATTAGTTGTCCGTCCCCAGGATTCTGAAAGCCCTGCACAGTGTGCAGGACTAGTGCAGGAGCTCCAGCAGGCAATATGTCTTCTCTGCGATCCAGGAATAAGTTGCAGGGACGTGCACAAGCGCTCCTGCACTAGTCCTGCATGGACTCAGCCTCTGTATGCAAATTACCCCATTTGCAGGAGAAATCCATGCAAATGAGGTGAATGTGCAATGCAAGAAGCTAGAAACCGGCCATGCAGGACTAGTGTAATCTGCAGACATGTACTCAACCAGTAACAGAGTACATTTCTGCAAACTACAAAACGGAGCTATGACAGCTCCAAATAAAGGATGAATATCATGCAGAAAGCATGGCAATGGCCAACTATAAGGCCATTGGCATGGAAAACAGTTGCAAAAATAAAAAAAAAATCAACTTTTATTTTTTTTAGCCGAGATCGGCTGTTTAAGCGTAGGGCAGCGGCACGCAAATGAGATTGGGCGGAAAATAAGAAAAAAAAAAACAATATAAACATTCTTACCAAAATCACTATTTTGCCATTATACTCAATGGCAGGCAGAATACAACATGGCCAGTGAATAGTGGTTGCTAAGGGGGGAGGCTCAGTGTGGGACATGTAACTATGCATCATCAGGCACTCCTATGCAAATGAGGGGAATGATACTGAATCCCAGATTTCCCCTGCATGCTAGTCAGCACCCAACAGTGTAAGAGCAGGAATAGCTTGGTGCAAGCCTAGGAGTTAGCTGACATCATAGGAGGATGTGTCAGGCATACTTTAAGCGGATTGGAGCCCTGTGGCTCTGGATTGCCTTTAGCTTAGCAGAGCTAAGCAAGGGTGTGTGTCTGAGACTGCTTAGCACTCTTTACATTGCCTAAGCGGGTGTGCGTGCCGTGCACCGAGTTTTAAAGAAAAAAAATAAACAAGGAAATAGCAGCTCTGTGTACATTTAAGAATTGTGTTTGTGTGGCGTGCCCCAGGCTTAAACAGGAAGGCAATGGGAAGGGAAAACAGCAGTAGGAAGGTAATCTAGCAGAACTAGCATAGCTGGCAGGTGAAATGTATCAGACTCAGCCAATTACACAGGCAGCAGACCAGTCAAGCCCAGAACACTACTATAAACTATGCAAACACCTGTCCCTCTTGTTTTTCCCACATACCACCGGTGTATACAAGCAGGGAACTTTTAACAAACAAAACAACAAAATGATAAGGGCTGCAACAGCTATCATACAACATGTGGAAGAGGCTGAGGGTGGTGAGGATGTGAATGCTGTCGAACAACCCACAGTGAGGAGACAGAGAAGAGTGTACAGACCCAGGGTAACTTACTAGGGGCTACATGAGCTTGAGATAGTGGAGCACTATAGGGTGGACAGGGACCTCCTACAGCAAATTGTTGAGCTGTGCCAGCCACTCCTGACACACAGAATTAACGGAGGGGAACCAATCCCAGTGGATACCAAGGTATGTGTAGGCCTAAGAATTCTAGCTACAGCTACCTTCCAAAGGCCAACTGGGGATATGGTGGGGATCTCACAGGCATCAGCATCCAGGGTACTCCACCAGTTCCTGGATGCCGTGTCAGCACATGATGGTGAGCACATATATTTCCCCAACACCCGTGAGACTTTGGCCAGCAATATGCATCTGTTCCACCAAATAGCAGAATACCCTGAGGTAGTGGGTGCTATTGAGTGCACGCACATATGCATCAAAGCACCAACCGGTGAGTGGGGTAGGGTCTACATCAGCCGCAAGGGCTTCCCCTCCATCAACTGCCAGGTCATGTGCGATGCCCAGGGCATAATAATGAATGTGTGTGCTGGCTGCCCTGGAAGCTATCATGATTCCCACATCTGGCATCTGACACAACTGTACTAGAGATTTGATAATGGGGACATCCCTTACGATCACCTAATGGGGGATGCTGGTTATGCACTGGAGCCATGGCTGATGACACCCATCAGAAATGCACACACACCTGAACATGAACTCCATAATGAGGCACACGCACAGACCAGAATTATAATAGAGCATGTGTTGGGGATGCTCAAGTCATGGTTCCCGTGCCTGAATACATCTGGTGGAGCCTTCCAGTAATCACCAGCTACATGTACCCAAATTGTCATCGTATGTGCCATGCTACACAATATGATCCTGCGTAAACAGCTGTAGCAGGAACAGCATGGAGCGGGGCCACACAGCCACCCACCATTGCCAAGGCCTGCAAAGGCACAGAGTGACTCAGAGGAACAAACTGAGCCTGTCCCAGTAGGCAGAAGGAGGCGTGCCCAGTATGCCCTGGCCTTGGCAAAGAGGCAACGCATAGCACATACACTGACACAGGAGGGACCCAGGGAATGACACCTCTCTCTGACTCACACATACAGTAAAAGGGATGCCAAACATGACACTACCTGTTCTCAACCATGTGTAGGGAGTGTACTATGTGCATCTGACATAGGCAGCCTTTCAGCACCACCCTCGATACTGGCACACCTAGAAGGTAAGTCACTCTCCTTACCAATTGCCGAATGTAGTAGTATGTGTTCTTACCTGTATCTAGTATGGATGTGAGCATGCAAGGGAATTGGGTGGCTGAATGTGATGCCAGCAGATAGTAGACACCTATAGTGGCAGCATGGGATCTGTAACAAATACGGGCATCACTATAGTAGCCAGTACTACACATGGTAACAAAACCCACTGCAGGAAATGTTCTGGGCCACATGTGTGTCCATATGACACACACATGCCAGTCAGGGAGGTTCAGGTGTACCCTACCAATTCTGTGTAGCAATGTAGTAACAGTCAGGTTTGCCCCCCAGTCCTGTGTAGCAATGCAGAAACAGTCAGGTGTTCCCCCCATATCATGTGTAGACATGTAGTAACACTCAGTGGTGCCCCCCAATCCTATGTAGAAATGTAGTAACATGTATGTGTAGGTATAATACCAGTGGAGCACAGATGCCCAGAGGTGGCCAAGGTAGCAGGATAGATTGTAGCATTTGCACAATATGCAGGTATGTGTGTGTGAGGTTTCATAATGTGTGAGAATGGCCAGTGTGTATGCATGCTGAGGTATGACCTGGTGGCCATTGCCCACTACTACTAATGACAGGGCCAAGTCCTCACAACTGCAGTGCCAAAGGCAATTCCCACCAGTATAACACATGCTAGCAGTAAGCCATTGTAAATGTATGGTGGTAATATATGTCACCATCTGAAAGATTGACATGGCATGGTTGTTGGGCTAGATATACAAGCAGTAAACAGGGAAAAGCACTCCAGACATACAGTATATAATGTGTAATTGTATATACAGGTATGCATCACATTATCTGGGCATGTAGTTGGGGATACTGGTGTCATCTGCCCAAACACTTGCAGATCACAAAGCTGGTAGGACTGATGTATTGGGAAACAGCTGATGTACCTGCACATGCCAGCATACCTGGAATGCCCAATGCATATCTGTGCATCAGATGCAAGTAGTGTCCATAGCACACATGCACCCAGCTCACCCAAATACCACCCACAGGTGCCTCTCTGGTTGCATACCTGCTGTTGGGAATGGGTACAATATGTTCCACCTGTATATGGCAATAGCAAAAGAATGCAGCATGCAGTGCAGATGTCCCATGCAGGTGTGTTCCTAGCCAGATGTAGCACCCTGCCAGCATCCACACCATCTGATCAATACTGATAGAAAGTATTGGCATGAACACCTAGCACACCTACCCTCTCTCCCCAGGGGAATATACTGTATGGTGGTTTGAGACTGTAGGACTGACAGAATGCAACAACCTGCCACAGCTGGTCAGCATCAACACCAAATGGCCTACAGACCTCTGCCAAAGGCCTGTGTCTCACAAGTGCTGCTAATGCATGTTATGTCATGGACACCAAAATAACAACATAACACACTCCACATACGCCATATGCAAGGCCATGTGGACAAACCACAGTAACATGCCCACCATGTCCCACTGCATGAACTGTGGACCAACACCAAAACACAGCTGTGATGAGGTGATAACCTTAGGGACAATATCAGAGAATGTATGCATAATATATGGAAGAGGATAGAATAATAGAGGGGGAGGTTGGGCATATGGGCAGCATGGAATGTGCAAGGTCTGACACAGATGTGTGGACAAACTATCCCTGGCTGCAAACACATAAATGGGTGGCTACATATGTACACCACAATAGTGGTAATGTCCTGACTCATGGCCCCTGCCTCTGGGTAACCTGTGTGAATCTGTACAGCTGTGAGGTATTGCCACAGCAAGATATGGCCTTACTGTCATGTCGATGGATGTACAAGTATGGGATCCTCTGCCAGCACTGTACCAAGGTGCTGAACCAGATACACAGACCCAGCAGCAAGTGTCTACAGCTCCCCCTCCAGAATGGCATAACATACCATGAATATGTAGGCATTGGCCCACAATACCAGACACAGTTGCAGTCACCCTTGTCCCCCAGGACATCACTGTAAGCAAGAATGTCCACCTGACAGTACATGAGGACATAAAACATCACAGTGTATAATAGTACACATGTCTGAATATCTCTGCTATCACCAGTGCCATGTAGCAAAAGCAGCACAGACACAATCACCTACAGTACATACTATCCCCTGCACAGTTTGTCCCCATTTTGCCAAATGATCTATGGATACCCTGCAGAAACAGTTTGGTACCTGTAGGTGTACAACACAAAGGTCTGCACTGGAGTATAAATTACCTAGAATGGATCCACACATTCAATACTGAAGGGCATACTGGGCATGCTCACACACTTAGAGAAATGAAGGCAATATCAGACAACAACATACTAAAAGGTCATACTGGGCATGCTCACACATTTAAACAAATGAAGCCCATGTCTGCCAACAACAGTGGACCATACATATCTGACAGTTGCAGACATTAGTGCATACACTCCTCAGTATGCACCAGTCATGCTTTGCACACACAATAGATAGGAATACAGATATATATCCAAGGACAGCACACTATAATATGCCAAAGGTAGACATACAGAAATGTGTGGAAGAGAGTGACTGTGACAAAGAGCCATCCATCATGAGGCCTGTCCCATCCAGCACACAGCCAAATGGCTACAACCACATGATGTGTAAATGTTACTCACTGTAGGCATTAGCCACTGGTATCCATCAGCATAACAGACTATGTGGTGCAAGTGCTAGCTTTGCAACATGACTGTACAGGGCACTAGTCATCTAGCAGCTGTATACATGTACTTGTGGATTATAACCCTGCATGTGCCCGCATGTGGTGTGTCAACCTCTAGATGAATAGGTTGTGGCCCATGCACTCACACTGCCCTCCCCATGGCCTTACTATGACAAGCCTGCTGATGTCATCCACTTTGAAATACACCTTTGGGAATTGAGTAGCACAGTAATCTCTGTGGCGTTTCCTAAAACTGCGTAATGCTGTAGTATGGTATACTGGTTTGGTAGGAGTTCTAATCCCCAATATGGCAACTGTGTGTGTTTCTCTGTCTGTGTAGGGAGCAATGATTTTTAGGCTAGTCACTCTCACTAAAATTCAAATGCCCTACTTTGGCAAGTCTACTAATGTCATTCACTGTGAAATACCCCTTTGGAAAAAATGTAGCCCAGTCATCTCTGTGGCGCATCCTATAACTGCCCATGCATCCTATAACTGCATACTGCTGTAGGGTGATAAACTAGTTAGGTAGGAGTTCTAATCCCAGGCATGACAACTGTGTGTGTGCGTGTGTGTGTGTGTGTGTGTGTGTGTGTGTGTGTGTGTGTGTGTGTGTGTGTGTGTCTGTGGTGGTATGCCTTTTAGGCTAGTCACACTCACTACAATTCAAATGCCCTAATTTGACAAGGTTGTTGATGTCATTGACTGGGAAATACACCTGTGGGAAAAATGTAGCCCAGTAATCTCTGTGGCATGTCCTGTAACTGCACACTGCTGTAGTGTACTAAACTATTTAGGTAGGAGTTTTAATCCCAGACATGGCAAGTGTATGTGTGTGTGTGTGTGTGTGTGTGTGTGTGTGTGTGTATGTCTCTGTCTCTGTCTGTGTAGAGCAATGCTTTTTAGGCCAGTCATGCACACTACAATTCAAATGTCCTACTTTGGCAAGGCTGCTGATGTCATTCACTGTGAAATACATCTTTGGGAATAGTTCAGCCCTGTAATCTCTGTGGTGCATCCTGTTACTGCATAATGCTGTAGTGTGATGCACTAGTTAGGTAGGAGTTCTAATTCCAGACATGGCAACTGTGTGTTTGTGTTTCTGTCTGTGTAGGTAACAATACTTTTTAAGCTAGACACACTCACTACAATTCAAATGCCCTACTTTGGCATGGCTGCTGATGTCATTCTCTGTGGAATATATCTTTGGAATAGGTGTAGCCCAGTAATCTCCATGGCACGTCCTATAACAGAATAATGCTGTAGTGTGATATATAACTCTGGTAGGAGTTTGAGACCCACATGTGGCCCTGGTATATGTCACAATGTCCACCTTACAGGGATAACAGATGTAAAATAGCCAAGAGGCTGGGGTGCCAATCCATACCCCTACATGTGACATCAAGGCCTGGTGAACAAAGATAGCAACCCTTGTATAACCCAGAGAACCCTCTCATACCATGTCTCATAGACAAACACACTTGCCTAGACAACAACTGTTATGTTGGTAGTACCCTGCATATTGCCCAAAGATAGTAACCATGGTGTGATTGCAGTGGACTACAGATGGCATGGCACCCTGTCCATCAGTCCAATAGGCACATACATGCAGACAGTGCACCTTCAATATGTTCCCCACTGGACACCTGCAACACCTATGGTGACATCACATGTGACCCACAAAGGACACGCCATGCCTTAAACACATGCCCTTTATGGACAGATGCCACTGGCACAAGGGAATACTTATATCATGCTATCATGCTATCAGTGTAGGTGCAGGCTCAACCTGCTGTCCATTACCAGTTCCCGACACATAAGGCTAGGACTGGCACATCTGATGATAATCTATGTACACCACATGGGCCAGATACCCCAGGTACAGTTTCACATGTCACTGTACATGCATGTGAGATGTGTGCACATCCCATCCATGTCATGGACTAAAGAACACATACATGGCAAGCAATGCACACCAATGACCACACACAATAGTTACCCAGGTGACTGGATGATGGATATAATACCCACCTGTGTGGGCCAATTCAAACACTACACCCCTGAGCCACACTGCAGACCATTGTTATGTGGTCTGATGCCAAGGTATACCCATCACCTAACCTTGTATAGCCATCTGGCATAGTCAACCACTATACACCCGTGAAGCAATGTACCCATGCATGTCAGTACTGGTACCCTGTGTCTGTGTGTGTGGTGTATGATGCTTATGACCACATTCACACTCACTCCAACCCCCATTGGCATACTGAAGCATGCTGTCTGATGTCAGACACCTCCACATACCCTTTGCCCATATAACCTACGGATAACCCCTGTGGTGCATGTGATACCTGCATAGTACTGTATTGTGGAAAACTAACTAGTGACGAGTTGTATTCCTGACCCTGCCAAGTGTGTCAATGTGTGTGGGTCCCTGAGAGAGTGTGGCTGTGTTGATGCTGACACCTGTTCATGCGGACAAGCATGAGTACTACACCTACCGTATTAGCTACCATATCACTGTTGCTGATGTCACTCACCATCACATATACATTTGGGGAGTTCCTCACTATGTCACCTATGTGGCACATCTAATAACTGAATAGACATGTGATAGCAATACATAGTCAGTCAGGGTTTGATACCCTGCACTGGTAGGTGTGTGAACAAACATGCTTAAGTTTTACTTTCCCACCCCTCTCTGACTTATCTTTGCCTTTGTCTGCCTCTCTCACTCCCTCTCTGGTGGATGTGGAGACTTACACCTGATTTGCATAGGCAGCAGCATCTGTTTTTGTAAGTGATGCTCATGATCAGCTAATGGCCTCTGCACGAATTGCAGCCCTCCTCTTGCTGACTGCATGTGGAACAGCTGTGGTAACATTCCCATAACCAATTGCATGGAAAGACATTCCAATATCTAGGAACATCATGTTGGTGTTGGGCCTTTTCATTCACTGTGAGCAGGACCTAGATCTGTTGTTTGGCAAACAGCATCACAGATGGATTGGGGATTTACTTCTGACAACATGCACTGTGGAAACAGGCCAACACACAGGAGAGGGTGTGCCTGATATGACTACAGAATGTAAGTGTTGCTATTCTGCATTTGGAGTAATGTTGGCTTAACAGGGTGTGTGTGGATATTGCTGTTCTATATGTTTTACTACCTGCCATGACAGTGCTATGTTTCTGAGGAAACCCCCATCTGCAGGGTCATCTGTAGACTGGGCAGTGTGTGGTACCTTTTGTTTTTTTTTGTTACCCACAGTGCACCTATCTGTGAACTGCAGAAGCATAGTATGAGGATTGCAGACAGTACTTGGTGACATATGTTGCAACAAACCCTGTTACAACAATAAATGTATGAGGTTATCACAGCAACATGTCAATATTGGCCATGTGCTTGTGCTTCCAGCCACAACTCTGTCAACCTGTGTACATATGTCATGCAGTAAGAGGTGCATATGTCCTGTACACCATAATTTATTGGCATCATATTTGATAACAAGCCAGTGAGATATCAGACTGTGACACATGTTATGTATAGTAGTGGTTCTGTTTGAGGACATAACTTGGGTATACTGTAGTTGTGTGTACAGTACTGAGGTCTGTGTACCTATGGTGATTGTCGACAGTGTGTATTGTGAATATGTACCTTGACCTGTGTACAGACTGTGGTAGATGTCATTGTTCTTAATCCTGTTCTATCTGATGTTACATGCTGCTCCACTGTATGTTACCCTATCGGCTTACATGTTTGTAGGGCCAATCACACACACGTCCCATACCACACTGTTTAGTGGCCCAGTATATGTAGGATTAGTGTGTGAGTGGCACATATGAGGATGATGTTGATCAGATAGTTCATATACTGTAATATTGCGCTAGCTACCATATGTGGCTGTGGTTATGTTCACATTGGTTGTGGTTATGCACTTTCACACAGGTGTCTATTATTCTGTGCTATGACATGCCTGTAGAAACTGCTATATATGCAGGTACATGTGTATTCCCCCATAAGAAATGTAGGACAATGTTGTGGCAGTCTGCCTATAGCCTGCACAGTGCTTTGTTACATGCCTAGCAGCTTAGTGTACTTACCCAGTGTGATGTTATGTCCAGATACTTTCCAGATGTACTGCTGCCAGGCCACCATAACAGTCATGTATGTCAGACAAAGCAGTGGGATGCTGTACAGATGTATGTCACTAACTAGTGGGTAGTATGTGGCCATGGTACCTCTGTACCAGTGGTTATTATGTGTCAGGGCTGACAGGGGTATGTGAATGCATAACCTATGGGGGTAAATGTATATTAGTATTTATGTGTTATACCCATCTACATGGCTGTTAACATCCATATTGTTAGGCTTACTCTACATGTCTTGCACTAAGGGGTTCTGTGTATACCTCTGGACTGACCAGAGTGTGCCAGACTGTCCACATTTATTGGCCATATCTCTGCTGTAGTCCACAGGATCATTACTGTCCTAGCAGTGGTACTGTACTATGTTGTCCTTAGGATGTCTGTCAGTAGCCAATGGCGCACATGTTAAAAGCAGATGTGACCTCCCACACACATGTCTGTGAAGACAACCCCTATCACAGTAGAAATAGTCTACATATATACCTGCACTACATACCTGACATGCCCTTACACTAAGAGGTTGGGCCTATTGGGGCTGAGGTAGGGCTCTACTCCATGGTCAGGACATATGGTGGACATATATGTATATATAATTATCCATATATCTATATAGATATATACACATATACATATTTACATACATAGATTGATATGTATATGTACATATATATATATATATATATATATATATATATATATATATATATATATATATACATATAAACACTCAGATATATACATATACACAGCAATATATGTCTACACATATATAGATAGAGATAGATATGCACATATACTTATGGATATCAAGATATAGTGACAGTAATAGGTATTTCAGAACAGATATGTATGCACATATAGTTATAGATATCTACATATATATCTGTACACATAGGATGTGCATACATATATAGCTATATATACATATATCTATATACACACACACATTTTTTATATATATATATATATATATATATATATATATATATATATATACAAACACACATATATGTACATACAAAGAGATGTACACATGGCCATATGTATGTTGCACTATACAGATGTGTATACAGACATATGCATGAATATTCATGTGTATGTACATGTAGACATATAGCAACCTATTATATGTATATATCCATATTACTGTCACGTGTAACCCTCACGGTTGTATATACCTAGATGTATCTCACAGTATGTATTTGCTATGTATACATTATGTTAAAACAACATATATGATGCACCAGTCATATTACCAACAGGAACTACATAATTGTGGTAGTAAAGGCAATTGTTCAATACTAATCAATATGTGTATTGACAGATATATTGGAAAAACAGCAGCTGTCTTCACAGTGGTCATGGTGTAGTGGTTAAGTGTTGTGACTTTAGTGTACAGGTTCCTGGGCTCAAGACCTGCAAGGGCTGTTCATCTTGTTGCTGGGCAGAACAACAGCTGTTGGATACAGAGTGGTTAAGGCAGTTTTGGGCAGCTTTAAGTGTGTTTGCACGGTTTTGCACGAAGCCAAGGGGTCCTAAGCTATGGCTAAATGTACGGGCACTTACACAGTGTAAACTTTGGTTATCAGTGCGCAAATCAGCTTATCTGTTATATTGGAGCAATGTTGATACCTGCTAAGCATGGCTTAGCCCTGGTAACCAGTTCACACCACATAGTCTGATAACATAGCAGGGTAATGACATCTGTAATAAGTGTATGTAATGCCATGTACAATACATGTGCCTATGTGCTGTCATTACAGTAGCAAGGGGTGTGAGTGCCATGTCTGGGACACAGACATTTATGAGGCCTGTACAGCACTGTTATCCATGTGACTTTGTTACATGCAGGGGTAGTAGCCCAGGGTATGTGCTGTCACACTGGCATGTAGTGTATGATGGCGGTACTACTGTTGACAGTGCCTACCCATGCAAGAGTAGAGTGCTAAATTTAGTACTGACAACAGGCATACCTGCAGCCATAGCTGGACTCTGAGGCCTCCCTGTTGTATCCCTGGTGTGTGAGCTGTGTCACAGTATATAGCCCATACTGTGTGGGTGAGGGGTGTACTGAGATGAACTGGGCATGGTGATGTGGTGTGTGTAGGTATGGGATTGCCCTAGGTGTGTTTGTATAGTGTGTGGGTATGCATTCACACAGCCTGCCATGTGGCTGCCCTACATAGGTGTTTATGGACAGCTGCAGACCATACCCAGCAGGATGTGCAATTCACTGTCTCTGATCATGGACACATGGACTGCGCCTGCCAGGGGTTCCATGGGCAAGTCCAGGTACTGGCTTTGATGTGCTACTCTCACCTGACGATAACAAATGTCCGCTGGTACCAGGTCCCTCCTGGAACTGGCCAGGACCACATGCTCATGGCCTGCTGTGGTGTTGACAGCACCCCCACACTGCCGGGGCTGGTACTGCCACCATGGGAGCCCCCTTGGTGTCATAGCATGTCCATGTTGACTGCCAGCTGTTGGTGTTGCTGGCCTATGTCCAAGCGGCCATCGCCGCACCCCCACCACATGTTCAAACAAGGACATACCACGGTCGATGAGGGCCATCATCTCACCAGAACATCTATCCATGAGCTTGGTATAAGCAGGGATGGCACCAGACAGTTCATGGAAGTTATCACTTGCAGATGTGAGAGCAGCCCTCTGCAGCCTCAGGCCCTGTCTAGTGTAAAGTTCCATATGTCCCTGTGCTGCCATGACAGCCTGAAACATGCACCTGCTGGTACCAGATGTATCGCCTCTGCCAGGGGCATGATGTCCAGAAACCCTACCATGAGCACCCTGGGACATATACCTATGCAATGCCCTGCTGGACATCTGGCTATGCCTGCTGCAACCAGACACAGTAGGCATGGTCACCACACTTTCCTGTGCATGGCCACCAAATGCCAGCTGTCCATCCATTATGGCCACTGGTGATGGGGTATGTATAGGCACTGAAACTGTGTGCGGGGTTGGGGTGGCTAAAAGGGGGATGTCAAATGATGGCACTGTTTCGGCCCCTGACAACCCCACCTGTACGTCAACAGTACTATCATCATCTTCGGTGTCTGTATGGACACCAACATCAGATTGCATGCAGGAGGGACCATGACCCACCTCAACACCTGTGGAGGAAAACAAGAAATGCACTTTAAAACCTGTACAGCATTGCCTAACTACACACACACACACACACACACACACACACACACACACACACACACACACACACACACACACACACACACCACTGTAATACCTACTTGTCTGTGACTTTACAGACAGTCTCACGTATATTTCCATGTGTTCCCCATCCTGCATCACATTTGGTATTATACACACATTGATACCACTCGTTAACATATTAGTCCTCTATATGCCTCGACAAGCGATCACAACACAAGTCATGTTACTATATTACCTGCCTGACCTGTGTGTAGTGGTTTTAGATGGCCTCACTGCTGTCATTCAGTGTTCACAATGTGTATGTCTGGACATCATCAGCATGGCCCCTATATGTGTGGGCTACTATGTTGACTCTATAATATCACGCACTGGTGTGTCATGTGTATGTAATGCTCAGTACATGCCAGGTATGCTGCTCAATCAGCATATCATGTGACAACTGTAATATATGCATACACTCCCTGATGTTGACTAGTATTTCCCCAATACATCTGCAGTGCTGCATAATTGGGTTGTAGGTCACCTCTCTGCTGAATATGATATTAATGGTATACCTGGTGTCTACCTTCCCTCTCAATTCCTGTTCCATGCTACATACCTTATTATACTATCAGCTGTCCTGTGATTACATACATGACAAGTATTCCTGATGTGTAATGTGGCAGTCCATGTCCATGTACTGCACGATCCCAAAGGGAGGTACTGCTGTATGAACACCACATAATCACATGTGCATACTTGGCCACCCACACAAACACGCACACATGCACATATGCATCCTACATGCATCAACCTCCCTCCACGTCACCAGAGTGAACCTACTGACAAACTAACTACCCACCAGGATGCACACACACACATACATACAGTTCAGGTTGCACAATGATAGTACACACAGTCCTCCTATTACCCATCTGTCAACTTGCATAACATATGGTACACAACAGCATGCAGTGCAGCTATAGTCAATCCATGCTAGCAACAGTATACATGTGTGTGATGCATGTGCTGTGTCACTACATGATGCCCATTCCCCTCGATACCACTGCACCCATGTTCACAGTATTCCTGTGCACCTGTTCTGCACCCTGTCATGTGCTGTGCACCACACCTCACAGGTGTACAACCCATTGCTGAATGTGTACTACTGTGTCAGTTATGTCAGCTTTAATGCTCACAGCCCCTGTGTTTTTCAGCAACACATACTTGGGATGATATGTGGACAGATGTCATTTGTGAATGCCTGATGTCTTTTTTACAGCTCTCAACATCAGCAGACCATGTATGACCAATCCAATACTCTTACACTGACAACCATCAGAGCATACCATGGCTATGGGGGGCGTACACACCCTTATTAATATGACGCACCCATCCTTGATCTGCCATGGGACCACATCACCACATGTCTTAACAGTATATGAGCCCGATATGTGACATATGTCCTGTACTTTCGCAAGCAGTGTCTACGGAATCTGTTTGGTGTGCGGAAGCTGACCATGATGCATACACTCTGTGTGGGCATATGTGTGCACACCCTTATCATGACGGTTTGTTGCACCCCTTGTTATGTGTACTACAGCAGTCACTACTCCTGGCCAAGGTATACTAGCATGGGCCATCTGCATTTGTCAGTGTATATTCAGTCAGACCTACACATGTCCCCCTAATCTGCATGATTTGAAGGTCTACTCATGTGCACATCTCTTGGTGTTGACATACTGCTGTCACTATTGCTGTGGGGTAGGGTTACATCTGCCACAGTTTCTGAACCTGACTATGTGCAGATACAGCCATTCTTAGTATCCTTAGGATCCCTGCTGCAGTGCACTGGTGTTTCATGCTGACAATCCCCCCTCCTTCAGCCTTTTTGCAGATGCATGACAAGTAAGGCCTACATATGTGTGTCGCTTTCCAGTGTCCCATACACTGAACACCACATGTTACAGCCTAGTCCTAGCTGATAATGTGGACCACAGTAATGCCTTATGCCATAGTGTAACTCTGCAGCAGTTGCCATTGTCCTACAGGTATATACACTGGTGTTGCACTGTAAATGGGTGTCATTCCAAACATGTCCCTACTGTATGCCATGTCTCCCACCATTGTGTTACTCCCTGTGGACACATTCCGCAATGACAGGATGTTAGTTATCATGCAGGTGTCTGACATACCCTTCCAATACCCCATAATGGTCACCCCGGTGATGCCGAGCATTTAACAGCAACAATATGTGCACAAGTACAGCATGCATTCTGGGTAGGTGTGTTCGATGTGTGCATGAAATATACCATCGCCATTACATGCGTGGTGCATTGGCAAGCATCTACATAAACCATACTCACCAGCTACAAAGTCAGTGGCCACACATGTAGCATTGTTACAGGGTCAGTGCTGTATTACAATACATCAACAGTACATGTCCACAATACTACCACATATGCACATCTGTTTATCACTACTAGGCAGCGACAAAATATATCTATGACATGCCAGATATGCATGATCTACCTGTACCAATGCGGATATATATGCAACAGTGGTCTACTTATGTGCCCTGTGGACTTACCTGCATGCTCCACGGCCGGTGTGTGGGTGGCACCCACCTACACAGAGGTGCCCGGAGGTTGGTGGCTGGGCAGACGGGCAGGTGCCACGAGGCTGGCTAGGAGCTCCTCCACATGTGTCTGGAGGGATGGATGGCATGCCCCCCCCTGTGGCAAGGTGATCCCCCTGGACTGCAGCAGTACAACAATGGGTATTGTGAAGCAGGTCAAAACAATGGTGCCGGACCTACTCATAACTGCGGTTATGCAGTCCATCATTGACCATGTGGACTAGGTCATTCCACAGGGCAGTCCACTCCTGCTGATCATGGGTGGCCCAGCCAAACAAGATTGTGTAGTGCTGTATGAGGTCAGTCAGCAGAATTTCATTTTCAGCTGCTGTATATGCTGTATGCTGGCAGCCTTCCATGGGACATCATGCCTGAAAGACATAAAGATGGACACAGGTGTGAGCAAGTCATGCAGCAAGGTCACTACATTTCTTAACACACATCACTGTCACCCACCCCACCATATCAGCGACAACAAACTGTACACACAACTCAATAGGAATGGCTACAGCATACCTACCAGCGAGGCAGATATTGTACTGTACCACTCTTTATGCAATGTGTCTGGAGCCATGTTCCCTGTGTGGACACTATCATTGCTGGCCTGTTACAGACTATTTACCTGCATGCCATTGTCAGGGCCACAATGGTTCCATATATGCCTGTGCTATGCTTGCTATATTTTTGCTGCATGTCTGACATTCTCTGTTATTGGGGTTATCTATGCATGCTGTTAAACATGTTCCAGGATTCTGTAGACTATTAGTACTGACATATGTTCTATACCATGTTCTATAACAGTGACACAATAGCATGTATATGTACTATTGGCCATCAGAACCACCTCTCTAAACTCATCTGCCCATGTTAACAGGCCACATCCCATGTGTGTCCCACCCTGGGACCTCCTCATGTACTGGTCCAGCAATACTATCAGGTGGAACCAACTCAGGGGATGTTGTCTCCCCCCCCATGGGGTCACACACAGACATGATCCTGTCCTCTGAGGTCAGGTCCAGAGTCTGTTCCATAACGGGCTTCACAGACACATGTAGTAATTGCTACATCACCTTGAGACACCCTGTACACATTCACAGGGACCACATGCTCCTCCTGCTCACCCTCCAGGCCAGGCACCTTTGGGATGTAGACTGCTGTTGTCAGTAGCAGCGGTTGGGAGGCTTGTTCCCATTTTGTCCAGGGTGTTTACCCACCATGTGTCACATACCATCCCTGTAGGATGTCCTCTATATCTACCAATCCTGACCACCTCCACAACTATACCTGCCATACTTTCCCATATTCCTATTCCATACTTCACAGACAAGAGCAATGTGGTCCCAACAAGGATTCACATGTGACATACTCGTCCATGTTGCACACACTGACAGCTGTAGATATCTGTGTGTATTGCTATGTGTGCTGTTTCCTCGCACATAGCATGCAGCACTGTAGTAGTAGTATAGGGGACATGTATTTACATACATATATGTTTGTGTGTGTGTTTGTATATATGTAGACATGTGCATATAGGTATATATCTATATATGTGTAGATATATATGATGTTGTATATATGTGTTCATATATATGTCTACACATGGGTATCTGTATATTTGTGGACATACATGTAGATATATATATATATATATATATATATATATATATATATATATATATATATATATATATATATATGTGGGTGTGTGTGTGTACACATATGCATACCTATATGTGGGGTGCATTCAGACATCAGGTCCACAATCTAACAACACCTTCCTGCACAGCTGAACTGTTCTGCCTTGTCACAACACAGACGGGTGCCACATATGGACACAGTCCTGACATTAGTGAGGTATATGTAGGGCCAGATTGTAGGTAACCCTATTACACACCTATGGCATTCCTGCATGTTACAATACAGGTTAACCTGAGTATCCTGCAAGAGGTGGACTGTGGAACTCATGTGTTCATCATTACGGAATTACTACCACCACCAGCTATTGGCCACATAATATGCATACTTCCCATTACACAATACACACTATAATGGCTTACATCTTAGTCGGTGTTGCTCTGCATGGTTGACGGGTATGGCCCACTGCCCACAGGGATGGTCTCTATTGTCCTTAGCAGTTGTTCAGCTGAACATCATTACAACAACAACACCTGAAGGCACATATAAATCATTCCACTCCATCTATCCCATTATTATGCTATGGTAAATTACATACATATATACTTCACATACCTGTTCTGGGAATGCAGTCTCTTCTGGATGACTGTTTTTGTTTTCTGTGCCTTACACACACACTCTCTCTCTCTCTTTCACTCTCAGTCTCTCTCCAATAAATGAAATGAGCTGCTTTGCAAAGACTACAGCATTGAATTTGTAGGTGATGCACATGATCAGGTGATGGCCTATTCACCAATCAGTGTCTTCCACTTAATACCTGCATGTAGTATGCTCTGTAGTACTTCCAATTACCACTGTCATGGCAACCAACTACTATAAATCCCTGCATCATGTCGGCGTGGTCCCTTTACCTTTCCTGCATGATGGACATTTTTCCTGTGTGTGGGCAGCAGTGTTACAGACAGCAGGTAGCAATACCTCTTACAGGAGAACCTGCACACTCAGGCCAGCTACATATTTGTAGAAGGTTCCAGAACTACAGACAGAGTGTGAGTAGTGTTGTTGTATGCATTATATAGCAATGATGTTACAGGGTTTGTGTGTACATGCTAGTTTAACTTAAAATGCAGCCTGTCTGTCAGGGGTTGTTATGTAGTGGGCTATGAGCATGTCATGCTGCCATTCCTGCCATCAATCCATTGCTGTAGTTTCTCCCACACATACTGTGGGGTTGGGACCATTTATTTGTGGCCTTCACCTACACAATACATGTGTGCTTTTATGCACTCAAGAGGTCAGTGTATGTAACAGTGGTATATGTCCACGTATTATTGAGTCAGGGGGATGCACCATAAATAACCTTGGCTGTTACAACATGTGGGGATATCAGGGGTAAGCTGCATTAAGGTATCTGGATGTACTTTACCATACAATTCACCTTGGGTAACTGCAGGCTTACTGCCTCCTGCCATACAGACTGTTCTGTTTGTCAGAGTGATTGTGATAGTGTCAGTTATGCCTTGTTATGTAACAGACACAACCCATTGTGTCAACTGAGGTCTTTACCCCATAGGGATTGTGTACAGTGTGTAGATAGAGGCTGCTGGACTATACATCTGCTTTACTTACTGTTGATTGCTTGGTATCCTGTGGCCCAGTCTGTCTTTACTATTGTACTACTTGAAGGTCTCAGCCTGGACAGCAACACATGTAAACCTTTCCAGACTACTGTATAAATATAACTGTTTCACAGTTGCATTACTCTGTTTATATGTATGTCAGTAAACAGCTATATGACATGGCATATACAACTGTAATAGTGCACAAATAAAGCTTTTCCATGTATGCAAACCTGTGTGCATAACATATGTTATATCTTTTGATCTCTGTGGATATATGTTGAAGGCAATAATTGTCATTTATATGTGTGATTCATACAGTGTCCAGTTGGTAAGGGGGCGACTGTAGGCATAGTGGCTGTTCCGTATTGTGTACACCTTCTACATATATATTTTCCTATACATATCTGTGTGTGTATGTGTAGTTACATATATAGGTATAGGTATATATATATATATATATATATATATATATATATATATATATATATATGTGTGTGTGTGTGTGTGTGTATCTGTATCCGCATATATGTGTCTGTGTATATGTATCCTAGGAATGTTGATTACTTCCACATTGTACATTCCCTATGGTAGCCAGACAGTACTGCATGATATATTACTGATATCAGCCTGACATCATACAGGTGAGATGGAGTACTGTTAACATCTTGTGCCCATGTTGTGTCAGGTCCTGGTTATGGGATCTGCAACAGTTGGTAGTGTATTGCAGGGCAGACGTGTTTGGCTGTGGGGGGATATCTATACGTACCAGACGTATGTTCTTTGAGTCCCATCAGCCTCATTAATGGTGCATGTAGACATATATGTTTTTGTTATGTTCCCATTTTTATCGACAGATGTATGTCTGTAAATACCTATATAGATAAATATTTACGCTTACACATATATATTCTGTATATATATATATATATATATATATATATATATATATATATAGACATATAGACATATATATCTAGAGATATATGCATATGTATGTATATATATATCTACATATAGACATATGTTATATCTATTTAGATATTAATATATATATAAATATATATATATATATATATATATATATATATATATATATATATATAAATATATGCATATACACACCCACACATACATCTACATATTGAAATACATTTCCTGTACTGTTGAATGACTGGGCTGAATGATATGTTTGTGAAAACATCAGGATAATGTGTATTGGACATGGCTTAGTAGTAAATTCCTTTGGCTATGATATGCAGGGTCCTGGGTTTGAGCCTTGCAAAGGCTGTTTATTTTGTTCCTGGGCAGAACAAGGGCCACTGGATACAGAGTGATTAAGGCACTTTTAAGCAGTTGTAATCAGGTTTGCACGGGTTTGCACGGAGGCAAGCACTGCTAACATCCGTTTGCAGTTTCTTATACTCAGTTAGCTTATAAATTGCTTAACCTGTGTAGGCATTGCTTACCCCTGTGCAAACAAGCTTAAACCTGCTTACAGCTGCTTAAAAGTGCTTACTACCAAAAATCCATGCACTAATTTCTTTAAAATAAAAGAAAAAAGGGTAGATAGGAAAGTGGTGAAAAAGGGGCACAAAGAAGGAAAGACAGTGGGGAAAAAAGCTAGAGATGTGCAGGAGGTTGTAGGGAAGATCCATAGATGACCATTTCTTCTACAGCAACAGCTGTCTATATTCACTGAATTTGGAGGAAGGTTTGGACACTCAAACCCCTGAGAGAGGGGTGAGGACAACAATAATATGTTGTGATGACAATTAGACCAGATTACATGTGTCCAGTGGACAAGTGTGCAAAATGGACAGCTATGAATTGGGCAATATATATATTTTTTTCTGAACAGATTGCCCTTTTTATTTATTTATTTTTTCAAGTGAGAGTGGGATGTTGTGAGGGATAGTAGGTATATTTGGAGAGGTAGGTTGGGTAGGTTAACAGACAAGACAAACAAGATGCATACAGGGGTGGTATATGACACTTGTGGGGGGTAAACACCTTGATGGGGAGGGTTGCTGGGAAATCAGAAGCCTGTGAGCCCCCTACTGGAAACAGTGGGATTGAGATCCCCACCCATGGGCAGTAACCACTGCACCCTCACAGCCCCAAAGGTGGCTGTGCTAGGGGCTGAGTTGGAGAGCCAGGCCAACCCTCTAGTCATGACATGCAGCCCTTGAGCTGGCATAGAAGATCTCCAAACTGCTGATTGAACTCTCTACGCACCATGACCCAGACCTGGTGACGGGTAACAGGTTTTTGTCCATCCCCGCTCCCGGGGGGGATGAGCCCATCTGCTGAGGTGGTACCACCTGAAGGTGGTGCAGGACCAATGGACAAGAAGGTCCCAGGTAGGGTCCCAGACATGCTGGTGCCCGGTGCCATGGCCAGCTGAAGTGGGACAGGTGGGTCCACTGGGACCTGCATTCCCATATGTGCTATGGTGTTTATGGTGTATTAACATATGTGGGTTAGTAATAGTCAACACATTCCAGGATTAGGTATAATAGCATGCATAGATATTCCCATTAACCCAGAGACCAGATATGGAACAGTTGCATAGCAAATGGAACACATGCATATATGGGACCACAGTGGTAATAACACCAGGATGCAGGTACATTGATGGCACCATGCCACCAATGTTGGAGTATTTCAATATAGCACATGCAGAGAAACAGATTTAAATAATTATCAACCAATAGGACATATGTCCCAACATAACAGTGGAGTCATCACGTACCAGTTGAGGTAGGTATTTATTGTATTGTTGGAGATATGGTGGAGGTAGAGAAAGATGTCAGTTAACAGCTAGTATATTCCTGTCATTAACATTACTTTCCTAGTCAGTGCTGTTATCTGTATCTTACAAGTATTACTACACTAACCTATTGCCTTACTTTGGACAGTGATTTGGCTGTCAACATCTATATACATGAATTGGATTTACCTGCAGTATGCACCTCTTACCTGGTGGGGGAATTGTTTAACACTAACTAACTGTTTCTACACATACTCCCAGATTCCAGGTTGATGCTATGCACATACCTGTCCATCTCTTTTTGCACAGACTCTGGCCATGTCTTGACAACATGCAGGTGAACCGGGACATATGTAGACTATTGCCCTCTTCAACCTTTAGTGACTTACAACACTCTTATGCAGGATTTCCTACACAGTTATACTATGTAGCACAGTGTGGGTGACAGTGATCAGTGATACCTTATTATTCAGAGCAACTGCAACACTCAAAATTCCATACAATACCAGAGTAAACAGTACCAGTACAGGTATCAAGCTTATATTTCTCGGAACAGTGTTCATATCCAATGTGCCTGTGGGAGCAATGTTTGTTAGCACTACCTGACTGTTGCCACACAATGTACCAGATTTCATATTAGTATTATGCACGTATATCTCACTCTGCTACTGTACACACTCTGGTCACAGCTTGACAACATGGGGCTGTAAATGAGGCATACATGGCTTATCACTCTCATAAGATTTTGGGGAGTTGCTAGTGTGACAGGTGTGTTCTCATAGCTGTGTGACAATCAGTTGTATTTCCTGTTTTTTGCCTAAACATCTGGGATCATCCCACTGATTTCCCAGGGGGGGGCAGGGTGACAGGCAGCATATATGGGCCCATATACTGGACATTCTGGACTTATATGTACAGTTGTGGGGTATGATTCTGTATGCAAACTGCTACCACTCCCAGGATTCGAACCATGGCTGTGTGTGCTAAAAATACAACAGTTTACGTCTCAGTTGTGTGTGCTATTCAAATTGTGCTGTCTGTCTTTTCAGTGTTTTCTGTCTATCTGTCTCTCAGTTGTACTAAGAGACCTTTGGGGATTATACCAGTCATAATACAGACATTCCTACACATTCTATTTATGTTGCACAGTGTGGGTAACAGCGCTTAATACAACAGTACTATTAAGTGATTGCAAATCTACATTGCCATTTGATACCAGAGTATACACATGCAGTCCAGCAGTTAGACCTTTACTGTTAGGCTATTATGCTTGTATTTACATACAAACTATATGAGACTCTTCCTGCCATATTCTCTGGTGTATGCGGTACTTGCCTTAAGCAATACAGGTTTTATGCTGGCAATTAATTTACTAATACTTTTAGATTTATTTTGTATGACAGTACGTGCAAGAGTATTACTGATGTGCCTCGCATTGCAACTTTTCCAGGTGACATATCCGTGGCTCACTTGCCACTGTGAAGGACATAAGAGGATTATTTAGCCATACCTATCCATAATATACATGAGCTGGCAATTATTAAACAGGTAGTGGAGTGATACTTACACACAGCTGGGACAGCCCCTGCTGTCCTAGCCTCTTGGATCCACTGATCCAAGAAATCCCTCTTTCACCACTTCAGGTCGGCATAGTGATGCTGGACCTGCTCACCAGTTCTGGGTATGCCAGTGGCAGTGGTGAGGTCAAGGGAGAGATGGTCCCAGGCTTCTGCCTTATATTGGGAACCCTGGTATTGGCCCTGCAGCAGTCTCTACTCATGGTCTTTGACAAGTAGTCCTGCCATGACTCTGGACTCCTGGATGCCTCAGTGCTGCACCCGGAAGTGCACTCCCTCTTCCCTTTCTGCCATGGTGCCTGCAAGGGGAAGCTGCAACCAGTTATGAGATGTATTACCACCTGTTGGGCTTAATTAGGGCCGAATTCCTGCACTTTGCCGTGATTGGCTAGTTTTTAAAAGGCTAAGCTACAGGCAAACCTGCTTTCCTAAGGTTGGCATTGTTTAAAGGGGTATACCAATGGGCACATTGAGTTATCTGGCCTACACATTGCTTACACCTCCTAAGCTTGCCTGTGCAATGCTTAGCATTGCTTAAAATTGACTTTGTATTATATTTGCTTTTTGGTATTGATTTATTATTCATTACATCTTATATATATATGTCTGGTATCCATGATTCATGCGTACCTACACTGTATGGGGTCCTTGTATTTAATAGGGGACTTCAACACTCTATTACAATTACACCTCACATCTGGGCTTACTTCAGTACTCCAGTTCACATATTTATGTTATGTAATAGGTTATAGAACATATGACTGTATACTGATTCCTTTCACATGTTCAGTTTGATTTTACTATAGTTAGGGTTTGTTTGGTGATAGTTCAGTCTTATGTAGTGCTGTGATGGCTTTGTGGTTATAGTGTGACTATAGTGTATAGGGTCCTGGGTTCAAGACCTACAAGGCTGTTCATTTTGTTGCTGGGCAGAACAGCGGCTGTTGGACACAGAGTGATTAAGGCAGTTTTAAGCACTTGTAAGTGGGTTTGCATGGGTTTGCGTGATAGTAAGCAATGTTAACATCTGGTTAAATATGCTTACAGAGAGTTATCTTCCATGTTGCTTAACCTGTGTGCGGATTGCATACCCGCACAAATGGGCTTAAACCCGCTTACTAGTGCTTACATATGCATACTCCCACTTGCTACTGCTTAATAGTGCTTACACTTGCTTACTAGTACTTACTCCTGCTTACCACTGAACTGATTTAGACAGTAATGTCTACTGGTTCTTGGGAAGGTGGGGGATTTGGAAGCTGTATGGAGTTATCATTCATTACACATTTTACCTTCCATTTGTATCCATGATTCCTGTGTACATATACTGTTGGGGCACATGTGATTATCTGTGGACTTTGCAACATTATGACACTGACACCTCACATCTGCTTTTAATGCAGTACTCTAGTTCACAAATAGATGTTATTTAGTAGGTTATGCAACTAAAATATTGATCATAACGTGATTTGACATGGAAAATTAAATGTGCTGCAGTGGGACTCGTATCGGGAATGCCTGCTCATAAGGTGAATGCTCTGCCCACTACACTATTGTTATACTGCTTCATTTGCATATAGCTTCCTTTTTATCCTCCTCAGCTATTTAAGCTGCATTAACCATAGCTAAGCGATGGGCAAACCCATGCACCTACGGTTAGATTTAATCAGTTTCATAAAAAAAAAGAAAATGTTATATATTTATATTGTTTGTGTTTATTATTGCTGTTGTTCATGTGGGGGGATGTTGCTGGGAGTATGCGGACACCTATGAGCGGTCTCACTCATTCATTTGGGCTTTCTGCTGTTCTTCATTGCAGGGGCATGTATATTCTGAGAGCTCTGCCCTCAGACACACCCCCTGCACTCTTACATGATCCGTGTAAGATTAGGAGCTCATGTAGCGTGTCTTCATTAATATGCATGGCACGCTGCCGTCTTGCTCCTAAATGGCCACTTCCATGCAGGACTAAGCTAGTCCTGCATGGAAAAATAGTAAATCTGGGGGTGTGTAGTATGGAATACTGATGTAGTCTGGCCAATCATTGGCAGTCCACAAAATGCACAGTTGTAAAGTAAAGAGTGACTGCCTATGTCCCTGCACAAGGCAGCATAAGGGGAATGTCCCAGGTATATATGTGAGTCAGCTTCAAGAAGCTTCCATATCACACATGCACTCAGCTCACTCCACCATCAGCCACAGATTTATCACAGGTCATATCTCTGCTGTTGGGAGTGAGTATTGTATGACCCCCACTTATTTATGGGAGTACCCTCAGAATGCAGCATGCTGAAGAGGTGTCCCATGCAGGTGTGTCCCTAGCTGTAAGCAGCACCCTGCCAGCATCCAATGGATTAATATAGACAGAAACTATTTCCATTAACAACTCACACACTTACCCTGTCACCCCAGCAGAGTCCAGTGGCTCACAGCCTGGGACTGTAGGAGTGACAGAATGCACTGGCATGCCACAGATGGCCTGCATCACTACCAAATGCCCTACAGTCCTGTCTCAAATGCCAGTGCCTCACCTGTACTGCCAATGTATGTTATCTCATGAGGTCCCAACTAATAACATAACACAGTCCACAGAACACAAATGCAAGACCATGTCGACAAATCGCAGTAGCATGCCCACCATGTCCTACTGCATGAACTGTGGACCAACCCCTAAATACTGCTGGGATGAAGGGAAAACTATAGGGATACTTCTCAGATATCACTTGAATAATGTTAGGAACAGGATAGAATAACAGAGTAGGGGGGGTGTTGAAGTATGGATGCCATGGAGTGTGTGAAATCTGAAACTCTGATGTGTGCCTATACTACCCTTGCCTACAAACCCAGTAATTTGGTTGCTACAAACCCGCTCAAATCACATTGTGAAGGGGAATGGACCATGTATATGAGCCCTGCCTCTGAGTAACCTGGGTGATTCTGTACAGCTGAGAGGTATTGCCATAGCAGCATACGGCCATTATGTTATGTCAATAGATGTACAAGCAGGTGATCCTCAGCCACCACAGTACCAAGGTACTGGACCATTTACACAGGCCCATCAGCAAGTGTCTGCAGCTACCCCTCTAGAATGGCATGAGTGTGCAAGAATATGTAGGCTGCAGACCACAATACTGAACACAGCTTCATTCATCTTGTATTTCCCAGGAAATAACTGTGAGCAAATAAGTATATCTGTCAGTAGTTGATGACATAATACATCACAGTGTAAAACAGTACATATGTCTGAATATCTCTGCTAACACCAACCATGTAACACATGCACCACAGACACGATTTTACAGTATTCCACTATCTTTTGCCCATTGTGACTCCATATTGCCAATCTATCTACAGATATCCTGCAGAAACAGGTTGCTAGCTGTAGGTGTAGAACACAAAATCCTACACTTGAGTACAACCTACCTGGAATGGATTCACACACTCAATACAGAAGGTCATACTGGGCATGCTCCGACACTTAGAGAAATGAAGCCCATGTCTGGCAACAAAATACAGAAGATCATACTGGGCATGTTCCGTCACTTATAGAAATGAAGCCCATGTCTGACAAAAACAGTGAACTATGCATATCTGTCAGTCGCAGATGTCTGTGTACACACACCACATTGCACACCATTCATGCTTTGCACACACATTGGATAGGAATTCTCACACATATCCAAGGCCAACACAATATAATAGGTCAAACATACACACACAGAGATGTGGGGAAGAGAGAGGGAGACAGTGACAAAGTGATTGCCATAATGACACCTGTCCCACCCACCACATATTCAATTGGTCAATATCACATGATGTGCCAATGTCAATCACTATAGATATTTGCTTTTGGTAGCCCTCATGCCTATAGTGTCTGTGGTGCTTGTTATAACTGTGTAACATGATAGTAGAAATCAGTATTCATCTAGAATTAGTATAACCAGTCCTGTCAAATGTAAAGTTGTGTGTGACTGAGTGTTGTGTGTGTGGTTCCAGAGGAATGGTTTATGGCCCATTCACATACACTGCACTTCCCATAGCCCATGTTAGCGCTCATGCTGATGTCAGTCACCTTGAAATAATCCTCTGGCCAACTCTTAGCCCTATAATCTCTGTGGTACTCGCAATAACTGTGTAATGTAACATACGAATTAGTTAGGCGTTCTAGTCCCAAACATAGCAACTGTGAAACTCTGTGTGTGTGTAAAGATTAATGGTTTTGAGGCCATTCACAGTCACTGCACTTTCCATTTCCCTACTTTAGCAAGCTTACTGATGTCAGTCACCTTGAAATACTGCTTTGGACAAAAACCTATGCATCTCAGTACTGGCAAGTGCGTGTGTGTGTGTGTGTGTGTGTGTGTGTGTGTGTGTGTGTGTGTGTGTGTGTGTGTGTGTGTGTTTGTGCAGAGATTAATGATTCTGAAGCCATTCACAATCACTGCACCTCCTATTGCCCTACTTTAGCAGGCCTGCTTATGTCATTCACCTTGAAATAACCCTTTGGCCATATATCAGCCATATAAGCTCTGCGGGGTTTGTGATAATTTACCTAATATTGTAGTATAAGAAACTAGTTATGTAGAAGTTCCAATCCTCATCCTGCCACATGTGATAATGTGAGTGCCTCCCTGAGAGAATGTGTGTGTGTGTGTGTGTGTGTGTGTGTGTGTGTGTGTGTGTGTGTGTCAACTCCTCGTTGGTCAGATCCAACCATAAGCAAATCACCCTAGATATCCGCATCCCGCCCATACCTACTATTAAGGAAACCATGGTAAAAAATTTCTCCAAAGCCAACTTCATGCTTCTTAAAACAGAAGTGGTGAACTTCATGACACCCATGCAGATGGACAATACAGTTACAACTGCTGAATCCTACACAAATGTACTCTATAAGCACTTACATGAGTGCATGGATCATGCTATCCCAAACATAACCAAGACGCTATCCCCCCAAAAAAGGAAGCCAATCTGGTGGTCCTCTGCCATAAACAAATTCTACAACAGAAGGAAGACGCTGTTGCAAAAAAGAGTAAAATCCCATGAGCGGAAGAGCTCCCTGGTAAGCCTCAGTTAGAAGCTGAGATCCCTTATAAGATCCTCCAAAGCAAGCTATGAAAACAAAATCACCACTGATTCTAAGGGCAACCACAAAGCATTCTATAGCTATGTCAAGAATCTCAATAGCAACACGCTGATCTGCTCTGAGTTACAGCACAACAGCACAAAAATTACAGAACCAACTGATATTGCCAACATCCTGGCAGATAGGCTCTGCGTTAACTTTACCTCCCTCACCCCCTAAAGGGCCCATATCTATACAGGAAGAATGCAGAATCCCTGTAATCACATCTATGCAGGTAAAAGCTGCATTCTCTAAAACCAAAAACACAGCATCCATGGGACCGGACAATATCCCAGGCTGCGTTTTACATAAACATCAGAATGAACTAGCTCCCCACATAAGCACCATGTTCAATCATAGTCTCACATCAGGCTTTGTGCCCACTGAATGGCATACAGCAATAGTTATCCCACTCAACAAAGTGGGAGCCTCCACTGATCCTGGGAACTACTGCCCTATTAGCCTTTTGAGCCTGGTCTGCAAGGCCATGCAATGTATCATCATGGAACTCATAAACAAAGACATTGGTAACCTCCAAACTCTGGATCCCACCCAGTTCAGGTTTGTGAAAGGCAGATCTTGCCTTTTTAACCTGATTGACTTCTTTGAGGCAGTCACCAAAGCTGTAGACGAGGGTAAGGTGGTTCACACAGCCTATCTTGACCTCGCCAAGGCTTTCAACACCATCCCCCATTCTGGAATTATAGCTAAACTCACTAAACTAGGTATAAATCCCTATATCCCAAGATGGATTGCCAACTGGCTCACTGACAGAACCCACACTGTAAAAGTTGCAGACTCCAAATCTGACTTCAAGCCAGTGACAAGTGGAGTACCACAGGGTTCAGTCCTGGGACCTCTCAGATTAACACAGAAGGCCTCTGGCTAATGAAGTTCATAGATGACTTCAAACTAGGAGCCATAGTTGAGTCCCCAAATTATGTGGACATCCTACAGAAGGACCTCACTGACACAGATGCCTGGTGTCAGTGGTATGGCCCAAGCTCAATGCCAAAAAGTACATTGTCATCCCCTTTGGTAAAAACTCTGTACCCATTAACTACCACATAAACAGTAGTCTACTTAACGTCAAATGTGTGATAAGAGACCTTGGGACTCAGGTGGACAGTAGTCTCTCCTTTGATAATCACATCACCATAGTAGTCAGGAAATCCTTCTATGTGGCGGTTCTCATTCAGGAAAAAAGAGGTCATTGTTCCCCTCTACTCGGCACTCATTAGACCCATTATAGAGTACAACACCCCTTTTGGAATGTACCTCACAAGACATCTGCAGCAGCTGGAAAGGCCAAAGACGTACCTCACAAAGAGGATTACTGGCCTCAAGCAGATACCCTACACTGACTGTCTCAAAAAACTCCAGCTTTACTCTGTAGCATATTACCTGCTCTGAGGAGATCTCTGCCTAACATATAAAGCTATGTTAAACCCAGAGCTGTTGGACATGCTACACCTAAAGAAATCCCAATCCCTCCAAGATACATGCTCTACAGACCTAAACCTTGTCACCACAATAAACAAGACATGATGGAGGGATAGATTCCTATCCCAGAGACTTCGTATACTCTAGAACAAGCTACCCATCTATGTCAAGCAAAGTTCCTCATTAGCACTCTTCAAGAAAAATCTTGATGAGTGGATTGGAAATAGGAAATACACCCCGGGGATCACATCTGTGGCTCTGCTCAACAGGGGCACAGGAAATTAACTTTCTTGGGTGGCGTAAGCCAGAGAACCTTGTTGGCTAGGCTTACTTAGTCCTGTGGGTCAATAGCCTAGTACCTACTTATGAACTTATGAACCTATGAACCCATACAACAGTTTTTATACTGCCAGATGACTTTCTACTACTTTATATTTATTTGGTATGACTACTACAAGCAGGACTGTTACTCACCAGCCTCTTGATGCAGCCTTTGCAGCCTACTTGCATGGGCTTCCTGAGTCACAGCCCGCTCAGCTGCAGCTGTAAAGGAAGTAGAGACATATTTAGAAATACTTATCCATCACATACACACACTGGACTTTAGTAAACAGTAATGGTATAAGTACTTACACACTGCTAGGACATCACCCCTCTGCCTTGTTTCTTGTACCTACTCATCCAAGACCTCCCTCTTTCTCTGCTTCAAGTTAGCATAGTGGTGCCTGACTTGCTCACCAGTCTGAGGGATACTAGTGGCACTGGTGAGATCATAGGCAAGATGGTCCCAGGCTTCTGCTTTATATTGGGATCCCTGGTACTGGCCCTGCAGCAGTCTCTCATCATGGTTTTTTACCAGGCGTCCTACCATGACCTTGGACTCCTGTATGCCCCAGTGCTGCACTTGGAAGCACAATCCCTCCACAACTCCAGCCACCCTGCCTACAGTGGGAAGCTGCAACCAGTTATGAGCTGTATTCCCACCTGTGGGGTTTAAATACGCCCGATTTCCCACACTTTGCCATGATTGGACGGTTTTGAATATGCTGAGCTAAGCTAAGCTATGGGCAAACCTGCTTAGCTAAGGTTGGCATTGCTTAAAGGGACTGGTTTAGCACTGCTTACCAATGGGAAAATCCACTTAGCTGGGCTACTTATTGCTTAGCAGTCATATTTACACAATGCTTACACCTGGTAAGCAGAGCTGTGCAATGCTTAACATTGCTTATTTTTTTCATTTTATAGACTATCAGCTGTATGGCATTGATTCATCATTCATTACATATTATAAATTTGTTTACTGTCCTTGATATCCCCCAATGTGGTTTCATTACATTTATTCATGTGTGAATATACTGTATGGGGCACTTGTGTTTTTATGGGGATTTCACAACTTTATTAAACTGACACCTCACATCTGGACCGAATGCAGTATTCTGGTTAACAAACATATGTTATTTAGTAGGTAATACTAAAGAAAATTGTTTATGTACTGATTTCACATGTAAAATGTGAATTGGTTGCAGTGGGGAATCAAACCGAGAATGGCTGTTTGCATAGCGTACGCTCTAACCACTACACTATTGCAACACTGCTTAAATTGGATATCTCTTGCTGTTTAACTTCTTGTACTGTTTAAGCTGGACTAAGCGTAGCTAAGCAATGGGCACACCCGCGCAGCTGCACTTAAACTGTATCGCATTTATAAATGTTGTGTTATTTTATCTGTACCCTTCAGAATATCCCAGCTAATGCTAAACCTGTTATTTTATTAGCTTTCTGCTTTGTCCCTTTTGGCTTTGTCCACATTACTTACTCCGACGGGTTAGGAGATGTGTACTATGTGCTTATGCTGCCTGTATTATCCTAATAACTTTTGGCTTGGTAGCATACCTCTCAACCTCTTAGAGCAAAATATCTGGACAAAGCCTACAATGATGGGGGATGAATAAGAGCGAATTTTAAATATTCATAGGTTCATAGGCTGGTACTAGGCTAACTGCCTTTGCAGGCCATTCTAAGCCTAGCCACTTACCCCATGTGAGAATCAAACCCTGCACCTTCTATTTGTAAGGCAAACACCTTAACCATTATACCATCCTCCCAAACTTAAAAAGTTGATAGAATAATAGGTTTTACATTAGCATGAATTTTCTGATGGATGTAAGGAGTCTTAAATACAAATGTTTTGTCATTATTTAATCACTTCAGTCCTCAGCTATTTGTCAGACAGGTACACATTTTAGGGGGAACACACCAAAAATATGAGGCAAACATCTGGGCATTCTATGAAAATCAGTACAGTTGAGAGGTATGCTTCGTAGGGACAATTGTCCCTTATGCCTTTGACCACTGATTTTTGTTTTCCTGACAGATTGGGGGTGTTATGAGCATTCTCACTTGTTTTTAATTTCCGAAAGGCAATTCTGGAGTGCAGGGACACACCACCTGCACTTGTACATAGCTCCTTGTCAATTTAACAGCAAAGCCTACCTAAATACCGTGCTGTACGGGAATGGTCCCTGCCATGCAGGAATAACATATTTCTGCATGGCTGCTTGCTGAATCCTGGGGATAGTGTTAATAAAAAACTGTTTACTAATCTTAAGTGAAATAACCTTTTCAACAAATTTAAAAAGTTAAAATTATAAATACATTTTTCATTTATACATATAGTACCAAGAATTACAGAACCAAAACATATTATTTTAGTTTCCATTCATCTTATAATAGTTGCCCTTTCCCTTAAAATGCATTTAACAGATACATATTCATTCAGACCAGGGGGGAAGGTGGCTTTTAACCTAAGTTGCCGTATCAACTCGTGAAGCATGCGACTTTTGTTCCTGCATCATTGGTACACAAAACTAACCTTAGAGAGTGGACTGCAGAGTAAAATCTATTTCAAAAAAGGTAATTGTGCAACCTCCAAACTGGTATATTGAACAAAATGTGGGGGCTGCCCAAATTTTTAAATAGGCAAAACTGAGAGGGCACTCACAAATAGAACTTATGCGCACCTTTATGGCATAAGAACAAGAAAACAAACTAGTGCCTTATATAAACACTCATGTGAGTGTGTCAAATTTGGGGGCTTCAAGTTTGGTATCTTGGATGTAGTGAAAAAGAACCCAAGAGGAGGTGATTGGAAATTAACATTAATAAAAAAGGAGTTGATATGGCAACTTAGGTTAAAATCCACCTTCCCCCCGGTCTGAATGAATATGTATCTGTTTAACCCTTAGCAGTATGGGATGTAATACCACTGAGTGAGCATTGCACTGGCATGTCTTATAATATCGTTTCTACAAAATCAAATGTACAACTTTTTGGCATGTTAGTTTATCACACCTTGCTTTGTTGTAAGTGCTGTTGCTTTGTTTTGAGACTGCAAGATTTGGAGAAATCGAAAAAGTTGAGCCACATATCTTTTTTTCACATTTTCTCATTTCTCTATGTTTTTTGACCCTGGAGGAAGAATATATAAATTAAATATAGATATATTGGGTGTGTTTTTTTTATTGTTTCACACTTTCTGTACGGTGATGTATTACCTTTTCAGTGCTACTAGTTTTAGATAATACTGTTCTGATGTCTTGCCTGTTGACTAAGTTCTGTTCTGAAGAAGTCCGTGGAGACAGACGAAACCTAGGTCGACGCAAGTATTTTTCTGTCAGTTTGTCAATAAACTATTTTTTGGAGCGTTATATTCACCTTGGATCATCATTTTTCACTGTGGACTATATTATGGTTTAGCACCTCTACTTCGGCTGGGTGCGTTCTCTTCCTTTGGTTTTTGTTGGTGAGCATTGGTTCCTGGTTTATGCTGTGTTGACTAAGTTAGATGAAATGTTTTATAATAGAACACACACACACACACACACACACACACACACACACACACACACACACACACACACACAAACACACACACACACATCCACATACTCATATGTATACCTGCAAATGTTTGCATGTGCACACACACTGCATATCCACACCTACAATCAATTTAGTTTCACACACATAACATCCATACCTACAGTCAAATCATAGGCTCACCAATTTGCCTACTAGCAAAAGTTTTTGAGGTAACCTAAACTCTTCTAACTAACCTGCATCAAAGCTTATAAAAGCCCTGGTGGTCATTACCTTATGTATATATGTATATATATATATATATATATATATATATATATATATATATATATATATATATATATATATATATACATATATATATATATATATATATATATATATATATATAAATATATATATATATATATATATACCTATAAGACAGGAAGAAACCAGAAACAATGGTGAAATATCATAACCTTATGTGTATCAGCTGAGAACTGAATCAGGGTACTGTCAGGTAACAATGCTAATTACTGGACCACTGTGCTACCCAGGTAGATACCTCCCAACTACTATGATTTAGGCAGAGTGCTATGATTTTTGAACTTGGACATTGCCCTGCCCTAGATTTACTTATTTTCTTCTGATTTTCCTCATAAAGATGGATTACTTCAAGTATATACAGGTTAAGTAACTCATATAAGCCTGTGCAAAGATTGTTTATACTTAACTACAAGGAGACTACAATATAAAGACCATCTATTCCAAAAAATAAGAACGTGCTCCTCTTTGAGGCCTTCTGCTATGACTTATAAATGCTGGTGCTAAGTCCTTTGGTATGCAGAGGCTGAGAGGTATGCCCAGATATTACATTTATTTTCTTAATAATGTTTTGTTTTTCTTTTCTGTTGAATGAATCTGTTTTTTAATGAATCATTTTAGCCTTCTACTGTATAAAGTACAAACAGTATAATTAGTTTTATTTGAATCTCTGTAATTATTTATCTGACAATTACCTTTATACAAATACCTAGCAAAGTAGGTCATGGTGCCATCAGAAAATAAGAAAATATCTGACAGCCCTGATATATATATATATATATATATATATATATATATATATATATATACATATATATATATATATATATATATATATATATATACATATATATATATATATATATATATATATATAGATATATATATATAGATATACATATATACACACACATACACACACACACACACACACACAGACACACACACACACACTTGGAGGGCCTTTACAAGCCTAGCCATGCAATATCCATTGTTATTGACCATTGTTAGATGGTTTGATGGTTTGATTGTTTTCAGAGTGAATCTATGATCAGCACTGGCTATCCCTGTACATGAGGGACACGTGCCACCCCAGGGGTGAATTTACAGTCTTCCATCCAGTTGTCCAGCTTGTGCTTAAATAGTCAGCTTAACGTGCATTGGGAGTTTATTCCAGAGTAGCTGCAGTCTCTAAGAGGCATATCTGTCTCTCCAGTATGTTTTGTTTAAGTCACAGGCTAGGTTGAAACTGCTTTGTAGGCCAGGGAAGGTCACCTCTCAGCAGCCTGTAGGACACAGAGTACAGTGACAGAGCTTTCATTCTTTCCATGTAGGTCATGTTTTAGAGTCCCTGAACTCTCTTGGTCAGGAACTTCTGTGGTCTCTCCAGCTACTGTAGGTGTCTGTTGAGGTATATGCAAAAGGGAGCATTGTACTCTGTTAGTGGTGTGATGAGGGTGGAGTACAGAGGAGTTATAACATCCATGGTCTTGGATGCGAAGCCCTTACTTATGAGGTGTGCAATATAAAAGGCTTTCTTTACCTCTATGGACCCATGTTGACTGAAGTTTAGACCACTCTCAACTTGTGTTCACAAGTCACGCACCACTGGATTCAAGCTCAGGGAGGTGCTGCCTATATTGTAATTTACAGGGCCTACCTCTTTGCCACAGGGGACAATGATGCACTTTTTTGCATTTAGTTTTAGACCATGGCTTTGTCACCTCCTGTAATATGCTAATATCTTTAAGGGACTCGATGACTGCTCCCAGGTTGCATTCATCTGCGAACCTGGCAAGCCACATGCTGTCTACTTTCACCTGGACGTCCAATATATAGATTCCAAACAGTAGAGGGCCCAACTTAGAACCTTGTGGTACCCCACTGGCAACATTTCTACCGGTACAGGTGGAATCAACAGCTTTGTCAGTATGGGTTCTGTCGGTGAGCCAGTTGGCTACCCATCTAGTGACATATGGGTTAATCCCCAGCTGGTAGAGTTTCTCGTTACTTGAGTGGGCGATTGTGTTGAAAGCCTTGGCTAAGTCAAGATAGGAAGTATGTTCTGCTTTGCCTTCATACAGGGCTTTGGTGACACTCTTGAAGAAATTCACCAGGTTTAGTAAGCATGATCTATCCTTAACAAAGCTGAACTGGATCAGTTCGAGAGTTTGAAGATTTCCTATGCCCTTGTTGATAAGGTCCATGATGATTCTTTCCATGGCCTTGCAGATAAGGCTGGTTAGGCATATGGGTCTATAGTACCCAGTGTCAATTGATGGACCCCCTTAGTGCAAGGGGTTACAATTGTTGTTCTCCAATCTGATGGAACAAACCCAGTGCTCAAGCTATGGTTAAAGAGATTGCCAAGTGGATCCTCTAGGTCATGTTTTAAGTTGTTTAGTAAGTAGCATGAGATGTTATCTGGTCCCATAGAGGCTGTTTTTGGCCTTGGAGAGAGCAGATATGACCTACTCATTGGAGATACTGGGGAGAGGACAGGTGTCAGGTATGCTTTGGGGGATAGCTGGTGGGAATAAAGATGTGAAGCTTGCACCAAATCTGTCAGCTATCAGGGTGGAAATTTCCACTGGGTCAGGTGTGAGTGGTACCATCCACTATGAGTTCAGCACACAGCTAGTTATTCTCCTTTAGATTTTGGATATAGCAAAAGAATGCCTTATGGTTGTCTTTAGTTATGGAAGCTAATTCAGCTTCATAACTAGCTTTAGAGGACTTTACCAGATATATTATTTGCTTTTTCAAGCTGTGGAAGATAGTCTTTCTCTGCCTGACTATGCTGACTAAGTTCCCTCTTCTTCAAATATATCAGTTTTTTCCTTTTGTTATACAACAGGTGTATACTCAAGGACCACCATGGTGACTTGTTTTATGGGATGACTTTGTTTTGATCCTGTCAGGTACAGCAGAGTCAACACAATTGTTTAAGTGGTTATACAGGGTGTTTGTGTACTCCACTGCGTAGGAATCATTGTTGGCTGCATTAGGAGGGTTTTGAATCTTTTCAAACCATCAGTTAGTAGACTATAGTTTGTTTTAGAGATGTTTCTTATTTTTATTGCTCTTCTGGAGGTATTAGGTCTGATCATACTTTGAACAAGACAGATTTATGGTCTGACCTTACTAGGGAAGGCAGAATACAGGGGGGTAGTGCAGTGCCCCCCCCCCATATTGGTAAGAACTAAGTCCAGAAAAATTGAGCCCCTTGTGGAGGTGCAGACTAACTGTTCCAGGGCATTTGTATTAACAAAGTCCAGGAACCTCAGAGTGATCGAGCTTGTGGTCATGTGCATCACCGACTCAGCAGAAAGATAGATGAAATGTCCCATGACCAAGGTGTTTGGCTGTACAGTAAGTGACCCAAGCAAGTCCAGGTAGGTGGTGTGCTTCTCAAGGTTCATGATGGGGGACCTGTAGCTAGCAATG
>NC_056741.1:1540971397-1541263897 GCF_019279795.1 Protopterus annectens | reverse complement strand
ATGAATGTCCCTTTACAATCACATTCAGTATGAGTCATATAAATGCTCTGTCTATAACAGAGCTGACGTTTAAGTGAAACATTATTCTTAAAGGAAAACATTGGTATCATTTCAAGCATATTCTTCAGCTCTTCACTGGCCATCACTACTAGCCATTTCCTTCTTATGATGTCACTGACCACATTAATATTGCTTGAGTAAGTCAACGAGCATCTCAGGTCTCTCTTCATATTTCTCTGATATACAAAGTCTGCATCAGTAACATCTGAGAAATAAGGTCTTACATTGGTGTCTCTAAGTGGCTGTACCTCTTGAATAGTAGTAAGGGTCTCCTTAAGAGAATATCCCCTCCTCGAAAAATCAGTAGTTAGGCTATCAAAAACACCCTGTAATTGCTCATTACTGTCAGAAAGCCTCATTGCTCTCATAAATTGTACTTTCAATACATTCCAAGGTACACATCAGGGATGCATGCTCAATTTGAGCAGTAAGTTATTCTTTTTACAGGGCTACCAAAAAATTCCAGTGTTCAGGCCACACTGTGGCATCAAGAAAATTAACCAACAAGTTGGAAAATACAAGACTGAACTTTAGGAAATCAGTGGTTGTATATAAATATTCCACAAATTCAATAAGCAGATCAGACATGCCTTTACAAATCAAAAACATATCATGTACAAAGCACCAATAAAAACGTATCTATTGAGCATAAGTATTATCTGTTAAAACCTTCTACAATTCCCAATGCACCAACATCATGTTTGCGTATGTATTGTCACACGTTGTGCCCATGACTACACCAGTCTTCTGAAGATAAAAGTCAGTTTCAAAGACAAAAACATTATTTTCTAAGATCAGCTATAAGAGGGTGCAGATAAGCATGATCTTATTTTTTGGCAGGTCACTGCACATAGTGAGAAATGTGTTAATGTTCTCTATACCTATATCATCAGGTATGACTGTAGAGAGCAAATTAATATCAAGAGCAGCAAAAATAAAATCACTGTCTCTGTCATCATGACCATACCTTGCAGACAAGTCATTAAGAACATTTTTAGTATCTCACAATACAGTGTACACTTTCACAAGAACCAGTCTCAAAGTATTTTCTACAAAATGGACAACGGTTCCATTAACCATACTTTACTCAAAACAATAGGGTGCATGGGTGGTTGAACAGCATTCTTATACATTTTCGGTAAACGGTAAAGGATTGGAACTACTGGGTGTTCTATCATAAAGTAGTTAAATATTTCCTCATTAATCATCCCAGTTATAAGTAAATCATAAATGTAAAAATGTACTTTGTTAATCAGGCCAGTGACTTGATATTTATACAGCTGCATATGAGTAGCTTTTTTTAAACACTTTTATTGAATTATCACTTGTGACATAGGCAAATTTACATTTATACAGAAGTAACAGACATTATACTTCACATATATTGCTATATATCACACAGCGTAAGCAACATTACATACATGTTTCAATTCCTGCTCCTTTTTTAAACAAGAAACATCTGTATTAAGTCATCACTTATGACATAAGCAATCATACATTCATATAAATGAAAATGAACCACAGGGTCCCAGTGCTAGTTGCAAGCATTTTACATCACAAACCATACCGACACACTCCCACTTGCAAACATTATACATCACTTATAATCCAGCCAATCCTTTTCAGTCAAACATTATGTAGATCATTTAAGTCCTACCTTTTTTAAACCTCATTCCTCCTCTAAATGTATTGTTCTCGCAATTCCCATTTTTCCTACATACTTTGCTCATACCCTTTTCTAAAGATCTCAATTCCAGTTGTTTTATCTCTGTTACTATATTCATCACTTCTAATATGGCTGGTTTAGATTATGATTTCCATTTTCTAGTAATTGCTTTTTTGGCAGCGACCATAACTAGACACAGCAAGGCCTTACCATGTTAAGGCAATTCTAATTATCATAGCTCAGAAAAATCATCTCCCTCGTCACACCAATCCACCCATTCAGCATCTCTGACAATGCATCCAACAGGGAATCCTTAAAGTCTGACAACCCACTGCACTCCCAGACAAAAATGTTCCCCATCACACCTCCAACATTTGCTGTCCACCTGAGGAAAACGTCTACTTGGGATATAAAAATATCTATGTAAACATTTCCAAACAAAAATCCTAAATTTTCTAGATTTGTAGCATATTTGAGAGACATAGATATATATCCTCCCATTGTTTCTTTGTGAATTTCTTATTCAATGTCTCTTCCCAATCCTTTCTAACCTGATTGATTCTTATAGCTATCATGCAATATTTTATATGCTCTACTAATTATTCCTTTTTTAATGTCAGCTTCTCTAGATTCTACTAAAAAGTCTACCAGTGCTGGTCTTTCATTTAGGGCCCCCCTATTTCTTTCTCTTTGCCTATACTCTGATATTAATCCTTGATAGGGAAGGCAATCTCTAACCTGCAGTCCAAATACATACTTGGCCTCTTCCCATTCTATTACCTTAACCTTCTTGATCAGCCAACATATCTAACATTCTACCACCATAAAACGTCTATATTCATTACAACTGCACCTCCACCGTTGTCGGCAGGGAAGATCTCAAAAATCTATATCTCATAGCTATCTCAATGCCTGTCTTTCACTTGTAGTAAGATTATAAAGCAAGGACGTATGCTTTTGTTGCAGGGTTTCATGCAACTATTCTTCATACAAATTAGAAAATGCTTCAACAAATGAATGTGAGGGCGGTTTAAAAGTGCTTGTTTTTTAACAACATTACCAGCCACACTTTGTCCAGAAAACATTAAATTAAGTGAAATACTTCTTGCAAACAATTTCAAGTCTAACAACACATCTATCAAATCTGATTGTTTGGACAGTATAAACAAGAACCCTTTTGTCAGTAACACTAATTGAGCTGCTGATAATGAGTATGAAGAAATATTGAAAACTAGGTTATCTGACGTCTGTTGCATGTTGTCATACCTGTTGTCTTCTCCATGTGCACAGGTTGACGAATGCACCCCTATTTTGCCTGACTCCTGGAGCGATCTTTTCTGAAGCCCCTGTCTATCGGCAGAGACTTTGGAAGTGCAAGGGTTGGCGGAAAATAGGAAGAATCTGCTGATGATGAGGAGGGAGTGACAGGGGTCAAAGCCTCTTGTCTAATATTTGTGCTGTTATTTATATATATATATATATATATATATATATATATATATATATATATATTTGCATCTTTGTTAAAAGGTGATGACTCTACTGGCAGTACAATGTCTGCTGTTTGTCCTTGAGATATAGTGACATTATTGGTGGCATTAAGCACTGTTATATCAATCTCCATAATTGTAATGAATTTCCATGGCCACGAGAAGATATTACCCTTGTTAAAATCATTAATATCATGTAGCAACTTTCTTCTGTTTAGTTGCCTGCAGTCTAGTTTTATAGCTGGCTACATTATCCAGCATCTCATCCAACTGCACTTTGAAACATTCTTTGGTGGACCTCAAAATAATGTCATTCTATAGATTGTGAATTTCTCTCAGTAAATCAAACTCAGTGAGTTTGAAAAAAACTATTTTTAGCTTTAAATAGTCAAACCCAAGCTGTATATTTAATGCCTGCCAATGTTTTAGCAGCTCCAGAAAAGAATATGCCATCATGTTTCCCTCACCAAAAGATCTGACAGCCCTTCAAAACTGGTGACAAACCCACTCACCCACCTATGAAAATAAGTGCTTAACTCAGAATTACAATCACATGCACTTTCATTTTCTTTGCATCTATACTCACAAAACTTTTATTTCTGTAAGCTTCAGGTGTTAAGGCATTCTAGTAACATTGTTTTACTCAATCATAGTTTAAACAATCAATATCAGACAATTTAGAAAAAGTAGTTACAGCTTTACCATGGAGTAAGCAGGACAGGAACTGTAGCCAGATCCCTTGGTCAGCATTATACTGTTTACATACTCTTCCAAATATATGAATAAACTATCACAATTATCACCTTCTGTAAATTGTGGAAGAAATTTACTGACCTTTACTGCTACTGGGGTTCAGTTATTCCCTTCCGCATTACCTCCATGATGGTGGTGAAGAGTCAGCATCTCCCTCTCATGCTGATGCTGCTTCTCATTTGCTTCAACCTCCAAATGCCACAATCTCTCTGCTGATTCTAATTCTAAATGTTTGTCCTCCAGTTCAAGTCTCTTTAACTCCAGATGGATTTTTAAGCCCTCTGAAGAAAAGGTGAATTGTCCTTTTTCTGAGGGCTGCAAATTCCCATCACCAGACTGGTGATCCTCATGGTTGCTGGTCTAAGCTGTGACTATGACTGAAATAATTTCCTCTTTAGTCAGGTTGGCATGCACCAGTCCTTTGACTTTGCAAACCTTGACCAATTGATTCTTTGTCAGCTTGCCATAATCCTGTGCTGGCATCTTTTCCTACTTTCTCTGACTAAACTAAACTAACAAACAAAAATAACTAAATAAATAAATAAATGAATAAATAAAACTGTTGTGATATGAAACTCTGAATGTTTACCTTGTGACTGCTGAAAATACACACACCCTCATTGACAACTGCCTACAGGCTACATAAGTTCAATTAATATCCACACCACTGCTCACCAATATGTGACATTCCCTATCTGGGCCAGTAATCAAGGAGCCTTAATCCTCACCACTGACACCGGAGATGGACATTCATTTGGAGCAAAAACAGATACAGTATTTCCAGATGCAGCTCTCTGCATCAAGCACAATTTCTCTTAAGAGCACACAGGGAACACTCTCAGTCCTGGGTCTGGGTTTTTTCTCTCTCTCTCCTGGTTTCCAGTAAGACTCCCCAGTGGCACAGCTGTAGAGTTGAGTTCTCAGCTGAGTGTCCAAGCCAAGTCCTCCACCACCCTCAGTGAAACCAGTGCTCTGAGTCCCTGCTCCAAGCAACTGGCACACACTCACACTCTTTGAGATTTAATTTTCACACAAACATGCGCACAAACACACACACACACACACACACACACACACACACACACACTCACTCACACACATGCACACACGCACACACACACACACACACACACACACACACACACACACACACACACACACACACACACACACACACACACACACACACACACCTTGGAGAGGCTGGCAAAGATTTATTAGCTATGCCTCCTTCTGCCCAGACTATAAGGTAGTTACACTGCCAGCAGACACTTCAAAGCCAGCTACTCTAAGACTCTTACCAGGGTAACCAATTATACTGAGTGAAATTAATATTAATATTAATACCAATGGTAGTGATTAGCCAATGCAGTAAAGCAGGACTGGCCACAGAGTCACCAAATAGATATAAGTACTCTCAAAGTTTAAAAAATTCCCTAAAGGACCAACCACAATGAAAAGTTTAAATATATTTAATAATAAATAATAAAAGCAATTGAAAATATGGAATTTCTATTTATAATAAACAACAAAGTCTCAATCACAAGAAATATTAAAATAGCACAGATGAGTAGATTCACATGGATACAGAAAAATAGTACTTTACAAATCTCACTACATTTTCCTGACTGATCTAAGGAATTACTATTCCCTGGTGACTTACTAGAGCAAAGCATGATGAAGTAGGTGAGAGGTCCTTCCATGTCAGGTTCAAAACACAGAGTCTTTTGAGACCTCAGTCTCATCTAGTATTAATAAACATCATTTTAGTGATGGATTACAGAATGGCATCACATAGATCTGGTCATTTGAATTCTGGTTTCTATGCTACCCCCTTTCCTAGCAAATGACCCAGAATCTCACACATATGTGTCAATAAAACACACACATAGAGATTTGTTAAGATATGGTGCATCTTCTGGAAGTCATAAAACAATAAACACTTCCACTCTTCCTACAGAAGCTAATAAACTATTTTCTGGCACAGTCATTTCATCTCTGGCTGCAGTCAGAACTATAAGGTACAAGCTTTATGACCTAAATTAAGTAATTGTATTTCTTAATATTTTTCAAAGTTAGCTGGACTGAGATTAGCCTCTTCTCTTTCAATATCCTCTGTTAACATACATACATACATTTCCTCAGTTACCACAGTACATTCTGATATAAATGTATATTTTTTTTCTGTCCAGCAGCACACACTGTTGATACATTTTTAAACACTAGCAGCTTTACAAATATATTTTTCAACACAAGCATCTGTACAAATCAGTACAAATGACATATAATTCTTTACAAAATTCCAGCTAGCTGTGCTGGCATATGTTATACATCCACTGCCCTACTTCTTCTGGCAAAGCTGGCAATACCTCACATTGTCACAAGAACCATGAATCCTGAATACAAAACTGACTACTTCATACGAATGGATTAAGTATCTTATCTAGATAATGGGAAATAGTGACAGTGATATATCTTGGGCAGGAAACAGTAGGTCTAAATGGTGGATGAACCAAGTTTTTATGTATTTTAGGGATACCAAATATTCTACCTAACTCAGGTTCATCCACAGATAAACACTTGTAAATTTGGTAATCAATGTACTTGGAATTAAACAAATTAAACAATAATGTGTTAACCTCTTTAAAGCTGTTCATAACTGTATTGGTAGTATCTTTCTTGTAGTGTTTGCTATCAGATAGTAAAACCACCATGTTTTCTTTATATTGCTCTTTTTCCATGACTACCAAACCACAGCCTTTATCAGGCTTCATGAAGGTTAGATGTGGATAACTGCGTAAATCTTGTAACACTTTATGCTGGTGACCATTTAAATTAAATGTTTTGTAAATAGTCTTATTTTTACACATCACACCAAAATCTGTTTCACAAGATCTTGAAAAAACATTAAGTGTAGCATGTAAAGTAGAATCAAAAGTACTAGGCTTTTAAATTATAGAACTGTGTTCTTGTTGATTAATACAAACATCATCTAAAATAAACTTAAGATTTAATTTTCTTATATAAAGTTTAAAATCAATTATTAAGCCAGTGTACTTTGTTCAAATTGTTGCAATGAAAGTAAAGACTTTAGCAAAATATCAAGTTTGTAAACCTTAAATTGTTGATTTGAAAGATTAAAAATCAGGCATGGATCACTCAAGATCATCTGCCAAGTCCTCTCCCTCTCTTCCTGTCCTGATTGTTTCATTGGCTTTTCATAACATTTTGGATCTTTGGAATAACCCCCACCCAAAAATAAGGGGATGAAGTACAATGAAGAACTTCATCAGGATGTGCAAATTCTGCATTGGTAGCATTAATATTGATATTAATCTGTCTGTTAGAATGACCATTGTTAATATTTCTGGACACATTGTTGTCGCTTTGAAATGAATCTAACTAATTTACATTATTGCCTTAAGTAGTCTCATTAACGTGAATGCTAATCAAATTAGTTTGTGGTTGTAATTGCTGAACTTTTAACAGAAACGCTCAGTTATAGGAATAAGCTTCACCATCCCTTTCCAGATTTTTTCTTTTTTAGCAATTAAAGTAGCCACATGTTTATCAGTTTTAGTTGCAATACTATCATAAACTTAAATGACCTGGAAAGTTGGTGTTTAATCACAAGGTTGTTCATATACTCAATTTCCCCTTTGATTGTCTCCATATTTGTCTTATTGTGTCTAATGAGTTTGCTAAGTAACTCAAGCCCAGTGTTGTTATACAGTTCAATAAGTTCTCAGAAGAGAACATCATGATAAGAAATCCCATTGGGAAACTTATAAACTCTAAGTACCAATAGGAACATTTTAAGTTCAAGGCACCTTTGCAAGTATAAATTGTCATATTCTAAAGATTTGTATTTTAAAAGTTTATTTTCAAGTTCATATATGTGAGGCTTACAGTTAGTTGAGACTTCAGTGTTACCAGGATTCAAATCATTGTAAGATCAGTGTCCAGAAAATGAATTAGTGTTACCCCTTTGAACAAATTTCAAAACAAAAGCAGAATCAGGTGTATTAGTGTCCACCACAAGAGTAGAGACACTGGTGTCACAAATCGCATTACCATTCATACTTCCCAGCTTTGTAGAAAGTACAAAAACATTTCAATCCCCTTACTATGATTGGAATGCCCAGCATCAGAATTCTTCTCACACACTCTGTTCAGAACTGTGTGCGCCTGTTCAATAATCAGTGATGGAAGTAACGTTTTGCAAAAGAAACATGTTACTGTTACATATTACATTTTCTAGTAACTAGTATTATAATGCATTGCTTTTTCAAAATAGTAACAAAGTAATAGCAATATATTACTTTTTTTGGTAACTAGTAATGTAAATGCCCACTTCTTTTGCTTAAACCAGTGGTTCTCAACGTGAGCAATATCACACCTAAAGGTCAAGTTAGAGTGTATCAAAACATGCTGTACAACTGATGAGTCAGTTGTACAGCACAGTTTCATTAAGTATGGTGTGCATAGTAAATGTGTTCTACTTGTTCACTGTTTGATGTCACAGAAGTTCCTAAGGGTAGATAACAGCTTGTGTCAGGCTATTTATGAGCTTATGTGTGTGCCCACGTATGTTATGTTTTATGAAATTTTGAGACTGCAGTTAAAAAGAACATATGCTGCAATATTCCTGGTGCTGTTAGTAAGAGCTATCTGTTTCATTTTTGGCAGAACTTGTTGAGAAAAGTGCAGCACCTTGGTTTAGCACCATTGTATTGTCAATGCTGTCATTCCAGTTGTGTGTGAAACAATTGGTAGCACTTGCTTTTCTTCACAATGACGAGGTCTATCAGGCTTTCTATGATTTGATAGCAACATTTCCACATGAGAGCAAGATTCTTATTAAATATATCAGGGAATGACATGTCTTAGGAAATCTTAGGAAATTCACTTCTAGAGCATAAGTAACATCTTTCCACCCCTTTTCTGCATCTTATTTTAGATTGTAAATGAGTTAAATGAACTGTCATTGACAAGAACCTAGAATACAGTCAAGGCTTGGCATCTTAGTGTCCATTGTTTACTGGGATGCAGAATATTTGATTTGTGACTGTTAAGGCAGTGTTGGTTTGAGAGCAGAACATGTATGATGAATCATATTTATGGCTCTCTACCATTATACCTATTTTCCCTGCCAGACCACTTTGGCACAACAGACATGAGTGGTTTACAACAGTTGTTAATAATAAACACTTGTCCACTGTGCCAGATTTCCCACATACAATTGCTGTCCTACTCAAAATGAAAATGTGTATGTACTTATAGATGTGTCCACCATAATGTGCACCTTTCAGTTGCACTGAGTTTCTTCTTAGTTATTGCTTAACCGTACACACTAAAGTACTGGCATATTTGGTAATTTCATAATGATAAGTTTGAGACCTTTCCCCTGTCATACTTTCATATTTAATCACTGTCCAGGGTGGGATGTTATTCTATTTGTGTTTATGTTTCTTTAAAATAAATATATATAAATTGTGTCCTGTACCCAACTGTATATCGATATCTTGTATGTTTGACTACTAATGCAGGAATTCCTTACCTTCATGCAGACGTTGATGACCATCACTAGGTAATTTGCATTACAATGCCATTACCTATTTCCTCCCATGCATTTGTGACATCTGTACTCTGCCGTTGACAGCATCTTCTTCTTTAAGGAAAAGATTGTGTACATCACACTCATGGCAAAGCAGATGTCAACATATTCTGCACTTGCATGTGGAATTTAAAATAGCTGTTACATTGAAAGAGAAGATAAGTAAGTGAGGGTGTGTATATGCATATGTATATGTGTATGTGTATATACGTACGGTATGTATGTATGTATGTATGTATATATTGTGTGAGAAAGTAGGTGTGCATGTTGCTGTGTGAGAGAGGGCAGGTTTGTATGTTGCTGTGTGAGAGAGTAGGTATGTGCATGGAATTTAAACTAGCCATTTGTTGATGTATGAAAGGGAATGTGGGTGTGTGTGTTGCTGTGTGAGAGCAGAGAGATGTTAGCTAGGTAGATGTGTGTGTGTGTGTGTGTGTGTGTGTGTGTGTGTGTGTGTGTGCGTGACATCTCAACTGTCTAGCTTTAGCCTCATAGTTTTGGTCTGATTGTCATAAAATGCGTAGTTTTCTGGCAGAACATGGACGAATGAAGTTACTAAGTAATGACTATATGAGCTTCATACTTCATATATTTCACAAAATACATGCTAACACAAATCCTGTTATTCTAGCAACCTTCTAAGTTAAAAAGAGCAATATTTAAAATGTATCCCTATTTTGGGCCATTGCATCTCCATTATTTCAGGCTTTGTCCTGGTTGACGGGTATGTGTACCTCTCATCTGTCCAGATTTTTGCAGAATGTCCTGATTGTTGCTCATCATTTTGGCCTATTCCTCAACATTTGTGTTTTTTTCTGGCAAATCACTGAGGACTGAAATAACTAAATAATGTCATACATTTGAGTTTCAGACTTCATTTCCTTTAGAAAATGCATGCTAACACAAATGTTATTTTAGAACATTTCTAAGTCTGTAAGAGCAATATTTAAAATCTGTCCCTATTTTGGGGCTTTTACCCCCCCCCCCCATTATTTTACACTTTGTTCAGATTTCCTTTGTTAAGAGGTTGAGAGTTATGGAGCTATGGTATGTAATGCCCTAGTTAGGAGGGAGAGCAGGTTAGTTAGTTAACTTGATCAGGGTTGACCCTGTAACTTGGTTACAGGAAATAAAAGCCTGAATCTTGTACACTGACTACCAGACTGCTGAAGGAATTGTGAGCTTCAGTGGAGAGTGGAGACAAGAGCCTGAGTCCTTTACACCAACAACCCAACTGCTGATGGAACTGTAAGTTTGAGGTTTAGTACATATTCAGGGAATTATGAGTTTCAGTACCTTTTCGAGGGATCATGAGTTTCGTTTCATTTCATGGAATTGTGAGTTTCAAGGGAAGATAATTTTACTCTTGCTCATGCTAAGTCTGTTTTCAATGTGCAATTAATTGTTTTGTTTAACAAATTGCTGTCACTGTTTCTGCTGCAGAATTTGAGAGCAGTGTTAGTAGCATAATTGCTTTTGGTGCAGAAAGCTGTGGATTCTACTTCCACACCATGTAGATGGAGTGCTGATATTGCAGTAACTTTTTGATTGCCAATTATTTGGTGCATTTTAAGAGTGGATAGGGGTTCTACACTTTTGAGAGTGTCCTCCTTGGTGTGAGTACCTAGTAACTATGAACTTGTTGTCAGTTTGTCAGTCATTCCCTACTACAGTATTACCAGCTTACCAATTTTTTTTAATTTAACGTAGGCAATTAATTCTTTAAGGGCAGTAGTCACTGAATTTGTAGATGAAACATTGAAATGTAAAGTTGCTTTGCCAGCAGCAACCTCTTCATTAGTTACAGATCTCTTTAATGTGGAAATATTTGGTTGACTTTTACTTCTGCAGAGATTGTGTTTATTGAGTGATATTGCTGGATTGTAAACTGATGTACTATGACGATATGTAAAAGTAAATCAACAGTAATGTGTTGCTTTAGTTAGTAAGTAGTAATAATAATATATTACTTTTTAGAAAAGTAATAAGTAATAGTAATATATTACTTTCACTGAAAATTAACTGGCAATGGAAATAAATGTACACTTACATCAAGGTTTTTATCTCGACCTAAATTCCTCTCATTATTTTGTTCAAAATCAAGGGAGACAAAGTCATTAAGACCTCCGTTAAAATCTCCAACCAACCCATAAGAAGCCATGCCAAAGTTGCAAACTAGACAAAAGAACAGATATCCAACTAAACCAAGGAAGCAACATAAATACAATACAAAAACCTTGCCAGTGACTCTGAACAAAGAATCGAGATCAAAATGGAATGACCAAAGAAGTCAAACACTCTTTTAGCGCTTTCATTCCAGTTTATTAAAATTCATCACAATAATTCATCAGAAAATAATAAAAAACAAGCTCTAGGGCAATATAAGTGTCCAAAACTTCCTGCTAAAATCACATAGCCCAATCCAAAGAAATTCTTAAATCCCAAAAAACTAACACTTTCACTTACTTTACCTAAAATAAGAGTTAACCAAATTAAACTGCGGATAATCTATTTAAGAAATAAGTTAAATAACTCATGGTCACCACTCCACAAAAAGTAAATAAATAAATAAATTATCAATATAACGATGGTAGAACATTACATACTGAAATAGTGCTAACTTTATTTGATAGATGTTTTCCTACCAACATAAGACAATATTAAGGAAAGCTGGAGGGAGCTACTTTAGCTCCCATCACTGCTCTGGTAAGTTGTTGGTAAATATCTCTACCAAAACAACTTTTACTTTGGGTAAAGTAGGTGGAATCATTCATTTTTTTTGGATTAAAAATAATTCTTTGGCTAGAAGAAATCAATATTTTAACAGTATGATTCATAGGAAAGCTATGTTCACAAACAACTGCCAGCATTATCAGAGTCAGCACTCAACATTTTTGAAATGAATCAACCTTTGTGGGCAACTTATTAGAATTAGAAGAATTATGAGTGATGACAACAGGTTTTTAAATGAGGTTGATCATCTCACTCAATTATTTCTTCCTAGAGGTTATCCTCTAACATAACTGCATAAAATCAGGGGGGATATTCTCAGTAATCACAGTGCCAAGTTTGTACCCATTTTAAGGAAGTGTGATGGGTTTAATACTCAGGGAACTATCAACAAGGTTAATGATGTATCTTGAGAATTTAGGATGTGTGCATTTCCTGTGCCTATTACAGCGTATAGTTTTACTATAAAGAAAATTATACAGAACAACTGGAAAAGTATTTTGCGTAATTCTGCATGCATGCGAGTTATTGGTACTGAACCGTTTTTTTTTTTCATAAGAAGGCATATAATTTAAAACAATTGTTAGAATTTCATCTTAATCATGACTTCATTTTGACTAGGAATAGGAAAGACACTTATTCTTGTAGACGTTGTAATCAAAGTAGGTTTATTAGTAACACCAACATAGTCCACTTTACACATTTGGGTACTTTTTTTGTAGGCAAACATTTTTACAACTGCCACAGTTAAAATATATTTTATTTTTACGTTTGTTGAATTTTAAAATTATTTAAGGCATTTTTTTCAGTATCAATACTGTCATGTGAAACAATATGATTGATATGTGCGCTGGTTGTGTAACATGTTTATTTGTTGTTAACAGTGTGTTTTTGAAAAATTCCAAATATACCTTTAAGGATATGACATAATTTATCATGGACTAGATTGGACTGGGCTATGTGATTTTAGTAGGAAGTTTTGAACAGTTAAATTACGGTAGAGCTTTTTTTTTTTTTTTTTTTAATTTTCTGATGAAGTTCCATGGTGGATTGTAGTAAACTGGAATGAAAGAGGTAAAACAGTTTTTGATTTCTATGGTCATTCTATTTTGATCCCAATGTTTTGTTCAAAGTGGCCGGCAAGATTTTTGTACAGCAGCAGAAGGAGAAAAGAGAGACTTTAAGTGGATTAAGTACCTCTGTTTTGCTTTTTATTACTTATTTCTGCTAACTGCACTATTCCGATCTCTGCCTAACATACAAGGCCATGTCAAACCCAGAGCTGTTGGACATGCTACACTTATAGAAATCCCAATCCCTCAGAGCCACATGCTCCAGGGATCTACACCTTGTCATCACAATAAACAAAACATGCTGGAGGGATAGGTTCCTGACCCAGAGACTCCTCAGACTCTGTAATAGATTGCCCATACACGTCAAGCAGAGTGCCTCTTTGGCCCTCTTCAAAAGGAACCTTGACGATTGGATGGGAGAAAGGAAATTCACCCCGGGGTCCAGGGAAGTAAATAATGTGGGAAGAAATAGCCAGGGAATTGTTATGGCTAGGCTTGTATAGGCCCTAGAGCTGATAGCCTAGTACCAACCTATGAACCTATGAACCTATGAACCGAGCATTTTTATTAACTTTGCTACTTATTTGAACTGTTTTAAATTATCATACTGTTTGCACTTTAACTGATCATTTTTAAGTGTTTTTCAACTGTTTGATTGCTGAGGGCTACACCCTCAAGTGCACTAGCCATTTTTCAGCCTTGAAAGTGTTTGTATTACTGTATCTGTTTTAATTTTCAAAAAAAAAAAAAAACAAACAAAAAAATCCTATCTCTCTCTACTCATTTCCCGCCTTTCTATAACCAGTAGAGTCCGCTTTTTAGATTTTGCTGAATTCTGGGCTGTTTTGTAGTTTCTTTGTTGCACAGACCTTACTAAGATAGAAGGAAGCTTCTATGTTCATCAGTGAGAGAGTGAGCTTTGAGTAGCCTATCTGTTCATGGAGGAGTGGTTTCAGCTCAGAATCTGTAGTTTTATTGGCTATTTTGGGCTATTTCTATCCCTTTCATCTTTCTGTTTAAAAACCCATGTTTGTGCAGTTTTTGCACTTGTATTACCTCAGCAAGAGCCTGCTTGGGTGTCCTGCAGAGTCCTACAGCAGCAGAAGGAGAAAAGAAAGACTTTGAGTGGATTAAGTACCTCTGTTTTGCTTTTTAATACTTATTTTTTGCTAACCGCACTATTCTGAGCATTTTTTATTAACTTTGCTACTTATCTGAACTGTTTTTTTTTTTAATTCTGATACTGTTTGCACTTTAACTCATCATTTCTAAGTGTTTTGTCAACTGTTTAATTGCTGAGGGCTACACACTCAAGTGTGCTAGCCATTTTTCTGCCTTGAAAGTGTTTGTATTACTGCATCTGTTTTAATTTTCAAAAAAAAAATCTCATCTCTACTTGTTTTCCACCTTTCTATAACCACTAGAGTCCGTTTTTCAGATTTTGCTGAATTCTGGGCTGTTTTGTAGTTTCTTTGTTGCCCAGACCTTACTAAGATAGAAGGAAGCTTCTCTGTTCAGCAGTGTGAGTGGTGAGCTTTGAGCAGCCTATCTGTCACTGGAGGAGTGGTTTCAGATCTGAATCTATAGTTTTATTGGCCATTTTGGGCTATGTCTATCCATTCATCTTTCTGTTTAAAAACCCATGTTAGCATGGTTTTGCACATTGTGCAGCGCCTTTTAACTATGGCTAAACTATTCCCGGTGCCAGAAAGTCTGGTTTTTAAATTTTCCCTTAGAACTAACCAGTATTCTAGTTTTAGCACTCAAAACTGTTTCTTTGTGCTCAGCACTTGTTCAAAACTTATTAAAAGCACTAAATAATCCAGAAATTACTACAGCACTCAACTTTCCTCACTTGTCAAGAGGAAAACAGTTTTTAGTACTTAAATTGATAAGCACCTACCCAGGCATGTCTAAGGGTCAGCTCCCGGTGTTTTCCCCTGTCCACCTGATGAATCTGGGCATCTTGGGGCAATGAAGCAATTGCCTTATGTACACTGACAACCATCTGCTCCTACTACCCAACACTACAACCTGTGATAGATGCCCTTATATAGCCAAACTGGAAACCAAGCTCTCTCCAGCCAAGACTGGACTTGACAGTCAAGAGGAGAAGGTAAACACCTGCACCACACCATGCTCAACACATAGTCCATTAAAACTTGCACCACTTAAACTCATACATAGTAACACAAAACACACACCTACATTCGTGGAGGCTCTCAATAAAAATCTGCCCAAACAGAGACCTCCAAAGCTGAATCGCAAGCAACCACCACCTCAACACTACCCAAATGACACATAGTCCACAAAATCAGTGTGCCACTCAGCCTCAGCCCATAAGGCAAAACAATGTGCCCAACACACTAGTCATAAGTGGCTCTATAGTCAGGCACACTGACGTCCCTCTCACCAGGCTAAACAAGAAGAAAGTTACTGTCAGCTGCCTGTCTGCTGCCAGGATCTGCCACATAATGCATGCACGCAGGTCACTCCACAACAAGTACAAATATGACTTTGTCATTGTCCAAGATGGAGGGAATGACTTGAGCTGTACCTCCCTAGACTACATGAAAAGAGACATGGAGGAGCTCTTGGATCATGTAGCCCATGCAGGTATGACCCTAGCCCTGAGTAGCATGCTACCATTGCCCAGAATGATACCACAGTACAAGGACAAAATGATTGATTTCAACAATTGGCTAAGCTTCTGGTGTCATTCTAAGGGGATGCAGTATCTGTCTGCCTGGGATGACATGATTGACAGACCATGATGCTTTGCCAGAGATGGCCTGCACATGTCACCCCTGGGATTCCAGATACTGGCTAAAGCTCTTGCCGACCCTATAGTGCCTTTTTTATGCAAGGTTCAAATGTCAAAATCACCACCATAGCAGGTACAAACAGCTAAATCTGGGGGTAATGCTACTCAATGCTAGAAGTCTAAACCTCAAAATGCATGGATAATTTCAGATGTATTATGTTGGAGAACATCAACATCTGTGCAGTGACAGAGACCTGGTTCAAGGCTCCAGAGAGCACCCCTGTGTTACCAGGCTATAATTCGTACCACACCTTTCGGCCACCTAACCTGGACCAAGACACTAAAGGAAGAGGTGTGTCCATATTCATAAAAGATATCCACACCTCCAGGCTAGTTGCTCAACATAATACATCTGAAATTATCCAAGTACAATTAACACTGGGAAAGACTGCAATCCAGGTTGCAGCTTGTCACAGATCCCCCGCCATGCCCCAGGACACTCACTCCATATTTCTTGATATACTGGATAATATTAAGGTACAGCCCAATTTCCTAATAATAGGAGATTTCAACTACCCTACCATCAACTGGGAACACTACTCATGTACTAACTCATTTGCTCAACATTTTCTGGAATTCATAAATTCCAACACCCTGGATCAGCTTGTCCATACCCCCACCAGGGGCAGCAATATCCTGGACCTGGTAATTACCAATATGGGAAACCGATGCTCCACACTAGAGGTCAACTCCTTGCTAGTCAGATCCGACCATAAGCTAATCACCCTAGACATCCATATCCTGCCCCCACCCCCCATTAAGGAAACCACCATAAAAAAACTTCTACAAAGCCACCTTCATGCTTCTTAAGATATAAGTGGCTAACTTCATGACACCCATACAGACAGAAAATAAAGCCACAACTGCTGAATCCTGTACAAATGCACTGTATAAGCACATGCATGACTGCATGGACCCTGCCATCCCCAACAGAACCAAGATGCTATCCTCCAAAAAAAGGAAGCCAATCTGCAGGTCCCCTGCCATATACAAACTCTACAACAGAAGGAAGAAGCTGTTGCAAAAAAGAGTAAAATACCATGATTGCAGGAACTCAATGGTCAGCCTCAGTAAGACACTGAGATCCCTCATAAAATACTCCAAAGCTAGTTACAAAAATAAAGTTGCCACTGATTCTAAAGACAACCACAAAGCATCCTATAGCTATGTCATGAATCTCAATGGCAACACTCAGATCTGCTCTGAGCTACAGCACAAGGGCACTAGATTTACAGAACCAACTGATATTGCCAACACTCTGGCAGGCAGGATCAGTGCAAACTTTACCCCCTCACCCTTCAAAGGGCCCATCTCCATACCAGAAGAATGCAAAGCCCCTGTAATCACGGATGCACAAGTAAAGACTGCACTCTCCAAAGCCAAGAACACAGCATCCATGGGACCAGACAACATCCCAGGCTGCATTTTGTATGAACTACAGAACGAACTGGCACCCCACCTGAGTACCATGTTTAACCATAGCCTCACTTTAGGCTTTGTACCTACTGAATGGTGAACAGCAACGGTTAACCCACTCCACAAAGTGGGTACCACCACGGACCTGGGAACTGATGCCCCATTAGCCTGATCAGCCTGGTCTGCAAGGCCATGGAATGCATCATCCTGGAACTTATAAACAAAGACATAGATGACCTCCAAACTCTGGACCCCACTCAGTTTTGGTTTGTAAAAGGTAGATCACACCTCCTAAACCTGATTGACTTCTTTGAAGCAGTCACCAGAGTCATGAACGAGGGTAAGATGGTGCACACAGCCTATCTTGTCCTTGCCAAGGCTTTCAACACCATCCCCCACTTTGGTATTAAAGATAAACTCACTAGACTGGGCATACATCCCTATGTCACAAGATGGGTGGCCAAATGGCTCACTAATAGAATCCACACAGTGAAAGTAGCCGAGTCCAAATCCGACTTCAGACCAGTGACAAGTGGAGTACCACAGGGTTCGGTCTTGGGTCCTCTCCTGTTTGCTATCTACTTCTCAGAAGTCCAAGCTAATACAGCTGGTCTATGACTGATGAAGTTCGCAGATGACTGCAAACTAGGAGCCATAATAGAATTACCTAAGGATGTGGATGTTTTACAAAGAGGCCTCATTGAGACTGATGCTTGGTGTCAAAATCATGGCATCAAGTCCAATGCCAAGAAGAGCATTGCCATCCCCATTTGGAAAAACACCACACCCATGAACTACCACATAGGGGCTAGCCTACTAAACACCAAAAGCATGATAAGAGACCTTGGGACACAGGCGGGCAATAGTCTCTCCTTTAATAATTACGTTGCCACAGTAGCCAGGAAATCCTTCTCCATGGCACACCTCATAAAAAAGGGGTTCTCCTCCAGAAAAAAAGAGGTCATTGTTCCTCTCTACTCATCCCTCATTAGACCCATTATAGAGTACAATGCCCCATTTGGCATGTACCTTGCAAGACATCTGCAACAACTAGAAAGGCCACAGAAATACCTCACTAAGAGGATTACCGGCCTCAAACAGATGTCATACACAGGCTGTCTCAAAAAACTTCAGATCTACTCCGTCACATATCGCCTATTCAAAGGTGACCTCTGCCTAACATATAAAGCCATGTCTAACCCAGATCTGATGGACATGCTACACTTAAAGAAATTCCAATCTCTCTGAGCCGCATGCTCCAGGGACCTAAACCTTACCACCACGATAAACAGAACATGCTGGAGGGATACATTCCTGTCCCAGAGACTTCCCATGCCCTGGAACAGACTACCCATTCATATCAGACAAAGCTCCTCATTAGCCCCCTTTAAGAAAAATCTTGACAACTGGATGGGAAACAGGAAATTCACCCTGGGGATCACTTCTCTGGCTCTGCTCAACAAGGGCACAGGAAAATAATTTTCCTGGGTGGCGAATGCCAGGGAACCATTTTGTCTAGGCTTATATAGGCTCTAGGGCAGATAGCCTAGTACTTATCTATGAACCTATGAACCTATACACATATATATATATATATATATATATATATATATATATATATATATATATATATACACACACACACACACACACACACACACACACACACACACACACACTCACACACACACACACACACACACACACACACACAAAACACACACATACACATTCATGTGTCTGTGTTTGTGTCTATGTGTATATGTATATAAATATTTCAGTGTTATAGGGTTATAGGGTCTTGGTCTACTTATGTGTGTAAGCACACATGTATATACACAAAACCACACATGCACTCATGTAGGCACGTACATCCATGTGTATTTATATCTATTTATGATGGGTGCTTACCTCATGTTTGGAGGATAGGGTGTCTTTGTCCCCTACATAAATGTTTATTGCATTTTATGACCTTGGGAGTGTCAAAGTTTTAGCTAGCAACATCCTGAGGTTTTAAAGATTTCTGTACTGAATAATCTCATGTGGGTTAAATGAGACATGATTATTCACAGTGGACCAGTCCACTAGTATCATGGTGAATGTTTGGATATTTCCTCTTTATAAACATCATAACTAGTTCAGAATCATCTGCTGTATCAGTTACCAGTTTTCAGATGAAAAAGGACACCGTGGACTGCAAAAATACAAAACAACTCTAACATTTACAGTTGGATGCTGCAGATTGTGGGTTACAAATGTACTTTACCAAAGGATTTAAGTATCTACTATTAATTCATCAATTCCAGCAAAAAAATGCATATAGCAGTATTTTGTGCATTATTCCAGATATGCTCACATTTTTCATGTCTATTAGCAAACGTAATCAATTTAAATATGTTCAGAGGTAGCTCAGTTAGCTAATAAATCGAACCACCTCCAATTATTATTAGAAAAGTATCAAAAACTGTCCGCTTGTTTGTGCTTTCAGTTTTACCAATGACAGACATTAATGAAAAATTAAAGAAAGAACATTTATTTTTATATCATAAAATGTTAGGCATTGAAACAAGGGCTACATATAAGAAAAGCTGCTGTGATTCAAAGTCCAGGCTTGAGAACATTTTACACGTTTTTTTTTCTTTTTGTCATATTAAATGAAAAATCTGTTGACAATGTCAATCAAAATATCATACTGTTTCAGTTTCATCAAATAAATAATTTCACAAGATGTCCGTAAGCTTGAAGTTGTCATAGTCTGATTTCTTAAATCTTTAGGAAGAGAGTTTGTTTTAGTGTTTTCTATCAGAAAAGTGAAAAAAGATGCTGATAGGATCATCATCTCCATTCAAGCTGATCATCCCATTTAAGTTAAAAGAAAGTGATGTGCTTTTGCAGATATTTGTTAGATTCTATGAGAAAGGAAAATTAAATCCATGTTTTATTTTTCCTGCAAAAACTTAAGAATATTTGGAAAATGTATCCTTTGATAATTGAAAATTAAAAAAATCTGTGATATCTTGTTGGTAATTCTATCAAAATAACATGCATTAGAAATATGAGGCTGCATGCTGTGTCATTTATTTTAATTTTATTGTTTCCCTACTTGCTGTGTAGTCTTTTCTATTTTGTATGTTTTTATGTTTTTTCTGGGTGTTGACAATGTTTTCTAAGTGATTTTTATCACTAGCATGCAAGGTAGAGAAGGGAAGTTGATATTAATTTATCAATGAATATCCAATCTATAAAATCTCAGTGTTAATCACGTGTACTCCAGGAAAGAGATTTAGTCTGTGTTAGGTACACATTCTGAAGACTGTTACATTATATAAGGAATTCATCTTATAGCTTGTCAAACCATATGCATTAGTAAGTGTTCCATTTGGGCTAAGCTAATTTATTTTAATAATGGTTAATGTTATTCAGCATTAGTTGCAAGATTAGGTAGCTGTAATGTTGAAAAAGAAGATTGTAAAGTGTTCATGGATATTATAGATACAGCAGTTTGACTAGTTTTAATTAAACATTGCCAGACAGTATTTGTTGTAAGTTATTGGCTGCCCATTTGTGAAGTATGCCAAATTTCTGTCTAGTATGGAATATGGGATTCTATATCCTAATGTGTCACGATATTCTTTGGAAGGGTGGAAGGCTACAGTGACATATGATCTCCCTAAATTTTCTTATCAAAAACTTATGGCTATGTTGTGGGGCACCATCTGGTACACATATGGTGAAGTACACCCATATACAACTCAATCACTTTGCGTGGCCTTGTGGTATCAAAGAATGCAGTGAATGGTTGATTGCCCAGGGGTTCTTGCTGCATCTGCTATTTAGGATGCAAGTAACTTTAAAAAAAATAGAGTTTATGCAACTTGACTCTCTTATTTAACTCTGAGTATGTCTGTTCATTGCTAGCTAGCGGGGTTGGGGGACCATCAGAAACAGTATGGTAGTAGATGCGCCACAGAAATTAGAAAAGGTGAATGTGTTTGGAGCTTCTATGGAATTACACTTGCATTTTGTGAGAACAAAGACTGTGGGCATTCAACAGGCTGTTTCAGAAACTCATGATGTGCAGTTGCAAGCAATTCATGCAGCAAATTAATGGCAACACGGAGGGTTGACTGAGCAGTGGACTCTATTTGCCATGCACTCTAGGGACCTGCAGGACCTGCAACTTAATTCCCAGAAACTTAAATCATATCGATTGGATATGGAAAACTGGGACCATTACAGTAATCTTGCAATTATTGAAGTAGCAGAGGAGGTTACATGTCTCCATTCCTCTGCTGTTTATGAAAAATGTGCAGACCTTGTTACTAAATGTCAGTGCCCCATCTGTTATAAGGCAGGCCCGCATAAACACCTGTGACCAAGAAGTAATAATCCACTAAGGCATTTTTTACTTAAATACCTATATTATAATAATCAAGCATTATTTTGCAAAATTTAAGAGAAATGGGCACTAAATTAATAATGTTTGGAAAGCTGGTGCATATTGTGCCAAATTATAGTACCACACTATAGAATATAAGTAATACAGTGGCTCCTTTTTAGATATGTGGTAGGGAATTGGGATTCTACATACAGCTATGATACTGAACCAATCTGTACTGGGTCGAGGGCAATACACAAGTTGCCCTTCATGCATCATTAATTGTTGAACAGTTTTTGTACAAGCAGATGGCAGTCTTACCACTCACTTATGTGGAAGACTATTAAGTCATCAGCACATGTTTCTAATACTTCACAAAAATGAAACAAGACAACAAATGGGTCTCCTAGTAAGTCCTTTTCAAATAGAAAAGGCGAAGATGTCATTGGTCAGGTGTAAAGTAAGACAAGAGTGTGAACGTTAATTTTGTCTAAGGTATCTTTTTTAACACCCTAAAGGGAAAAGATTTCAAGTGTGTTCTTGTTGTGTTCTATGGATGGTGAAGAAGAAATATTGTTCTGTATGCCTGAAGTCCATTCATAGGGAAGACAGACATTGCAAAACTCATGAGGGAATCTAACATTTTCAATTGGAACCTCTGAGGACCAAATCTATTTTTACATAATATTTTTCCAACATTATAGCCCATATTGCAGCCTAAATAATACATGCTCTTAATATAGCAGGATTACTTGTGTAAATATGGGGATATCAGAAATACATTTAGAGCATAGTTTTCCAGGTGACAGTGCAATGTGAGTTTTGCTTGCATACTAGGGTAAAAATTAAAAAAAATGTTCCTATTTATCTGCTTATAATATGTTACTCTTGTACACTGTTTAGAACTGCAGTTTATTTTTTTTTGTAAATGTTGTGGTTGTATAGTCTTAAAGTAGAAACTATCACATGGAATACTTAATATTTTTCCATTGCTGGTGTATAGGTGCAGAGCTTCTATAAATATTTTGAAATATTGTGGTCATCAGGTTTGACGACATTTGTCTATTTATTAATATGCTCCGTAGAATGTAATTGAAGGTAGTCTTCAGTCTTTAAGTAAAACAAAACTTTTTTTTAATTTACTTTAGTACTTGCACATCATAGTTTATATGAGTATACATTTACAAAGATGGTTTTGTTATATTTTCTAGTCTGTCATTGTGCAATGTCTCTTTGTTTACAATGTCATGTAGATGGCATGGTCAGTATAAATAGATGGTTAGGATGTACTTGGTTTCGTTAGGTTTTGAACTTATTTATCAGCTGGCCTGTAAGGATGAGAGAGGCACATCATTAAAAAGCTGTTCTTTCTTTTTTTTTGTGGGGAAAGCTGTGATTGTAACAAACAATGTTATTTGTGAGTTGTCTTTTCTCTCTGTCTCTCTCCAACAGTACCTAGCCCCATCATCTATCTGTGTAAAATGTATATGTTTGTTGAGGAAATATATTAAAGTCATTGCTGATTATCCTAATGCTAATGGTGATATGTCTGTTTATTTCTCTCTTTTTCTTTATGTTGATTGTTGGATCCCATTGAATCCTAGAAGCTGGGTATGGAAATACAAAGAAGCAGTCATCAGTAAAGTACTTCTAATGGTTTTGTTAAATATAAAGACACTGAAGTACAGGTATATGTGCAGGGTGAGTTGCAAAATGAAAGAGATTTTGAACCTTTGACAGAACAAAGCAATTTACAGTATGTTCATAGATATAAAGTGCAACTAGTTATTTTGCAGGAAACCATAGTTAAAAACAATAATGTCTGTATCCTAATCAACACCTGTAGGCAGAGATTTCCACTTTGTTCTTGATTCGTATATAGATAAAACCTCTCTCCATTAACAAACTTCCTTATGTGTCTCCAAGTAACTTGGAATAAATCTGTCACTTGTTACTCTGAAGAATGTGGGTGAGTAAGCAGAGGTACACATATTACCCAGTATTTTTTTTTAATCATGACATGCTTCTCTGTCTTCTGTGTCCCAGCAGTGGAACACCCCATGCCTCCATATAGGGCAATGTAAATTGGTATTCTCCTTCTGAAAAGCTATAAAAGTTTCTAGATTCATTCAAAATAAGTATTGTGTAGAATGTTTTACCTGTTAGTTTAAGTATTGCCTCAGATTGGAGTTTCTTTAAGTTGGAATATAGAAAGTGGGTACCTTGGTTTAAAAAGTGGAGGGACTGCAGCAATGTAAAGATTTGAACACAACTGATCAATGAGTTAAAATGAAAGAGGAACTGTACAAGTAGAAGGTTTGTAAACATGAATCTTTATTTTAGAGATTAGAAATTTGTAAAATCGAACATAAAAACGTAAGTGTCTGGATATAAACAATAATTTAGAGCAGGATACATGTTTTGGACTCTGGAGATCTGTTGTATTAAAGTCTTAGCAGTTAAGTATCAAGAAGGAAGCCAAGACCTGATTACTGCTGCATGGTAGGAGAAATTGGTTTGCTAATTGTAGACGTACATGAAATAAATGATAAAATAAAGATGTCTAAAAGAATGAATATTATACATTTACACATATATCAAGGTCAGGTCTGTCTCAAATATGCCGATTATTTAAAATAATTGCTGCACATGCAATACCTGCTACATTCCTTGAGATGATTAGTAGACTCTTGGCCCTCTCTAAAATTTATGCAACCACTGACAATTTGCCAGAGGGAAACACCCTTGTTTGGGTGGTTTATCATTCAGAGTCTTTGTATTATAAAAATAGTTAGGGAAGGTCTGTATGGAATATTGCAATAGCACAACATTACAGACAATTGTTTCCCACAGGTGCTTATTGTCCCAAAATGCAATGTCCCTAAACCTAATTGAGATTACACATACCCCTACAACTAGAAGCTCATTCTACTTCTCCGGACCGAATTAAAAATCATCACCAAGCTTATGTCAAGAAGGTTGGAAAAATTCATTCCTAAATTTGTGAGTGCTATATGATTGCATGATGCATTTAGGTTCATAAGTTCATACATCATACTAGGCTATCTGCCCTAGGGCATTTATAAGACTAGCCAGAGTGTGTTTGGCTTTCACCACCCATTTTAAATTAATTTTGCTATGCCCTTGAGGTTAGTATACTGTGCCTCTGTCTAACAGTGACACAGAAATGATAGCCGGGGTAAACCTAAGATCCCCCATCCACTCATCAAGATTCCTCTTGAAGAGAGTCAATGAGGGACTCTGCCTAACCTGGACTGGGATTTTATTCCAGAGTGAAGGGAGCCTCTGGGTTATGAATCTGTCCCTCCAGCATGTCCTATTTATTTCAGTGCTGAGGTTCAAGTCTCTCGAGTGTGTAGCTCGATGGGATTTGGATTTTCTGAGGTGCAGCATGTCCATTAATTCCGGGTTGGACATGGCTTTATAAGTCAGGCACAGATCGCCTCTGAGCAGGCGGTATGCCACTGAATAGAGCTGAAGTTTCTTTAACCGGGCAGCATATGGCATCTGTTTGAGCCCTTTGATCCTCTTGGTGAGGTACTTTTGGGGTCTTTCCAGTGGCTGCAGGTGTCTGGTAAGGTACAACCCAAAAGGAGCATTGTACTCAATTATGGGCCTGATAAGGGATGAATAAAGAGGCACGATGACCTCCCCTGATCTAGATGTGAATCCCTTCATGATTAGGTGGGCTATATAAAATGGTTTTCTAACCACTTTGGCCACGTGGTTGTCAAATGAGAGATTGCTATCAACTTGGGTCCCCATGTCCCTAATTACTTCTTCCGTACTTAATGGATTACCACTTATGTGGTAATTTGTGGGCACTTTGTTTTTGCCAAAGGGGATGAGTATACACTTTTTGGCGTTTAGCTTGAGGCCATGGCTCTAGCACCAGTTGTCTGTTTCTATGAGGCCCTTTTGGAGGATGCTTGTGTCGGCTGGAGAGTCGATTATGGCACCCAGTTTGCAGTCATCTGCGAACTTGGTCAGCCACAGTCCTTCCATGTTGGCCTGTACCTCTGAGAAATATATACCGAACAAGAGAGGTCCCAGGACTGAGCCTTGTGGGATGCCACTTGTAACTGGTTTGGAGTCTGACATGGCTCCAGCAATTCTAACCATGTGGGTTCTGTCCTTGAGCCAGTTTGCAACCCATCTAGTGACATAGGGGTTTATATTTAAGCTGGTGAGCTGATCTATAATGCCCGAGTGGGGTATTGTATCGAAGGCATTTGTGAGGTCCAGGTAGGCTGTGTGGACCACCTTCCCCTTGTCAATGGCCTTGGTGACTGTTTCAAAGAAATTGACCAGGTTTAAGGGGCAGGATCTGCCCTTAACAAAGCCGAACTGCGTAGGATCCAGTGTCTGTAGGTCCCCAATATCTTTATTTATAAGGTCAATGATGATCATTTCCATAGCTTTGCTGACCAAGCTAGTCAGGCTTATGGGGGCGATAGTTTCCAGGATCCGTTGAGGCACCACCTTTGTGGAGAGGGACCACCGTTGCTGTACGCCACTCTTTGGGTACATATCCTGTAGTAAGGCTGAGATTGAACAGTAGTTTTATGTTTGGGTTTAGCTCTTCTTGGAGTTCATGTAGGACACAGCCTGGGGCACCGTCTGGTCCCATTGATGCTGTGTTTTTTGCTTTGGAGAGGGCAGCTCTTACCTGACCATCTGAGATGTCAGGGGGACAGCACTCTGCTGGGATAAATATTTGCCCTTTTGGTGGGGAGGAGGGGGAGAAGTTTGCGCTGAACCTGTCAGCTAGGATGTTGGCAATGTCTGTGGGTTCGGTGTATTTTTTGTCATTTTGGACAAATTCTGAGCATATCTGGGAATTCCCACCCAGGTTCCTAACATAACTAAAGAAAGCCTTGTGATTATCCTTAGTGTCCTGTGCAATTTTTCTCTCAAAGCTGGCCTTAGACGATTTTATGAGTGCCCGTAGTTTTTTGCTAATACTGATCAGAGATGCCTTCCCTTTTTGGGATTTTGCTCCATGTAGTAGCTTCCTCCTTCTATTGTATAGTTTGTTTATGGCTGTGGTCAACCAGACAGGACGCCTGCCTTTGGAGGATTGGATCTTGGTTTTATTTGGGATTGCATGATCCATGCATTCCTGAAGGTGTTCATAGAATGCATTTATAAAGGATTCTGCGGTCTGGGCCATATTTTCCACAGGCCCGAGGGCTTTGAAGGATTCCACATCGGTTTTGAGGAGTGTGAAATTTGCTTTAAAGAAGTTTTTCACTGTGGTTTTCTGGGCAAGGGGTGGGGTTGGGATGTGAATATCCAGTGAGATTAGTTTATGGTCTGATCTTACCAGTGAGGGATACACTTCTGGTCTGGAGCATAGAGTCCCCATGTTGGTGATGATCATGTCCAGTATGTTTTCCCCTCTTGTGGGAGTGGTAACAAGTTGTTCCATAGCATTTGAGTTTATAAATTCTAGGAACCTTTGGGCTAGGGTGTTGGAGCTAGAGTAATGCTCCCAGTCTATGTTTGGGTAGTTGAAGTCACCCAATATAATGGTGTTTGGAGAGACCTTCATATTTTCCAGTGTTCTCAGGAAGGCCGAGTGGAGTCCCTGGGTTTGGGAGGGTGGTCTGTAGCAGGCTATAAACTGGAAGGCAGTTTTACCCACTGTTAGTTGCACATGGATAGTCTCTGATGCTTCGTGCTGTGCCACCAACATGGAGGTGTGGGTATCTTTGACGAATATTGATACTCCCCCTTCTTTTGTGGTTCAGTCCAAGTTTTGAGGCCAAAAAGCATGGTATGAGGTATAACCTGATTGTGCTGGGGTGCTCTCGGGAGCCTTGAACCAGGTTTCTGTTACTGCACAGATATCGATGTTCTCCATGCTAAGGAGAGTTTCGAGTGCATGCATCTTGAGGTTTAGACTTCTGGCATTGAGTAGCATTACTCTTAGTTTCTTATCCCTTGTGATACCTATGGAGGTGGATTTGTCTTTTGAGCCTTGCCTAAAAAAGGCACTATGGGGGTAGCAAGAGCCTTTGCCACTATCCGAAAGCTCAGGGGTGATAGGTGCAAGCCGTCCCTAGTGAAGCATCGTGGCTTGTCGAGCATGTCATCCCAGGCTGACAGGCATTGGATCCCCTTTGAATGACACCAATACTTAAGCCAATTGTTGAAATTGATCATCTTGTCTTCATATTGTGGCATCATTCTTGGTGAAGGTAAGATGCTACTCAAGGTCAGGGTCATACCGGCCTGGGCTACATGCTCAGAGAGCTCCTCTATGTCTCTTTTCATGTAGTCCAGGGAGGTGCATCTCAGGTCATTCACACCAGCATGGACAATGACTGAGTCATATTTGTACTTGCCTTGGAGTGACCTGAGTGCTTGTGTTATATAGCGGATCCTAGCGCCTGACAGGCAGCTCACCGTGACCTTCTCCTTGTTCAGCCTGGTGAGTGGGACGTCAGTGTGCCTGACGATAGAGTCACCTATTACAAGTGTATCAGGTGTGTTGTTTAGCCTTAAGGGCTGTGACTGTTCGGCACACTGGCTTTGTGAGCTATGTGTTGCACGTGTTTTGTTTTGGGATAGCGGTTGCTTGGGTGTCTGCTTTGGAGGTCTCTGCTGCTTAGGCAGATTTTTATTTAGAGCCTCTGAGTATGTTTTTGTGTGTTTATGTGTTTGGTTTGCTGTCGTGGTAGGTCTATGTGAGACTGGAATTGTAGTGAGTGTGGTTTCCTTTTCCTCCTGACTGGTTACACCAGTACTGAGTTGAGAGAGCATAGCCTCCAGTTTGGCTATATGGTTGCATCTCTCACATGTGCTGGAATTTGTTGGGAGGAGGAGAGGGTTGTCTGTGTACATGAGGCAGTTGTAACATTGCCTCAGGATTCCCAGATTCACCAGCTGGACCGGAGAGGAGATTGACAACTGACCTTTGGACATGCTAGAATAGTATTGGGAATTCCTTTATAATTGAAAAAAAAGGGCCATTTGGGAACAAGGTACTCAAGGGGAGTTTGTGAGGGTGTAGTGCTTTTAATTTTTTAGCACTCACCTATATAATTGCTTTAGTGAGCAAGTGCCAGGTAACTTAAATGCAATGTGCTACAGGTAACTTAAATGCAAAAACGACAAACAGTAACTTTCATTCAAGTGAAACAAAGAAATAAGTACAGTAAGCAATGCAGATATCACTAGGGATCCACAGAAGTGTTGAAAAGCCGTGTTTAGGTGGAATTAGCGTTTCAGGGAAATAACAAGTAAACAAACAACAAGCATACAAACAAAGCTAGATTCAGCAGGCCTGGATCTAGTCTATGCTACAGCAAACAAGGTGTACCAATTTCAGTAAGAAGCAGTTCAAATATGCAGGCACTATAAGCCTTTAACCAGAAATTCCCAGCTCAGAAGGGCAGAGTCCAGCCTCTCCTCCCACAAGAGTGCAGACCACGAACCCTCTTAATGTAAAATAACTGGCCTGAAGCCCATGTGCTTAAACCAGAATTAATACACTTTTAGAATAACAGACACTGAGCCCTCAATCAGCAGTTCCCAACTTAGAAGGATGTAAGCTACCTGTCCTGCCACTACAGTGCAGACCACAAACCTTCTTAATGTAAAACAACTGGTCTGAAGCCCAAGTGCTTAAACTAAAAGGCTTAGAATGAGTTACACCAAGCAGTAATAAATACAACTGAGTACTTTTAAGATGACGCAAAAGCAAAATAAAGTAGGAAGCAACACAAATACAGTAAAGGCAGATACATTTTTTTTTTTTGAGTGAGCAAATGAGATGGGCCAAGGAGGAGTATCCAAGTGCAAATTTACAAGAGGGGCGGGCAGTATCAAAGCCACCAAGATTAACACCAAGACAAAAACAGGGAGGATGGGTGGGTGGGGACCTACTGAAAAAACAGTCAACTTCCAGCTATATATTGCTCAATGCAACACAAACAAATTACTTTAAATCGTGTATTATTTGATAAAAGTGCAGGTAAACATCTACTTAACTCCACTCATGTAGGTCTCAGTTGGCCAAAGCTCACAGTTTAAACAGAAAACAATTCACTGTACCACTTGTATAAGACAGAAACCGAATAACAATGAGGTAAACTGCCCCCACTTATCACTGGCTATTCAGGTTTTTTAACAAGCCTTAACTGAAAATACCACTTGTATAAGACCTACTGAAAAAACAGTCAACTTCCAGCTAGATATTGCTCAATGCAACACAAACAAATTACTTTAAATCATGTATTATTTGATAAAAGTGCAGGTAAAAATCTACTTAACTCCACTCATGTAGGTCTCAGTTGGCCAAAGCTCACAGTTTAAACAGAAAACAATTCACTGTACCACTTGTATAAGACAGAAACCGAATAACAATGAGGTAAACTACCCACACTTATCACTGGCTATGCAGGTTTTTTAACAAGCCTTAACTGAAAATATCACTTTTATAAGACCAACTGAAAAAACAGTCAACTTCCAGCTATATATTGCTCAATGCAACACAAACAAATTACTTTAAATCATGTATTATTTGATAAAAGTGCAGGTAAAAATCTACTTAACTCCACTCATGTAGGTAATTTTAATCAATCTGTTTACTTTGGTCCTTTTCTCAAGGAGTTACCCATATATTTTGGTTTACTGTCAACATTAATTAACCAGTTTTTACTTAGCTACAATTGTTGAGGGATTTCTCCTTTAAAATAGTGCTAGATCACTATTAAATGTCCTCTGGCTAACTAAATTTGCATATGATTGCAAATTAGGAGCTGTAATTGATTCGCCCACCAACACACATGTTCTCCCAGAAGGCTGACATACACAAATAACTGGTTTCAGAAACATGGACTAGAACTAGATGCCAAAAAATGCATAATAGTATCTTTCAGGAGGTCATACACCTGTGGTAACTATCATATTGACAACACACCCCTAAGAGTTGACTCAGTAGTCTGGGACTTGGGGACACACATAGTAATCTACCTTTGACCATAACATGTCTACAATAGTGAGGAAATCATTCTATATTGTGCAACTTATAAACAGAGGCATGGCATCTAGGTCCAAGGAAATCATTGTTCTACTGTATCTGGCATTAATCAGACCTATCGTTTAGTACAATGCCCCCTTTGGTATGTACCTAACCCGCCATATCCAACAATTGGAATGTCCACAGAAGTTCTTCAGTAAAAGAATACAGGGCATAAGTAACATGTCCTATGAAGACCTCCTCAAAGCCTTATCCCTGTATTCTGTCTCCTACAGGCTTTTGAGGGGAGACCTAAGCCTTGCATACAGAACATTTTCAGATCCTACTCTGATGGATCTCCTGCATATCCACAAAACAAACAGCACCAGAATTACTTATTCTAAAGACTTAAACCATGTCTGCTATATAAATAGGAATTGCTGAAGAGACATATATGTATCCCAATACTACCCCTTCTCTGCAGCAGGCTCACTTTCAATGTGAAGCACAGTTACTCACTAACTGAATTCAAGTGCACCTTGGATAATAGGATGGGGAACAGACAATCCGCCCCTGGTTTTGCACCTATGTCTCTAATGAGCACAGGCAGCCTGTAAATGGTTCACTTCCCAAGCAGCTACTTACACTTATTAATGGTACCAAAGCTTGTCAGAGATTTGAAATGCATGCCTAGGCTTAAAAAAAGCCCTTGTGGTGATTAACCTAGTACATACTTATGAAACTATGAACATTATTAGTCAAGGAATATGTATGATCATTCATGAGGAGCCCTGGCTCTACCGGGTCTACATTATTGTCACTGTTGAAGTGACACCCGGATCACATGTGCAAAAATGGGAAAGTGATTGTGCACTACACTCTAATTTTATTAAGCAGGTTTATAAAGCCATCAGAAATTTTCTTTGGCTAGGCAAGAAGTAAAGTCCCTCAAACAAATCATAAGTACTTAGTTATAAAAAGGCATAAAGGTGGCTTTGGGATCCCCAATTTACATGCATGTGTGGTAGAAGAAGTGGGGTATTGTTATTAAAGAGCAAGATCAGTGCTTTCGCTGACTTGGGGTACAAACAGAATTTGCATCAAATGGGCCAATTTCTATACCATTAGTCCCAGGTGGTCTGGACTGCTGAGTTGAGGCCCAAAGGTGGGACGCCATACAAATACTTATGTTATTTTATTTTTGAAACTGTGAAAAAAAAAGAACACTAATTCCTCAAGGGAAGAAAGTAATCTAGTAGACTAAATGGGTCAAGGGATGGATTATCTTCACTAAGGATATCTGAGATTATTTTACAGAGCACATTCTTACACATGCATATTATAAGATGAACAGTTCAAAAGTATCATTAGAAACTGCATCCATAAGTACTGGTCAATAATGGTATTTGAAATGTATTATATCACATAAAATGGAAATGTGACAATTAAAGCAGTATTACTTGATTGTGCAAAAAGAAAATGTTATTAGCTTCAAAAGGAGGAAAATACATCACCTGAGAAATAATCGGAGCTGTTTGCAATACATTTCTCAATAGATTTATTACACTCCAGCTAAATTCCATAAAGAAAATTTCCAAATGTTTACACTTCAAGAGATAAATAAGGCCATTTAACTCTTTAAAGAAATGGAAATGACTTGGTAGCCTCTATCAATAATTTATAGTGCACTGTCCTCTCTTCCCTCTGCAAGTCATTAATTTCTTCATTATTCATAATTATTTTACTTTAGAATCTATGAAAGAAACATGTTCAGTATAAGTCATGCTTTCCATCATCTCATATGAATACTTAATTTAGAATACTGCATTACAGCCAGAGTAATAAACAATACAATTTAACATTTATTAGAACAATTATCTCATAACCAATTTGTTTTTCAACCTGAAATAGAATGAATGCACAAATAAATTACTACCACTAAACATTGTTAATTTCAAGTAGCAGTCTCAGAAAAACAAGTAACTGTCAAGCTTAGCTAAATTCATTGCCATTAAGGCAATCACTTTAATGAACCATCACTTTAGAATTCACGTTTTGAATAGTCATCACTTTTCAAATCCTCTATCACGTTATTAAAAATATTCATCAAAAACTTTTGCAAATATTAAAATTAATAATAGATATATTTTCAATGTTTTGGATTTAATGTGGCATGTAATGTGGTTGCCCCTTTCTGCAATTCTGTTTATGTTAACAATTAATTCATTACTGCTTAAAAATAAGGAAGAAGTTAGCGGTATTCATTTTTGTAGATCATAATAACACGAAGTTGCTATGATTATTTGTTAACTAACTTACAGAACATCTAATGAAATCTGTCCCACTGTCCTGTAAGCATTGAACATCAAACCACTAGACTCTGAGCCTGTATAACAGTGGGGAAAAAGGTCACTCATCCTGTCTCATTATTATATATATCCATGCCATCCATCTAACATATATTGATAGCAGACATTCGACCAGATTTCATTAACTATTTTTGCCAGTTGATGAACTGACAACTTAAAGGATGGACATGTCCCCTTGGCATACACAGATGACTTATAACTCACCCAGAATTTTATAACTCATACAGAATAAATCCAAATAATTATTTCTAATCTATACAAACTGAAGCAGGTTAAAGGTCAATTGTGACAAATTCGAATATTCCTATTTCTATGAAATGAGTACTTTATTTAACTCATACCTTGCTCCAGTTGTACAGTATGAAAAACACCACTCCACCTTGGTCGGAACCTAGCTGACCACTCTGTAAAATGATAATCCACAGTGTGAATGAAGTAAAAGTTTATTCCAGCAGAATAGACCAACAGTTCAAACCAAAAAATGGTAAGCACTTTCGCCCACATAAATCCTGGACTTTATCAAACCAAAAGTGCTTCATCATTGTATAACATTTAAACAGAACTACCAATCAATCAATTGTACATATTCAATTAAATTTTTAACCCTATGATGGCTAAAACCATTTACTATCCTACACAAATCTTAAAATATGAATATAAAAAATGTATAAGTATTGCAATTTATGTTTAACCTGATGAATAAAAAAGGTTAGACTATAATACCAGAGCTATAGCTTTTAAAACTGGAACCAGTGAAAAATGCTCATTAATACCTGGTAAGTAATTAGCTCCTAACTGTAATTGCCATATAAGCTCACTATTACAAATCATATTACTCCAGACCCCTCCCCTGGGGTCCTTATTGATAATTTCCAGGATCCCAAACCTGAACTTAACTTGCCTGGTGCATGTCAAAGTATGCTTGTATAGGGAATTGTTGGTATTTTTATTTGCAATAGTGTATAAGTGTTCATAAATCTGCTTGTGTAACGTTCTTTCAGTTTTACCAACATAAAATCCATTACACCCTTGATAAATACTAAGGTAAACTAATCCAATCCTACCACAGTTCCCACTAACCAGATATACCCTAATCTTAAATTCCCCCACTAAAATCAAAGGCTCTTCTTATATGTATGAGCAATAATTACACGCTCCACATTTCTTGGTCCCTTTGTTCATTTCCTTTATGAAGTGGGTGTTCAAAATAATATTTCATACTGGGCCCTACTTTGTAAACAAAAAGTGATGATCTCCCTAAATTGTTGTATACCTCACTGTTACCTTCCAGTATGACCACATTTTTGGATACTATATTCCGCACTGTCCGCCCTAAGGGGCCAAAATAGATAACCATAGCATTAGAAAAGTTAACTTCCTGCTTCTGTCCCAACTCAGTGAGAATGTTATCACTTCCTAACAGTGGTGTAAATTTGACCCCTTATTCTTGCAAAACCTCAAACCCTAAGGTATGAACCAAGTCCTTTGGGTAACCCCTACCTATAAACATTTGTGTGAGGTTACCTAATTCACTTTTGAAGTCTTCCAATGTTGAACACATCCTAGCTCCTCGAATCATCTGAGCCTCTCACTAAAATTTTCTTAATATAAAAAGGGTGTTTGCTGTTGTATGTCAAAAAGCTATTTGAATAAGTCGGTTTACAAAATACTTTTGAAGTAAAATGTCCATTTTCCTGATCTCTGGAAATGGTGATGCCTAAATAGTCAATACTGTCCTTGGAAAAACAATACATAAACCTAAAATAAGGGCAAACCTGGTTGATGTAGTTAAAAAAGTCATTTACTACTGTTTCTTCCCTGTCCAAAGGACGAAAATATTGTCCAAATAACAGAGGTAAAGATTCCACTCATTTTCAAATCCTGAGTTAAAAATAAACTTTTTCTCCCAGGTGGCCATAACTAGGTTTGCGTACATATGGGCACTACTCAACCCCATTGCTATCCCTTTGAGTTGTCTAAAGTATTCATTCTCATAAGTGATGTAGTTGTTATGTAAAATGAAATCCATCACTTCTACCACAAAATTAATCAGCCCTCCTTCCAAGGTTGAATATTCCAAAACGGCTTCCAAAAAGAATTCCATACCTATCTCATGGGGTATGGAGTTGAATAGGTCAACTACATCTATTGTAGAAAAACCTGCAGTATGGCAAACCAAATCTTGTTTGATCCTTGTTAAAAAAATCCCAAAAATCAACCAGAACGTGCAAAATAGGATGCAATGTGTTCTTCAACAACCGGTCCACAAAAATCCCCAAAAGAATAGATGGAACTATTGTGGGCTGCCACAGTTAGTAAGTATGGAGGGTGGTCGACATTTTTATATACTTTGGTGATACCAAAAACTGTGGGAATATATGGATGTTCATTGACCAAAAAATTATAAAGTTCTTCATTAATAACCCCCTGAAAAAGACTGTCTTCTAGGAATAACTTTATCTTTCTATGTGCAATGTTAGTCTGGTTTAATGAAACAATTTTGTATTTACTAGTGTCATACAACATGTTGGCTATATCATTAACGTAATCATTCTTGTCTACCATCACAATTCCACCTCCTTTATCGGGCTTCATTATTCTTAGGTTTTCAAATGTCCATAAAAATCTTAATAAACCTTCCTCCTCACTATTGAGGTTGAAATATCTCTCTTTTTGATGATAATGGGCCTGATAAATCTCCCTAGTACATACCTTTTCAAAACTCGCTAGAGTGGGGTGTAGAAGGGCATTAAAAACACTTTTCTTTTTGAATAATTTCTGCCTACCTACAATGTTGTTGTCCTTGAAAAAAAGGCAAAAACTTAATTCCCTCATATACAGTTTAAGTCCTATAAGAACCTTAGAGATATCCACTTCTCTCCCAGGGACAAATTTGAGGCCTCTTTTAAAAAGGGAAAAATGCATCTTAGTAATTACATGATCCGTATATTTAAAAATATTAAAACCCTGATAAGTCAACATTTCCCCCCCAAAATATACCATAATAAGTATTTCCTGTACCTCATGTCTCAAAATCTGTTGCCCCTGTTGGTCTTCCAGAAGTTCCTCTGACCTCTCTGTCTTTGCCCCCTTGGGGTACCTTGTTGACCTAAAAAATTAGAGTCATTTTTGTTCTTATTAAAAATCCTTTTGGACCTTCTTAAAGTTGGAAGATTTTGTTCAAACACTTCATCTTCCTCATTGAAATAGTGTGTTGAACCATTGTCTCCCCTTCCCCTCCCCATAACTCACTGAAATTGTTCCTCAGTCATAAACACCATCTCTTGTAACATGACTGGGGGGTTCTAAATAACTCTTAGGCAGTGGATAAGCCATTTCTTGTTTGTATTCTTGCTCATCCCTTTTTAATTTCCTCTGCTTTCTCACTACATTTTCTTTTACCTGTTGATCTATTTTTCAAACACATTGTCGTATTTGAATTCATATCTAGAAAAGTTCACATCTGACAAAATAGCCTCACTCAAATTAATATATTCTAGTAAATTGTTTATTTTTATTAGTATTAATTTTAATGATAAAATGCAACAGTGCCATACCATGCCTATCAGACATGGCTGAAAGTTCTTCCAATTCAGGTTGTTCAACCGATAATCTGTTAGGAAATTTGCTTATCCTTAAACCCTTGGGTATCCTTTGCAGTTTAACACATTCGGCAAGGTACGCATTAGCAATTTGTAAATTACGTACCTTGCCCATTTTTCATTTGAATTCCTGCAGATTGTTCTGTAAGTCATTAGTTTTAATAGGTCTCTCCTGGATGTTGAAAGTTAAATCCTTGGCAAGCCATTGTTGAAACTGCGAACAACAGTTAACAGTCTCCGCTGTGTTCCCCATTCCTTGCCCACAGGGAATACTGTTCGAAACCAACATGGATGAAAAACCTTGGTTTACCAGAAATATTGTTCCACCAATCACAGAGGTTAGAGGTGGGACTTGTGAACATTCGTCGCAAAGTTAGTCGGACCTTGAAGTCTTTCCAACATGGTCTGGATCTGTTGATATTAAAGTGACACGAGTTTAATGAGCTGGGTCAAATTCCCCTCATCACCATTCGGTGCATTATCCCTGTAATAAACAGCCTCAGATTGTTGTGCTGTGTTTTTGTGGAATAAAGTGAACTGAAGTGTGCTGAGCCATCCTTGGGTTTTTTTACAATTTTCTAAGCTTGCCCTGCTCAGGGCTTTATTGTTTTGCCTGAAAGCTGCTTCATTTTGTAGATTACAAGTTTTATTTGGAAGCTGCTGTGAATTTTGTTTTATTTTTTGGTTTGAACTGCTGGTCTATTCTGCTGGAATAAACTTTTACTTCATTCACACTGTGGATTATCATTTTTACAGAGTGGTCAGCTGGGTTCTGACCAAGGTGGAGTGGTGTTTTTCATGGTTTTTAAGTTTTCACCAGTACGGTCTCTGTTGTTTTTCTAGTTGTACAGTAGTTCAGATGGTGAGGGAATGTACTTTTGTACCAGTCATAACATTTCACTCAGATTTATATACATACATATATTTATTATTTCTAAATAATACCTAAAGCAAGGGGTAAAAAAGTCACACAGGCAAAGCATTTATTCAACACTAAAAGAAAGACCCAGTAATGCTAGGGTCTTTACTGTGTAATACCTTAAACCTCCTGTAGTGGAGGCCAATGGTATATATGCATATGACATACTAATGTTTCAACTAGATGGCTTCTGACTGCCTATGACTTTTTAACTTAAAATTTTTTATGTCTTTACTAGTACATTCAGGCCAATAAAGACAAACACAACTAGTTATAAACATGTTGTATTTCACCGTCTTTCTGAACTTTTTGGTAGAGTATAAATGGATTCTTTGTACATGTTTTATAATCACAGAACTTAGAAATGAGACTGATCACCATAAGGTGACTGCAATATATCACAAATAACATCCAAACCAATGGGTAAAATGTTACACAGACAAACAGTTAAATACCCACTACACAAAAGACCCACCAAAGCCAATGTCTTCACTGTGTAACACCTTAACCCTCCTTTAGGGTAGACCTAAGGAATATATGCAAAAGAACATGTAGTGACATACTATAGCTTCAGCTACATGACTTCTAAATTTATTTATTTATTTATTTTACATTTGTTGACCAGGCTAGTCTAACTGGATATATGTCCATTTTCAGTAGAGGCCTGGGGAGAAAAGCTCCAAGCATAGGCAACAACACAACATACAATATATACAATATTAAAATGAAGTGCAGAACATTGTTGAGATTGTCAATATGGAAAAACTTATACAGAGTCCTTTATGGGATTTAGCTAACATCTGAGGAAGTCTAGCTGTTTAACGGATGAAAGCGCTTCTGTGGATGCTTTCTTTTTATTTTAATTATTTAGCTAACGTCTAATACAAAGAGCAGACAACACTGAAAAAAAACATAAGCCCCACTTTTTTTTTTGAGTAAGAAGGAAAGCTAATATAAAAATTCTTATAAAGTACTAAGAAGTAAAGCTCATTAGATACTAGTGAGATGTTAAATAACTGGTTAATATAGGTCAGCATCCTAGTACAGTAGATTAGCAAAGTATGGGGAGAGCATGATTGAGGAGAGAGATATTAGTTAAGATTAGAGCAGGGACAAAGCCAATGTGTTTTAAAGTATTCTTTAAGGTGTTTTTTGAAAAGCAGTGTAGAAGAAAGAGTAAAACGTTCACTTGGAAGCTGGTTCCAGATTTTTCCCACTGTATTAGAGAAAAGTGAGTCCCCAGCTTTGTTGTTAGGTTTAGTAGTGGAGACTAGAAGCTTATCAGCTGAGCGTAGTGTTACTAGATTTTTGTATGGAGTAATAAGGCTAGTAAGGATTGGGATATTATTAGGGTGGTGAAGGATTTTTTGGGTCATAATAAGTTGTTGACATTGAAGTTGGTTCTGCAGTTCTAACCATCCCAATTGTTTAAGGCTGTGACAGTGGTGGGTTCTAAAAGGGGTGCCAGTGGCAAATTGAGTTATGTTATTGTAGCTGGTTGCAAGTTTGCTAAGGCTGTTTTTGGATAGATTGGTTTATATGGCTGAACCAAATAGTAGGTTAGAGATAAGGTGGGTCGGGCAATAGTGGTTCTAGCTAATGGCATAAGGAAGGGTTTGATTCTATAAAGAGAGCCTAGTTTTCTGTTGACAGATTTTATGGTAGTATTAATGTGATCGTCAAAGCTAAGGTTGTGGTCAATAGTAATACCCAGTAGACGGATTGTAGTATCTGGGCATATGCTAGTTCCATTGTTAGAGGTCACTGTGAAGTGAATTTGTGGTGACTTTTGGGTAGGAGCAAAAAGCAGTAATTTTGGTTTTTGGGGATTCAGGAGGAGGCAATGTTGCATGAACCAATTTTTAACAATATTAAATACTGTTTGGGTGAGGGTCTGGAGAGAGGTTAGGGACGTGGCTGTGCATATTAAAGTAGAATCATCTGCATATTGTATGCAGGTGGCTTGAGGAATTTTAGCATTTAGATCATTAATAAAAATTGAAAAGAGAAGAGGGCCTAATATAGAGCCTTGAGGTACTCCAATGTTGACAGGGAGGGGTGTAGAAAGATTATTGTCCCACAGAACTGCTTGGTGCCTGTTTTCCAGATAGGATTTAAACCAGAGTAATGCTTGTGGGTCAAGTGATATGGCTTTTAGTTTGTCCATAAGTAGGTGATGGTTAACCATGTCAAATGTTTTTGAAAGGTCAATGAATAGTGCAGAGGAAAGAGATCTGTTATTATGATGTTTGTTTATATAGTCAGAAAAGGATAGCAGAGCAGTAGTAGTGCTATGGTGAGGCCTGAAACCATGCTGGCAGTTTGCAAGTAAATTATTTTGGTGGAGGTGGTCTAGTAATTGTCGGTGTATGCATTTTTCCATTATTTTAGCTATTGGAGAGAGTAAGGCAATTGGTCGAAAGTTGGAAAGTTCAGTAGATGCACCACCTTTATGTAGAGGGATGATATGGGAGACTTTCCATATGGAAGGGATTGTGCTTTCTGTAATTGTCCTTTTAATAAGGATGGAAATGGGATAGGCAATGGCTGTGGCAGCAATTTGCAGGTATTCTGCTGGAAGACAGTCAGCAGAATGGGTGCCTGGTTTGAGTTTTTGTAGGAGGGTGCAAATGAGGGATCTAGGTACTGCTTGTAAATGGAAGGTAGGGACTGGGCTATTTGTGGTATTAAATGGGCTAGTGCTAATAGGGGGCAATGTGTTAGCTAGAGTTTGAATGGCTTCAGTGAAGTAGTTGAAGGCATCAGCAACTTGTTTAGAGTTACTATGGGTGATACCTGTTGCAGCAGGAGTTTTAGAGTGCCCTGGCTGAAGTAGTTTGTTAATGCCTGACCAGAACTTTTGTGGTTTTTGCTGGTGGGTTTGTTGGAGGTGCAGGTACAAGTTTTTTTTGTCTAGTAGAATGTCTTTTTGGTTGCATTTCGTAATTGTTTAAAGTGAAGGTGGTCTGTTGGGCTTTTAGAGGCTCTCCATTTGGCCCAGATTTTATTTTATAGGAGGATCTTTTGTCTATTTTTTTTGTGAGCCATGGGGCAATTTTGGTTCTTACTCGGTTGGAGTGAGAGGGAGCATGGTAATCTAGAATTTGTAGGAATCTAATATTAAAGTAGGTGACTGCTTCCTCTAGTTGAAGATGATGCAGTGGGGAGCAGTCACATGCTTTGAGTTCATTTTGGAAGCTCTTTGGATGAAAGCATTTTTAGAGCAAGAGGTTTTGTAAATATTATAATTGGGGTTATGAGTTTTTTGTTTAATTGTATAGGTTAGAACATGGTCACTCATGTCATCTGGAAGGGTACCTTTACCTTATTTATATGTATTAGGATGGCTGTTTGTAAGTATCCAGTCTAGGGTAGTTTCCTTACCACTTGGTTTATGGATTCTAGTAGGGGTGGTTATTATTTGGGAAAAAACATATAGATTTATGTGGGGTATAGGATTAGGGGAGCTACAGGTAGCCCAGTTTATATTAAAATCACCTAGGACAATGGTTTCCTGAGGTAGGTAAGTAGTAAGGCAGCTAAGGATGTTTTCAAGAGTATTGATATTATTTCCAGGGGGGAGATAGACACAAATTATGTAGATAGATTTAGAGTTGTTGATTTGAAGTTTAGCAGTAAGGGTTTATGCATTAGTATCTAAGGGTAGGAACACACTGAAGGAAGAGACCTGAAGTTCTGATTTATACAGAATGGCTACACCTTCCCTTTTTTGGTTTTGTGGTCACATCTCAGGATGTTATATGCAGGAGGGATAATTTCTTGGTCTTGAGTTGTAGGCTTTTGCCATTTTTCTGTAATACAGAGGATATCAAATGCGTGCACTTCTAAGAGTGAATGTAGGTGGGTAATTTTGTTGTTAATGCTACGGATGTTGAGGTGAGCTATCAAGAGTGAGTTTGCGGTCTTTTTGGTGTAAGGGTAGCATGAGATGTTATGTTTTGTGGGTCACTGGGAATTGTTATGTTGGGGCCAGGGTTTGAGTGAATATCATCATCTAATAGAGGATGTTGTTGAGGTTTTTGTATAATCTTTAAGCGTTTGTTGTAGTTATTCAGGGTTTTCTTGTTAGGGAAATAAGAGATATGGGTAGATCTGTGATACATGGGAAGTATGTAGATAGAAGTGAAGGTAATGTTTATGTGATTGAGGGAGTTTGTGTAAGAAAGTGAATTAGTTTGTTGGTGGGGATGGTGATGTTCATCCAGAAAAAATGTTCATAGAAGGTTAGTGCATAGGGTATAGATAGAGAAATTAGGATAGTAGTTAAGAGTAAAAGAGTTATGTATATAGTTTTCTGTAATGAGGCCATTAGGATTAGTAGGTAAGGAGGTGTAGTATAAAGAGGGAGAGTGCCTAATATAAGCTAAAATAGGGGTAGTAGTAGGAGATGAAAGGCATATAGTGCAACCAGTACAGAATAATGAGTGTGCAGAGATGAGGGAGAGAAGTTAAAGGTACGAAGCTAATTGAGGAGTGGTTAAGGTAGGGGCAGGGCTATTAAGTAGTGATAGTCAGTGATAAGGTTAAAAAGGGGAAGGGGCATGGATACTGGGGTATAAGGTTACTAGCACTAGGGGTGTGTGGGAATTGGGGGTAGGGTAGGGGAGCAGAGTGAGCCCGCAGGGAGAACAGAGATGGAAGAACAGGTCAAGATTGTACAGAGACAATGTGAGAGCAGCAGATTTCTGAGGCAGTGCAAATAGTTGCAGGTAAGTACAGTGTGGTACAACAGGTGTAAGAGAAGGATAGTGGAGTGAAAGGAGGAAAAGAAATATAGCTAGAAGGTGGGAGGAGAAAGGATAAGAACAATGAGATGCCACAGGGAGATTATCAACTAGTCAAGGGATACAATATATGAGAGTATTCAGAGATGATACCTGTGAAAGTGGAGGAGAGCTTTAGCCCACAGATAGATTAGGGTGCCACCTAGTGGTCAGAGAGCAGAAAACTACAAGGTAGATATAATGTAGATAACTAGTACAGGTAGTTCAGATAGTGGATTCAGGGGGGGGTTAGGAGTTGCTACAGGGATAGCGAGGAGCCTGGCTGCTGGCTTCCTGACTCAATGGCTGTAAAACTTTCTATACTTAGATAAATTACAATTTAAACAAGTATTTTAATAAAGAACCAGGGTGGAACATACTTTCTGAATCCCTTTGAGACTGGGAGAAGAACAGTACTGGGGTAGTAGAATTTCTCGATTCGATGATAGGATGGCTTGAAATTAACAGGAGGGGATCCTTAGAGATCAGGCAGGTCCCTTAGTGCAGGATAGGAGGTAGTGAGTTTCTGAATCCCTTTGAGACTGGGAGAAAAACAGTACTGGGGTAGTAGAATTTCTCGATTCGATGTTGGGATGGCTTGAAATTAACAGGAGGGGATCCTTAGAGATCAGGCAGGTCCCTTAATGCAGGATAGGCGGTAGTGAGTTTCTGAATCCCTTTGAGACTGGGAGAAAAACAGTACTGGGGTAGTAGAATTTCTTGATTCGATGTTGGGATGGCTTGAAATTAACAGGAGGGGATCCTTAGAGATCAGGCAGGTCCCTTACTGCAGGACAGGAGGTAGTGAGTTTCTGAATTCCTTTGAGACTGAGAGACAAACAGTACTGGGGTGGTAGAATTTCTCAATTCAATGTTGGGATGGCTTGAAATTAACAGGAGGGGATCCTTAGAGATCAGGTAGGTCCCTTAGTGCAGGATAGGAGGTAGTGAGTTTCTGAATCCCTTTGAGACTGGTAGAAAAACAGTACTGGGGTAGCAGAATTTCTCGATTCGATGCTGGGATGGCTTGAAATTAACAGGATGGGATCCTTAGAGATCAGGCAGCTCTCTTAGTGCAGGATAGGAGGTAGTGAGAGTAGAACAAGCCTCCAGGGCCAAGGCCATGCAGCAGCCAGGGTAAATACAGGGATAGTGAAGATGCCCATGACTTTTTATTTTACTTTTTAAAATATTTACTGGTACATTCAGTCCAATATAGCCAACCTGTACTAACTGTAAACATGCCATGCTTCATCCTTTTTCTGAGTTTGCCATAACATGATAACATATCTCCATCTGTTATTAGCCCAGGATGTTTAAGTTGGTTTTGGTTCACGTTGAAAAACTTAATGGTACAGATTTTCCTTTGAAGTAGTCTGCTGAGAATCACTGACCAGTAGAACACTGTTGCAAAGTGAATGACAGGGTGCGGCATCACACCGAATGTTGGTAAAGTACAATCAGTACACAAGGCTGAATGTGTAATGGCAACACCCCATTAGAAGGTGCACATGTTTCAGACAGCCCCTTATCCAAGTGTGGAACCTAATCTAAGCCATCTAATTGCAAACAAGATAGAAAGTTGCACTTACAAATACAGTCAACCTGCAGCAATAATGGTACATCTGGGAAGTAATGCATGCTGACATTAACACTGGCCCAAGTACGGCAACAGCAGCATGCATACCCAGTGCAGTGGGAGACACACACACACAACACAATATCAGTACAAAGATGGAAATGGTAGACTGTAATGGAGGGATATTGTTAACATATTGAGAAGTTCCAGAACACCAGGCAGTACTGTGCAAGTGATGGCAAATGCTCTAATGTGCGCACCAGTACTGCTTTCACTGTTCCCTTTACTGAAAGGGAAGAATTGGGTCAGAACTCAGAACAGCACACCTTGCTATGCCACTTATCGAGGATAAGTCTGACATATCAAAGAAATTCCCAGTACAGAAAGTGTATGATGTCATTACTAGAACAGATTATAATGCTGTGCAGACCCTACCTTGCAGTAGGATGCTGATGAGCAACATAGCCTGCAAGAGACAGAAGCAGAAAAATCTCCCTGTACCTGTCTCAGTCACCCTGCTAAGTGTCATATCAAAGATGGCTAGTTCCAAGGTTTGCACAGTGACTGCCAAAGAGTGTGGGGTGCACAGTTGCTTCCCACTCCTAACAACTGTTGGATATGTGTACATAAAGGTACCATTAGAGTACCACTACAGTCTGCCAACACTTGTACACACAGCAACCTGCAACAGGATGGCTCCATTGGTGCATTGTTAGTTGAGCTGCAGGAACATGTCCAGCTGTGATCCCATGTGGTATATTCTTCAGGAACTGAAGGGGATGATTGACTGCAGATAATATCAGCTACATACTACCAGAATTTAAACAGTGGCCATATGATCCACTCAAAAGCACAATGTAGCTGCCAACACTAAGTTGTTCTTCCACCTTGTCCAAATATTATTGCAGAAGATAGAGATGTATGTTTTGACTCCATTATATGGCAGAGCTTGCAATTAGATTACAATCATGGATTTTTCCATCTCTTACAATGTTTCCCCTTGAGGAAGTCCCAAACATCTTTAATAAGGTTGCTGCCACAACAAACAACAGTGTCAGGGAGAAATATTGGTTTGTGTGTGGAAGACTACTATGTGGAAGTGCATATGCACATCAGTGAAAAGACAACCAGTGGGAAGAAAAGATCCCCCAACCTTCCTCTATCATACTCTGGAATGTCCAGGAACTCATTCAACATGATCTGCTTCACACACAGACACCCAGGTTGAAGGCTGGCATAAGTGTCTTTGTGTCCTACTTGGCAACCCTACCATCATCCTACAGCAACTACACATAGTGCTACACATGGAGCAGTTTAAAGTAAATGAATTGTGGGGGGGGGGGGCTTTGCTACATGGAACTCCCCTCCCACTGAAGAAAATATACATGCTAACTTAGGAATGGGAGCAACTATTCAGAGTATTTTATTTGCCTGAAGTATCTTTATCATATCATCCATAATTACAAAGTATAAGCACTACAGTGCCCCAGTTATCTGACCCAATAATATTAATACAGTATGTTAAAATACACTTGATACACTGGGCCCTAAACATTGTACACCCAAGTGTTCTCCTGCAGGACAACAAATCTCCTGTTGTCATTGCCAGTTATTTGCAGAACTACATGATGCCTGCCATCCTCTCAGTAATGTGCAGCATGTCAATGTCATTGTTAAGGAATCCCATGTCAGTTTCATTGTTAAGGAATCACATGTCAGTTTCATTGTTAAAGAACACCATGTCACTTTCATTGTTAAGGAACAGCATGTCAGTTTAATTGTTAAGGAACACCAGGTCAGATTAATTCTTAAGAAACACCACGTCAGTTTCATTGTTAAGGAACACCATGTCACTTTCATTATTAAGGAATGCCATGTCAGTTTCACTGTTAAGGAATACCATGTCAGTCTCATTGTTAAGGAATACCATGTCAGTTTCATTATTAAGGAACACCATGTCAGTTGCATTGCTAAGGAATACCATGTCAGTTTCATTGCTAAGGAATACCATGTCAGTTACACTGTTAAGGAATACCACTTCTTGCACAGACAGCAGATTACAAAACCAGCGTAGCATCTCATGTCTTCTCATACAACCCATCACCGAGAAGTCAGGCAAGTTAACCCCAACATTCCAGCCAAGATTTTATATTTGTCTAAAGAAATAAAGGTCAAGATATAATATTACTAATTTCTAATACTACAGACATTCGATTTTAGCTCCTTTACACTTGTCACATCCATTAAAGATCAGCCTCGCTAGACACTTTCACTTACAAGTCAAGGTGTTTAAGACTGAAACCAATGAAAATATGCGGTCATCAAGTCATGTGACAAGTTGGAACTATAGCACCAAACATACTATTTAAGCATGCATTCAAAAAATATAATTTTCATTACAATCCCCAAGAATAGAATAGATGAATATATAGGAAGAGGGTAAAGGGAGGGCAACATGAGGTATGCAGATAAAATAAGAAGGATCACAGAACATTCTTTTTATAGAAAGCAAACTGTGTTGATGAAAATGTCTTAAACAGTACAAGTAGACATAGTTAGTTCACATCCCTACTAGACAAAAAAAAAAATAGCCCACTCATTACTTTGACAAATGAGAAACATGCAACTACTAGATACAGTTCCATGTTTGAAGTCATGCAATAACATTTATGGATGTACAGGAAATACTCAAGTCTGGACATTGTCTCATTTAATAATGTTTCTACAAAAAGATTTCCTGACAGTAAAAATTTCATGCCCAGAAGGTTCAAGGGGGTTGAAATGAGGCTTCTTATTTAGAAGACTGCATTTGTTCATTTCTTTCTAATGTGATAACATTTTATTTTTTACGTCATCTGGAACTGATGTGCAAGCACGGCTGTCATTTAAATATTCTACAGATTCATTTGGTTTTCCAGACATGAGTGACTGAACTTGTTGCTACAAACAACATAATGTGAATAGTAATGTTGTTAGACAGCATGAGTATAACCAAGGAAATGCATTTTTTTTTTTGCCTTAAGGGTAGTGAACACTTTCCTTAAGGAAGAAAGAAACACAAAATGGGAAAACCAATTGTACAGGAATGATTACTTGATGGACCATTTTCAAAATTTTGTATGAACGATCTGTGCCTTCATCATGATTCAACGGTTCCCCATGGTCAGCTTTTCAAAAGTCGATCATATGGTCTCGGCCATATGAATTTCGACTTTGTGAAATGTCGATCATGTGAAGGGGGACCCATATAAATATATATATATATATATATATATATATATATATATATATATATATATATATATATATATATATACATCTGCATATATATGTGTGTATGTATATATATATATATATGTATACATACATATAAATATATTGTTACAAATAAATGTGTACTCATACAGATAGTCATATGTACATAGATAATCCCCCAGATTTATTAATCTGCCATGTAGGACTAGTCTAGTCTTGCACGGAAGCGGCCGCTTAGGAGGAAGACGGCAGCATGCCATGCATATTAATAAAGGCACGCTGCCCAACCTCCTAGGCATACATGGAGCATGTATGAGTACAGGGGGCATGTCTGAGAGCAGAGCTCTCAGAATAAACATGCCCCTGCAAAGTAGAACAGCAGAAAGTGGAAATAAATGAGCGAGGCCACTCATAGGTGTCCACATATCCCCACCAATAGTCCCCCATGCATACAACAGCAACATTACATATAAATAAACTGAAGAAAGCTCATTATATTTTTCTTAAATCCGAGTACAGCTAACCGTAGGCGCATGGGTGTGCCCCTTGCTTAGCTACAGTTAAAGCAGCTTAAAAGGCTGAAGAGGATAACAAGGAAGATATATGCAAAAGAAGCAGCACAGCAATAGTGTAGTGGGCTGGGCATCCGCCTAACGAGCAGGCATTCCCAGTTTGAGTCCCACTGCAGCACATACCATTCTCCAAGTGAAATCTGTATATGAGCAATTTTTATTCATTTATTTGCTGTATAACCTACTAAATAACATTTAAATGTGAACTGGAGTACTGCATTAAATACACATGTGAAGTGTCAGTTTCATAACGAATAAGGCACTAGTAAGCAGGTTTAAGCACAGATAAGCACTAGTAAGCATGTTTAAGTGCGTTTGTGCAGGGGGGAAGCATTACCTATACAGATTAAACAAAGTAGAAGCTAACTGACTGTTAGAAACTGTAACTGGAAGTTAGCAGTGCTTAGCTTCACGCAAACCCACGTGGAAAAGTGCAGGAAATTGGCCGCATTTAAAACCCACAGGAGGGAATGCTACCCATAACTGGTTGTAGCTTCTTACTGCAAGCATAATGCCTGGAGTGGATGAAAGCACTCAATTTAGAGTGCAGAGCTGGGGCATCCAGGAGTCAAAAATCATGGTATGGCTCCTGGTAAAGACCATGAGGAGAGACTACTGCAGAGCCAGTATCAGGGCTCACAGTATAAAATGGAGGTCTGGGACAGTCTTGCCCGTGACCTCACCAGTACCACAGGTATCCCCTGGACTGGTGAGCAGGTCAGGCACCACCATGCAGACCTGAAGCGGCAGAGGGGTAATGTACTGGAACAGTGGATCCAAGAATCTCAGCAGATGCCTAATGCCCCACTACTGAGTAAGTACTCATTCTAAGTAGGTAATAATTGCCTTGCTTGGGTATACTATGGATAGGTATGGCTAAATATCACTGTATTTCTCTGACAGCTGCAGATGAGTGGGCTGCAAACCAGCAAGCCCATGATGCTAGGTTGCAAAGGCTGCGTCGTGAGGCAGGTTAGAAATTATTCTGCATGTACAGTCATAACAAATACATATAAGAGCCTGAGAAAGTGTTGTACCAGTAGAAATAAAGGTGTACTATTCTGTGAATAAAGGTAAAACCACTGGAGTGCTTCTATTTACTCTTCTTTCATATGTTGTTGAACTGTTACATACTATAAATAGTACTGTTGTATTAAGCAGTGTTACCCACACCGTGGTATGCAGATAAAATGTGTATGAAGGTCTGTATAGCAATGTTGGAAGTGCCAAGAGGTCAGTCATATTGTACAACTGAGGGAGACTTAGACAGAAAACAAAAGAAAGTTTCACATCAATTCCCTGATAGCACAGTGTACCATGATGTTAACTGTAAGTTTTTTGTCACACACAGCAGGGGTTTGAATCCCGGGAGTGCTAGTAAGTTGTATGCATAATCATACACCACAACTGCACAGATTTTGTTACAATGTTCAGATAGAAAGCTGTATGCATAATTACAATTAACAACTGGACAGAATTTTTAGAATGTTCAAATAGAAACTTGTATGGATATTCAAGCCCTTCAACTGTTCCAATCTGTCCAGCATTTCCAGATAAATGGCCCACAACACCAGCCCGGTACCCTGTTTCCCTGTAAAATCAGTGGGATGATCCAAGAAATGTAGGCAGCCATTAATGACATATAACTGATAGTCAGACATGTACATAATCAGAGAATGTATATGAACACAAACCTGTCATTCTAGCATCTCACCCAAAGTATATGAGAACAATTCTCAACATAAGTTGCATTAACACCTGCATCTTGTCACACATGTATGTAAGACACAGGTCACGTATATAATAATCTTTAAACATACCATTGTACAATATAAGGCCATTGGGTAGTGTAATAATACATGTAAGGGACAGATCACTGCAGTGACTAAGAATGTAATGAAAACTACAAGAATATATTAGTTGTTAATTGAACTCTTTCTCTCACCCCTACCATATGTGCAAAAATAACCCAATGACACACCTCAATCGGTATGTGTACTCTCCAAACTTTTGTTGGGACATATGTCCTATTGTTTTATAAATATTCACATTTGTTTCTATGCATGTGCCGTGTTAAAATGCCCCCATATTGGTGGCCTGTTGCCATCAATGAAACCTGCATGCTGTTGTAATGGCCACTGTTCCATATATGCATGTGTTATGCTTTTTCTGCATCTGTTTTAAATCTGGTGTTTTGGGTTAATGGTTATACCTATGCATGCTGTTATAACTAACCCTGAATGCTGTTGACTATTACTAACACATATCTGTCTGTAAACTGCAACACCATAGCTTGTATGGGAAGGCCGGTTCCAGCGGACCCACTTGTCCAACCTCAGCTGGACATGGCACCAGGCACCAGCACGTCTGGGGCCCAGCCTGGGACCTCCTCCTCCATAGGCCCTGCACCACCTTCGGGTAAAACTGCTGCAGGGGATGGGGCTTGGCCCCCTCTGGGAGCGGGGGCAGAGAGGAACCAGTCACCCTTCATCAGGTTTGGGCCGTGGTGCATAGGAAGATCAATAGGGCTTTTCGAGACCAGCTACGCCAGCTTGAGGGCAAAGTGGTGCAATTAGAGGGTGAGCCCTCCTACACAGCCCTCAGCATGGCCACCTTTGGGGCAGAGAAGGTGCAGTGGAGACTGCCCATGGGTGGGGACCTCAGTCCCACTGTTTCCATCTGGGGGCTCATGGGCTTGCGACTTCCCAACACCCCTCCCCATCCAAGGTGTTTACCCCCACATGTGTAATATACTGCCCCTGTATGCATCTTGTTTGTCTTGTCTGTTAACCTACCCAACCTACCTCCCCAAATATACCTACTACCTCTCCCCAACACCCCAATCTCACCCGAAAAAAGAAAAGGGCAAGCTGTTCCCACAAAAAAAAAATCACCTCATACGTAGTGTGTGAAATGGACAGCGTGTCCACTGGACACATGTAATCTGGCCTAATTGGCATCACAATGAATTTATGCTGTCCTCACTCCTCTCCTAGGGGTTTGAGTGTCCAAATCTACCTCCAAATTCAGTATATATGCACAGCTACTGCTGTAGAAAAATGGGCAGCTATGGACCTTCCCCACACCATTCCTGCACATGCCTAGCTATTTTCCCCACTGTCTTTCCCTCTTTGTGCCCCTTTTCACCACTTTCCTATCAACCCTTTTTTCTTTTCTTTTAAAAAAATTAGCACAGGGCTAAGCGGCATTATGCACTTTTAAGCAGCAGTAAGCAGGTTTAAGCCTGTTTGCGCAGGGGTAAGCAATGCCTACACAGGTTAAGCAATATAGCAGCTAACTGAGTGTAAGACACCAGAAGCTAGCAGTGCTTACCTCCACGCAGACCCACGCAAACCCGCTTACAACTGCTTTAAAGTGCCTTAATCACCCAGTATCCAACCGCCGGTGTTCTGCCCAGCAACAAATAAATAGCTCCTGCAAGGCAAGAATCAAGGACCCTGCACACCATAGGCAAAGTGATTTACCACTAAGCCATGACAGATACAAACAAATGAGATCTTTTCGGAAACATATCATCCAGTCCAGTCATGCAACAGTACAGAGAATGTATACCTACATCTAGATGTATATGTGTATATATTAATATCTAAACAGATACAAGATATATATAATATATATATATATATGTATATATATATATATATATATATATATATATATATATATATATATATATATAATGTCTGCAGCTATATACATATATATCAATATATATGAACATATATAGGGTCTATATCAGTTGAGCAAAACCCTCTTTACGATAATACCTAAACATCGACACCTATACCTTGAACTGCAAAAATCCCAAATGCACTAAACCACGAAAAATTAAATATCGAACTATCATAGTCGGCCAACCCCACCACTGCTACTTAGTACCTACCCAAACAAAATAAATAAACCACATACATACACTAACCAAAAGCTACAGACATACACCCAAACAAAATAAATAATCCACATACATACATTTAACAAAACCCTACTTACAACACTACACTAAACCCCACATACACAACTATCTATGCACTATCCTTAACCCCTCCCTAACCCTAAGGTCCGTAACTACCGCACACTTCCCCTACAGACATACACATAAACAAAATAAATAACACACATACATACACTTAAAAAAAACCTACATCTAACACTACACTAAATCTTGCATACATTACCTATCTATGCACTTACCTTAACCCAAATCCCAAACCTAAAGTCCTATCTATCGCACACTTACCTTATGGAGCTATACTGCAGACGGGCGAACCAAAACAAATTGACATTTCGGAATTTGTGGTTTTGGACGATCGAGGTTTATGTACTTCGAGCAATATGGTTTGACGTATTCATATTCACGTAATAGGGTTTTCGCTCAACTGATATAGACCCCATATATACATGCAAATGTCTACATCGACACATATATGTGTCTACACCTGTATGTCTACATATATACAATGCATTACATATGTGTATGCAGATATATATCTATGTAGGTATATATGGACATAGTCATATATATAGTTATATATATGTTAGCAGATATATATATATATCTATATAGGTATATATGGCCATACATCTGTAGATAGCAATGGCAGATTAACAAACACACATATGTCCACATGCACCATTAATGGGGTTGTGAGGCCCCACACACTATACGTCTTGTATGAATAGGCATTATCCCCCCACAGCCAAACACATCTACCCTGCAATACACTACCAAGTGTTGCAGATCCCATAACTAGGACCTGACATGACATGGCCACAAGATGTTAACAGAAAGCCATCCCACCTGTATGATGTCAGGCTGGTATTGTTAACATATCATGCAGTACAGTCTGGCTCCCATAGGAAATGTAATATATGGAAGCCATCGACATCCCCAGGATACAGATAAACAGACACAGATATGCAGATACAGATACACACACATATATATATCTATATATATATATATATATATATATATATATATATATATATATAGTTCCCCATCAGAAGGTCGAATGGCTGAAATCTTGTAATGCATATGGCCGAAGCGATATGCTCGAATTTCAGAAGCTTGACCTTCTGAAAGGGAAGTAAAAAAAAACACAAAACAATGTTTCTGCAGGGATGCAAGCCCCCTGCACCCCCCATGTGGGGTCTGCGCCCCCACACACCCCTGCTACTTATTTATTCCAACTCTGAAATTGCACTACAGAGCAGAAAGGGAAATCTCCCATTCTGCACTGTATGCCGATCCCCATTCAGAAAGTCTAGCTTCTGAAATTTCGAGCATGTGGTCTCAACCATATGCATTTTGAGACTTCAGTCATTCGACCTTCTGAAGGGGAACCATATATATATATATATATATATATATATATATATATATATATATATATTGATATACATGTGACTACACATAGACACGCAAATATATGTACAGTAAGATACATATGTAGAAGGTGTACACAATATGGAACAGCCACTATGCCTACAGTTAACACCTGAGCAATTGGACACTGTATGGGCCACCCATACATATATAAATCGTTGCCTGCAAGATATACCCATACAGATGTCATAGGAAAGACACCACACACAAGTTTGCAGAAATGGAAAACCTTTAATTGTGTACTATTACAGTTCTATATGCCATGTTATATAGCTGTTTAGACACTGAAAACCATATAAACAGAGTACTGCAACCGTGAAACACTAATGCAGTAGTCTGTAAAGGTTCACAACTGTTGCTGTCCAGGCCAAGCCCTTCAAATTGTACAATATTAAAGACAGACTGGGCCACAGGATACCAAACAATCAACAGTATGTAATGCAGGTGTATAGTTCAGCAGCCTCTATCTACACCCTGTACAAACTCAGTAGGTGGTAAAGACGTTATGTGATCAAATGGGTTGTAACTTTTACATATCAAGGCATAACTGACATCATCACGAGCCCACTGACAAACAGAACAGTCTATATGGCAGGAGGCAGTAGGCTTGCATTACCCCAATTCATGTAATAATGTAAATATAGTGAAGTATATGGTACTGTACATCCAGATACCTTACAGCAGCTCACTCCTGATACCCCCACATTTTGTAACAGCCTAGGTAATTTATGGTGCTCCCCCCAGACTCAATAATACAGGGCCATATACCACTGTTACATACACTGGCCTCTGGAGTGCATAAGGGCACACATGTATTGTGTAGGTGACGCCCACACATATATGGCCCCAGCCTCACTGTATGTGTGGGGGATAAACAGACATGGACTGATGGCAGCAATGGCAGTGTGATATACTCACAAGCTCACATCGGAACAACCCCCGACAGCATATCATATGTGCAAAGCTTGGTATGTAGGTGGAAAACAGAGACTGGAACACAGGCACAAATGTGGAAAACTGTTGCCATACACTAAGTAAGCTGCTGGTGTTACAGGATAGTCTGTAACATACCCGTAGTCAGGGGACTGAGGTTAGAAACAGAAATGGATGTAGCCATGTACTGATAGCACTCAACACACACACACACTGCCAGTGTAATATCTGACACAGGACCTGTGTGTGGTGGACAGACAAAACATGATAGACATACCTCTGTCCAGCAAGAGGATAGGCCTACAGTTGTGAACTATGCAGACAGACTGCATTCCAAGGTAAACTAGTATGTACACATACACACACACACACACACACACATACACACACACACACACACGCACACACACAAATGCACACAAGCACACACACAAACACGCACACACCCTGTAACACTCGTACTACAAAGCATAACACAACTCTACTCACAGTCTGTCTATTGTTCCTCATCCTCCTACAAATATGTGGCCGCCCTGAGTGTGCCGGTTCTCCTGTAAGAGGTGTTGCTACCTGCTGTCTGTAACACTGATGCCCACACACACAGGAAGGATGTCCATCAGACAGGAAACGTAAAGGGACCACGCCCACATAATGTAGGGATTTATAGTGGGTGTTTGCCATGAAAGTGCTATTACAAAGTACTACACATTTGTAATTTTATATATATATATATATATATATATATATATATATATATATATATATATGGCTACCTGGATACGTATATGTACATATATTTCCACCATATGTCCTGGACATGGAGTGTAGCCCTACCCCAGCCCCTATAGTCCAAAAGTCATAGTGCAACCAGATGTCAGGTATGTATAGCAGGTATATTAGTAGACTATTGCTACTGTCATTGGGATTGTCTTCACAGACTTGGTGTGTGTGGGAGGTCACATCTGCTTATAACATGTGTGCCATTGGCTACTGACAGACATCCTAAGGACATCATTGTAAAGTAGAACTGCTAGCATATAATTCCCCTATGGACTGCAGCAGAGATATTGGCCAATATATGTGGAAATTCTGACACACCCTGTACAGTCCAGAGGTATGCATATAAGCCCTTAGTGCACAACATGTGTACCATGCCTGACGATATGGATGTAGAAAGCCATGTAGATGGGTATAACACATAACAACTGGTATACATTTGCCACCATAGATTATACATTCACACAATCCTGTCTGGCGTGATACATAATGACCGCTGGTACAGGTGTGCCATGGCCACATACTACCCACTAGATATTGACATGCATCTGTACAGCATCCCACTGCTCTGTCTGACATACATGACTTGTAAGGGAGGCCCGGCAGCAGTACATCTGGCAAGTATTTGCACATGACATCTTACTGGGTAAGCACACTAAGCTGCTAGGCATGTAACAATGCACTGTGCAGGCTACAGGCAGACTGGCTCAACACTGGTCTACATTTCCTATGGGAGAATGCACATGTACCTGCATATATAGCAGGCTCAACAGGCATGTCGCAGCACAGGGTAAGATACACCTGTGTGAAAGTGCATAACCACAACCAATATGAACACAGCCACATATGGTAAGCTAGCCTAATATTACAGTATATGGCCTATCTTTTCTACACCTTCCTCATATGTGCCACTCACAGACTGACCCTACATATACTGGGCTGCTACACAGTTTGGTCTGATGGTTGTGGTATGGGACATGTGTGTGTATGGCCCTACAAACATGTACGCCAATACGGTACCATACAGTGGGGCAGCATGTAACATCAGATAGGACGGGAACTAGAACAATGACATCTACCACAGTCTGTACACAGGCTAAAGTACATATTAACAATACACACACTGTCGACATTCACCATATGTACACAGACCTCAGTACTGTACAAACATCCACAGAATGTCCAGGTTATGTCATGAAATATAACCCCTACTGTACACAACATGTGTAGCAGTCTGATATATCACTGGCTTGTTATCAGATATGATGACACTAATTATGGTGTACAGCACATATGCACCACTTCCTGCACGACATGTGTACAAAGGTTGACAGAGGTGTGTCTGGGAGCACATACACAGGGCCAATATTGACATGTTGCTGTAATAACCTTATACATTTACTGTTGTAACGGGGTTTGTTGCAACATATATCCTATGAGGGATATGAAGTCAGTAACTGTCACGGCCTTCACCATCTACAGACTGCAATCCTCACACTACCTTCTGCAGTCCACAGATAGATGCTCTGTGGGTAACATATGAAACCAAAGGCACAACACTGCCCAGTCTGCAGATGACCCTGCAGATGGGGATTTCTCATAAACATGGAACTGACATGGCAGGTATTGAGACATGTACAACAGCCATATCCAGACAAACGCTGTGAAACCAACATTACTCCACATGCAGTATAGCATCACTTACAGTCTGTAGTCAGGTGCAGCACTTCCCCCTCCTGTTTGTTGCCTTCTTTCCACAGTGTATGTTGTTAAAGGTAAATTCCCATTCCATCTGAGATGCTGTTTGCCAAACAACAGATCTAGTTCCTGTTCACAGTGAATGAAAAGTGCCAACACCACCATGATGTTCCTAGATATTGGAGTGTGTTTCCATGCAACTGGCTATGGGGAATGTTACTACAGCTGTTCCACATGCAATCAGCTAGGGGAGGGCTGCAATTCATGCAGAGGCCATCAGCTTATCATGAGCATCACTTAAAATACACATGCTGCTGCCTAAGCAAAGCAGGTGTGGGTCTCCACATCCACCAGAGAGGAGGTGGGAGAGGCAGACAGAAGCAAATACATGTCAGGGAGGGGTGGAATAGTAAAACTGAAGCAGGTTTGTGTCACACACTTACCAGCACAGGGTATCAAACCCCCAACCACTATGTAGTGCTATCACAGTTCGATGCAGTTATTGGATATGCCACATGGATTACCTGTTGGAGAGCACTCAGAACATATATGGGATGGTGAGTAACATCTGCAACAGGGATATGGTAGCTATACGGTAGGTGATGTACACGTCCCTGTCTGCATGAACAGGTGCCAGCGTCAACATAGCCACACTCTCACAGGGACACACACACCTTTACAGACTTGGCAGGGCCAGGAGTACAACTCATCAGTAGTGGGATTGCCACAACACATCACTATGCAGGTATCACATGCACCACACGGGTCATACGGAGGTTGTATGGGCAAAGATTATGAGGAGATGTCAGACATCAGACAGCATGCTTCAGTATGCCCATGGGGGTTGTAGTTAGTGTGGATGTGGACATATGCACCATACAACACACAAACACACAGGGTGCCAGTACTGACATGTATGGGTGCATGTCTGCATGGGTGTGTGATGGTCAATTGTGCCAGCAGGCTATACAAGAGTAGGCGATGGGTATACCTTGGCATCAGGCCACATGACAATGGTCTGCATTGTGGCTCATGACTGTAGTTTCTGCATTTGCCCACACAGGTGGGTATTGTATCCCCCATCCAGTCACCTGAGTGACTATTGTGTGTGGCCAGTGCTGTGCATCGCTTGCCATGTATGTGTTCCTTAGTCCATGACATGGACGATGTCTAGGATGTGCACACCTCCCACATGCATGTACAGTGACATGTGGAACTGTACCTGGGGTGTCTAGCCCATGTTGTGAACACAGATTATCATCAGATGTGCCAGTCTTGCCCACCTGTGGCAGGGACTGGTAATGGGCAGCAGGTTTACCCTGCACCTACATTGATAGCATGCTAACAGCATTCCCTGGTGTCAGTGGCATCTGTCCATACAGGGCATGTTATGTCTGTTGTGGGTCACTTGTGAAGGCACCACAGGTGGTGCAGTTGTCCATTAGAGAACATGGGGGAGGTGCACTGTCTGCATGTACGTGCATATTGGACAGATGGGGAGGGAGACATGCCCTCTGTAGCCCACTGATATCACTCCATAGTTACAATCAGTGGCCAATATGCAGTGTACTACCCACATATTGGCCATTGCATAGGCATGTGTGTGTGTGTGTGTGTGAGACATGGGTGAGAGAGTGCTATGGGTAATACTGGGGTTGCTAACTGTGATTGCCTGGCCTTGATGTCACATGTATGGGTATGGATATGCACCCCAGTCTTCTCTGCTATTTCACAGCTGTTATCCATGTACAGTGGACATTGTGATATGTACTAGGGCCATCATATAAGAATTTTGCAAAACCGACCACACATTGGGCCCAGGTGTTACACACACATATCCACCTAGGATACGAGTTACAAACACACACACACACACACACACACACACACACACACACACACACACACACACACACACACCTGTCATGTCTGGGATTAGAGCCCCTACATGACTAGTTTATTACACTACAGCACTACACAGTTATAGTACGTACCATGGACATTACTGGAGTACTTCTTCCCCAAAGGTGCATTTCACAGTGAATGACATTGGTAGGATTCCCAAAGTAGGCCATTTGAAATGTACTGTGAGTGACTAGCCTAAAATGCATTGCTCCCTACACAGGCAGTGAGACACACACAAAACACCCACACCCGACATGTGTGGGTATATAACCCCTGACAAAGGTGCATATTACACTACACCTTGGGGCTGTTATAGGACGCACCAAGGGGAGTACTGGAAAACTCCTTCCCCAAAGGTGTATTTCACAAGGAATTACATCAGCAGGATTACCAAAGTAGGGTATTTGAAATGTACTGCGAGTGACTAGCCTAAAATGCATTGCTCCCTACACAGACAGTGAGACACACACAAAACATCCACAACTGACATGTGTGAGTATAGAACCCCTGACAAAGATCTGTATCACGCTACAGCATGGAGCAGTTATAGGATGCACCATGGGGATTACTGGAGTACTCTTTCCCCAAATGTGCATTTCACAATGAATGAAATCAGTAGGATTACCAAAGTAGGGCATTTGAAATGTACTGCAAGTGACTAGCCTATGATGCATTGCTCCGTATACAGATATTGAAACACACACAAAACATCCAGAACTGCCATGAGTGAAAATGGAACCCTACCATAGTTTTAAATCACACTCCAGCAGTACCCAGTTACTGGGCACGCTACAGAGATTACTGGGCTACAACCTTCCCAGAGATGTAGTTCTAGGTGGATGACATCAGCAGTCTTGCCAAAGTTGAGCATATGAATTGTAAGTGCTCTAAAAAGCACTGCTCTCTACACAATCGCACACACAGGCTCACACAGGTTCACAAAGTTGCCAAGCCTGGGGTTAGAACCCCTACCTAACTACTTTATCACACTACAGCAGTATGCAGTAGCAGGACTCGCTAAGGAGATTACTAGGCAGCAACTTTCCCAGAAGTGTTTTTCTAGGTGGGTGACATCAGCAGCCTTACCAAAGTTGAGTATATGAATTGTAAGGAGTGTCAGTACCCGAAAAAGCATTGATCTCTACACAGTCAGACAGACATGCACACACAAAGTTGGCAAGTCTGGGGTTAGAATTCCTACTTAACTCGTTAATTTTGACTGATTGATTTCCTGCAGGACTCAGTTTGATCTCACCCTACCCGCACTGACATCCACCCCTTACAGCACTTCTGTTTTACTGGGCCTACCTATCGCTATCCAAATTCCAGCCTATCACATGAATCTTCATTCCTCCCACCTGTAACCTTCACACAGGCTCTCACCCATTCCAGCTGCAGAAATGACATTTGCCTCATCTGCTGTTTATACTGGTGTGTGCACCTAAATGTTATTGTTAATGTCCTTAGTTATACTCTGCTCCTTATGCCTCTGACTGACTTACAACATCATTGATATTCTTCCATTTCTCTTTTCCTTATTACATACTTAGACTGCACTAATAACAGGAATCTTCTTCACTTACTTCTCTTCATTGACTCTGCATCTTTCTCCCTCCAGCTTCATACTACACCTCACTTTTTCCTCACTTTTTCATCTACTCTATAGTGACTGAAATTTCAAATGTCTTTCCAAGTATCATCTCTCTTTTTTCTATTAACATCCTATCCAGCAAACTATCACTGTATGCTTTTATCTGTATATTTCTCTCCTATTGCCATTTACTCAGCACACTTTCAAATCCGGAGTAGCTATAGCAATATATTTCCCCCATCTTTTCAGTCTCTCACCATGTCTATTTTTTAAACAAGGAACAACTTTGATAAATTATCACATATGACATAGGCAACCATACGCTTATATAAATGAAACTAACAATATTGACATTAATTTTTGTTGCAAATCTTATACATCACTTATAATCTATCCAGTCATTGTCAGTCAAGCATTACACAGCTCATTCAAATCCTGCCTTCTTTTAAACCTCATTCCTCCTCTGCATATGTTGTTCCCACGATTCTCATTTTTATCTTCCTTAATTTGCTTCTACCTTTTTCTAAGTATCCCATTTCCAGTTGTTTTATCTCTGTTGCTATATTCACTATTTCTAGTACAGTTGGTTTAGACTTTCTAGTAATTGCTTTTGTGAAGCCACCATAATTAGACTCAGCAAGGCCATAGAATGTCTAGGCAATTCTGAATCTGTATCATAGCTCAAAAATATAATTTCTTTAATTACACTAATCTGCTGACCCAGTATCTCTGACAGAGTAGTCTGCAGGGAATTTTTTTAAGTTTGTCAATTTAGCTGCCTTACCTTCAATTACTTCTAACTTTTTTCTACCCCACCATTTCAGGAAGGGTCAATTGTTTAACTGCTGCTCAATGTGTCTTAAACCTGAATGTAACGTTATGTATATATAACTTTGAAAATAATGTCATGTTTTGTAAAGTGTTTTATAATAATTTAGTACTATATGTGCTAAATGCTGGTATTGCTTACAACTGTAATCTGCTTGAAACTAGCATTTACTAAATGTTCAATGTGTACTATTATCTTGGAGCTTTTCTCCCTGGGTCTCCGCTGAAAATGGACATATATCCAGTTGGACTATCCCAGTCAACAAATGTAAAATAAATAAATGAACAGTTATACTCCCAGAAAATATATTCCAAATTACCTCTTTCTTTCCCCATCACACCAACAGCATTTGATATATATGTATCTACCTGAGGAAAAATTATTTGGAGTCTTTTTGGGGTATAAAAGTAACTATGTAAGCACTTTCAAGCAAAGACCCTAAATCTTCTAGACGTTGTTATGTATTTGGGAGACATAAATATATCCCCCATTGTTTCTTTGTGAATTGCTTATCCAATCTCTCTTCCCAATCCTTTCTAACCTCCTCTGACTGATTCTTATGGTTGTCATGCAATATTTTATATGCTGTACTAATTATTCCTTTTTCAACAGCAGCTTCTGTTCTAGATTCTAATAAAAACTCTACCAGTACTGGTCATTCACTTAGGATACCCCTATTTCTTTGTCTTTACCTCTGATAAGCACAAAATACTATACTACCACCACTCTACTTAAAAAAAAAAAAAATACAAAAGAAAACAAGAATACTCTTTATCAATACATTAACAATGTGGTGATGTCCACTCCAATGCAAACCCTGTAAACTCACCAATTAATCTAAATAGCAAAGAACCATCCCTATAAGATTGTGACTTAACTAAACCTCCTACAACTTCCACCTCAAACTATACCTGTTCCCAGCTGTGCTGTCCTATCATTAAACAACCACCTTTCCATCTTAATAAAACTAGCACATCATACTCATTATCCCATCATTCTCCTACTGCCTTATGAAAAAAAGTAATACTGCCAGTGTAAAACACAATAGCATTTGTAAAAAATTACACAATTACATGTCTGGATATCACAGTATAACTCTGATATTCTCTCCAACCCAGTAACCTGGCTTGAGCCCAACATTAAAGATTTTGAACTACTCCTTCTAGGCTACATTATTATCAGAGCTGAGAAGCACCACAGGAATCAGGAGGGGTAGCCTTAATTTATCCAAGTCCATACAATCTCTCTCCCTATTCACTCAACATCCCAAAATTCCCAAATGTCGAAATACTTGTATCACCACAAAAGATTAACAATAAACAGCAGCTGTTTTGTTACAATCAATATCTCACCTGAAAATAATATAACAGTTTTAATATACATTTCCACTGGACAAGTAATAATATACCTTATAAAAAAAATCATACTTTGAGATATAAATATTGACTGGCAAAACTTTACATCTGACTTTCTTTCAGCTAGTATAAACATTTATGGTTATACACAACTTATAAATAATACCAACAGTAAAAGTACAATTCTAAACTTGACACTGGTCTCTGATCCAAGAAAATGGACAAAATTTAGAACTTATCCAATCTCACTTAGCAACCACCTTCATCCCCATACCTATAGAAATATCACCCACCAACCAAACAAGCACCAACTTAATCTGAAACCTTTATAAATTCAGTAAAGATGTCTTCTTCAATACTTTGAAAGCCTTTAATTGGTCTGTCCTAACCACTTGATTAGGCAGTCAAATACTTTTAATATCTTATTCTTAAATATTCTAATCAGACACACCCCACTTCACAAAAATTAACCACACACCATGGCTTACTATCCAGTCAAAAACTACAATGACTAACAGAGATAAAGCTTGGAAAAATGGCTTAATCTTAAAAGTACCTATAACCTGTAACTTTATAGAGATTTGTGCATTCTGAATGAAAAAAAAGTAAGTCAACCTAGATAAAATAAATAAATAAATAAATAATATTATAGCCATCTACAACTACAACATAAAATAACCCCCAAACATTCTGGACACCAACACATAATCTGTTAGATCTGGGCTCAAAGAACCCAACCCTTCCTATAACAGCTCTCCACTAGAAATTACAATTGCATTCAATACCTACATCTTAGAAAGCATAAACATTACCTCCCTAACTAATAACTCTTCACCCCTATGCACTGCCTCTACTACCTCCACAATACCATCCAATCCTAGTAATCCAGCAAACATTTAAACCAAGACAAACATTATCCTTATACCATACACATTACCACATCCTTTACCTCCTCAATAATCCCCTCATGAACTTTATTCACCCTTTATATCCATTGCTAGCAATGTCCACTTAGGACTTGTCTCCAAATAAATGATAAAAAAAACCCTACTTAAACTCAAACCTTATGTCACTGCAACTAACTACCTCCCATATAAGTACCTAAAGACTGCTGCTGATGCAATAGCATACTCAATCTCTATTCTCATCATTAGATCAATAGCTGAATCCTATGTACCTTCACTATGGAAAAAATCCTATGCTATCCCTCTTCATAAAGGTGGCATTTTGGTAGATGTCTCTAACTTTTGGTCTATTGTAATATTACCACTTCTCTCAAAAAAATTCTTGAAAGATGTATTCATAAGCTCTTTCTCCAATATTTTCTAAAGAACTGCTCTTAACATCCACCCAGCATGGCTTCCAACAACACACAGTACAGCTACTGCCCTCCCATCATTCACAGACACCATAAATAAATACAGGACTCAGGCAAGCTTGTTTCCTCTGTGTTCCTTGACCTATCAAAAGCCTTTGATACAGTTTGCCACCCTAAACTCCTGCATAAACTATCTCAGCTTGGCCTATGCCCCTCTTCATTACTGTGGTTCAATAGCTATTTAACTGACAGGCTTCAGTCTGTAAAATGGCAGAATACTCTTTTTCTCCATACCTGCAAGTCTCAACAATTTTTAATCCCTTCCTTATTAAGTGTACATCTCAGTCAGTCCAGCCTCTCTCATATATAACATGCTGATGAATCTACACTCATATGTGCATCTAATAACTTGCCTCATCTCCTTCGTATCATGCAAAAAAACTTTTTCCTCAGTTGAGAAATGGCTTCATAATGCCCAGCTACTAAATCCTAAAAAAAACCCCAAAGTTACTGCTATTTTCCCCAAATCAATAAAAAAGAAGAATAATCAGCTGGTAAATCACAGTGAAAACAAGTGCAAACAGCCAAAAAGAGAGAACAATCCACTGTAAACCACGTAGCACCAAGCTGAAGTCAAATACTTTAATATTATGTGGGAAAAAAAACAGAAGTTTGAAAGATTGTATTAGTAGTCATCTCTCTGAAATTAATACGAAACTTAACACAAATGCATTATACAGGCATATTTATAAAGCAGGCAACACACACTATTTTAAATTTATGATTTTATTTCAAGTTAATGAATCCCTACGTAGTGGTGATATTGTTCAACGTACTGAATTGGAGGAATATAGATGGATTTTGTGACTATAGCTCATATATTGCCAGGTTTAAATAAATGTGTATCTTTAAAGCCCTATCTGAGAGAATTACATCAGAGGGTGTAATCGTATCATGTGACTATTGTCATGTGATTTTCAAATATTTAAATAACTTTAGCAACTGTTTTAAATGTTTATGTACCAGAGGAATCTTTTAAGTGAAACTACAAAGTGGCACATTAAAGTATTTGACTTCAGTTTGGTGCAAGTGGTACACCTGATAAAGCAAATTTCAAAATCTTTTTACTAAATAAAACTGAAATTGAAGTAGTGTCCCATAAGAAACATGAGTGATTATAGATGATAACCCCAAATATGTCCTGCAGGTTCAAAATAACATCAAAAAGACTCACCAAAAATTAGGAATGATCTACAGGCACACCACGGCTGGATAGAATAATGAATCTACAAACTAAGGAGAAACTAGTGGAGCAAAAAAACATCTGATCCATTGCCATAGTACGACACTTTGGGGCCTGCTGGTGGTAACCAGTATAAAAGTTAAGCTGGAGTTGCACAGCAAGGGAAGGAAATGGAAACTGATGCAGTAAATGTTATGGAGTGATAGGCCCATGAGTTCAAACTTTCAGGCTACACTTAAAAATAAGCTGCAAAATTTGCCACCATCAAAAAATACCGCAGGTACCACTGTCTTTTCTTTAAGGCTTTGAAATGGCTTGAACTGCGTCAATGCTTATATTGCATACAACTTATCTCCACACAAAACATTATTCACAAAGTTGATGCCTGCCTTATTTTTTTTCCTAAATCAAAAAAGTGCCACCAGTAGTAGAAATACTTTGTGATAAATCCTTTATTGTGAAGCGCTTTTCGTCCAGTAGCTTCACCGGTCTTCATCAGACAATCTTCCATTGTACTCATCACTGTTTAAATACACTCCCACTCAATCAATTAATCAATTAACAGCACCCAATTCTATTTATGGATATACGAGTCTTTTAGTAGAAAAACATGAAGTGATATGGCAACTGCGTTTTGATGCTAGTAGATGGCCTGGTTTAAATGAAGTAGTGCCCATCTCTAGTATATTAAAACTACGAAGTCTTAATAGATTGAATGTAGGGTAAGCTGTAGTACTAAGTTGAATGTTTTTTTAGATATTGTATGTATTATTGTAATAACTAAATGATTTCTTTTGTAGATTATTGTATGTTTGCATAACCTGGAGGTAGTAATTTTCCTTAGCATAAAATATTAAATTTTTTATGTTTTTTTAAGAATTTGTAAATTAATAAATGCATGTATTAGGTGATTTTATAGGGTAGTATCATTTGTATGTATTTATGTACTATTTTAAAGTATAGAGTATAATAATTTTTTAATATCGAATAAGTAGGAATAGATAATAAGTTGCATAAATAGAACTGGGTGCTGTTAATTGATTAATTGATTGAGTGGGAGTGTATTTAAACAGTGATGAGTGCAATGGAAGATTGTCTGATGAAGTCCGGTGAAGCTACAGGATGAAAAGCGCTTCACAATAAAGTATTTATCACAGAGTATTTTTACTACTGGTGGCACTTTTTTTTATTTTGTTTGTTCTTTTTGCTTTTGTTTTATTTTTTTTCCTATTATCCACTCCTATCACTTAATAGACTACTTCAATCAAATGAACAACATCTTCTCAGTATATAACCCCGACAAATCCTTTGGCCAAAGTCTCGACTCTTTCTCTGTCACAAAAAATGTAATTCTGTCCCTCTGCACGTTAGATCTACCTCTAGTCTTTCAGACTACAACACATTACTAAATGATTACATACATAAAACCTGGCTCTGATCATGCCCTACCTCAGGCTGAGCTTACCCTTCTCTTCTTCAAAGACCAGCATACTTTGTCGATGTTCAGAGAAAGGTAATTAGAAACATCTATTTATTTGACAAAGGACAAATATATTTTTGCCTAGGCTACATTATATAGTCATCTCTGTTCCAAAGAGTGTATTCAGTGTGTTTAATGTCAGCTGTATGAACTGCAACTTGTGAATAATTTATCTACTGACAGTGTTCTTTTTTATCTTGTTATATCTGCTCAAATATTTGCACTGTGAATGCATAGGTTCACTCAGCATGAACTAAATTTGAATTTTACTTAGTTAATATGTCATTCTTTTGAATTAGGTTTTGTAATAACTTTAATTACAACCATATTATGTCAACTTGGAGCTTTTCTCCCCGGCCTGTACTGAAAATGGGGTGTCATCCCAATTAGATTTTCACAGTAAGCAAATGAAAAAGAAAGAAAGAAAGAAAGAAAGAAAGAAAGAAAGAAAGAAAGAAAGAAAGAAAGGAAGGAAGGAAGGAAGGAGTCAATTTAAAATGTTTTCGAATTAAATTCTTAATTACAACCATACAGAATTTGTATATTAAATTCCAGAATAACAATAGTTACTTTAACATGCAAATAATCCTTCATTGACCCCCCCCAACACACACATTTTTCAAACAAAAAGGCTCTATAATACATTTTGTACAACCATTGACTTCAGTTTTCTGTTCATTAATAAATTGTGCAGCCAGATGACTAGCTTTATCATCAGAATGTATGCTTCTAAAATGCTCCTTAATTATAACAGTAAAAGCTTCTTTTGTTTCCTATTTGTAAAACACATTACATGGGCATCTAACAGTATAAATTCTAGCTCCTGCAGGACAATTGTAGCTACCCCTAATATCCAACTTAATGTTATTAATTTTCTGAAGTCCATTACATGCAATATATTACTGATGGTTAAACCATTTTCTTCTTATAAATGAAAGAGTTGATTCAATTTTGAAATGTAGTGCAATGTGCCTTACTGCTAGCTCATGACTTCCCTGAACAGGTCTGATGTCTACTTGATGTTAAAAGTTATACACATGACTTGGAATTTTATCAGTCAGCCCTAACTCATAAGCAAGAATTTCCTGCAAGGGATGTAATGACTAATTAAGGGCCAGATTCACGAAGGCTTGCACGAAGTCTTAGAGTAGAGTAAGACTCCATGCAGCCATCATGTCCGACGAGCAATCCAGGAACAGCCTGCAGGGGCATGCAAGAGAGCTCCTAAAATGGCTCTTACACGGACAGGGCTGGGATATGCAAATTACCTCAACTGCAGGCGAAAGGCATGCAAATGAGGTAGATTTGTGATTTAGGAAACCCGAACCTGTCCGAGTAAGAGCAGTGTTATTTGCATAAAATGTACTCAGTTGACAACTGAGTATCGTTCTGCAAATAGCAAAATGTTGCCGTGACAGCTCCAAATAAAGGTTGCATCCAGTGCAGGAGGCATGCCAATGTCCAAATATGCAGCCATTGGAAATGTTTCCTGATGCAATATGAAAATAATTTTTTTTTCTCCGATTTCCGATGTTTAAGCGTAGCGCAGCGCCGCACAAATGGGCTGCGCTCTTAACCCAGAAAACTAAAAATTAAAACCCACAAATGTGGATCTTATTTAAATTGTTAATGTACAATGCAAGGGAATGGCAGGCTGAAGACAACATGGTTACCGAGTAGAGGTTGCTAAGGGGGGAAGCTCAGTTTAAGAGATGTAACCAAGCATTAGTAGGCAATCCTATGTAAATGAGGGTTAGGATAGTGAATCACAAGTTTACATAGCAAATGAGCACAGTCAGTGGAGTGTAGGAGTAGGATAAGGGGAGTAACAGAGTAGAAGATAGGTGACATCATGAGGGGGGTATGTATGAAAGAAGTGAAGCTCATTGGAGCAGAGCGGCATGTGTCTGCTGTCATTTACACATCATGGAAAGAGGTGTGTCAACAGATAGGCTAGGGAAAGGCAAGAAATGGAAGGTGTATGTCGTGGATAACACCAAAGTTTCTTGCTGAGCATGCATGCACTTGTGTGCGCGCCTGTAAACCCGAGTAAGACAGAGTGCTCACGTGTAAGCGTGAGTGTGCGTGTTTAAGCCGGAGTAAGTATGTATAAGGCTGTTTAAAGAGTTGTAAGCACGTTTGCACTGGTGTGCACGCGTTTTAACCCAAATAAGCAAGTTTTAGTCTGTGTAAGCATGTTTGCACGTGTGTTAGCTGCTGTGCACGTTTTTGCGCTTGTGTGCGCGGCGCTTCCCCCTGAGGAAACCAAAAGGAAAAAGGAAGCACAACAAATAGTAGGAAGCTACCAGGGAGTACTAGCAGAGCTAGCAGGTGAAAACAATCAGAATCAGGCAATTACACAGGCAGTACACTACCCCAGCCCAGCCTAGCACTTAAAACTCTGCAAACAACAGTCCATTATGTTTCTCACAACAGACACTGCAGTAAGCTAATAGAAGTGAAAACTGAAAATGCTTTAATGAGACAAAGAAATGTTAGGGGCTGCCATTGCTGATATAAGGCGACATATGCAACATGCTGAGGGCGGTGACAATGGAAAAGCTGCTGGACAACCCACAGTGAGGAGACGGAGAAGAGTGTACAGGCCCAGGGTAACCTACCAGGGGCTGCATGAGCTGGAGATAGTGGAGCTCTATAGAGTGGACAGAGACCTCCTGCAGAAAATTGTTGAACTCTGCAGGCCATGCCTCACACACAGAACTAACAGAGGGGAACCCATCCCAGTGGAAACCAAGGTATGTGTTGGCCTAAGAATATTAGCAACAGGTACCTTCCAGAGACCAACTGGTGATATGATGGGGATATCACAGGCATCAGCATACAGGGTACTGAACTAGTTCCTTTATGCCATGTCAGCACATGTCGGTGATCATGTATATTTCCCCAATTCCCATGAGGTATTGGCCAGCAATATGCATCTCTTCCACCAAATAGCGGAATACCCTGAGGTAGTGGGTGCAATAGACTGCACGCACATATGCATCAAAGCACCAGCCGGCAAGCGGGGTAAGGTCTACTTCAACCGCAAGGGCTTCCTCTCCTTCAACTGCCAGGCTGTGTGTGATGCCCAGGGCATAATTCTGAATGTGTGTGCAGGCTGCCCTGGATGCTACCATGATTCCCATATCTGGCATCTGATGCAGCTGTACCAGACATTTGCCAATGGGGACATCCCACATGGTCACCTAGTGGGGGATGCTGGCTATGCACTGGAACCATGGCTGATGACACCCATCAGAAATGCACAAACACCTGAACAGGAACACCATAATGAGGCACATGCACAAACACGTAATATAATCGAGCGTGTGTTTGGGCTGCTCAAGTCATGGTTCCGGTGCCTGGACACATTTGGTGGAGCCTTGCAGTACTCACCAACTACATGTACCCAAATTGTCATGGTATGTGCTATGCTACATAATATGATCCTGCGAAAACAGCTGCAGCAGGACCAGCATAGGCCTGGGCCAAACAGCCCCCCACCATTGCCAAGGCCATCACAGGCAAAGCGTGACTCGGAGGAGGAACAACCTGAGCCTGCCCCAGTAGGCAGAAGGAGGTATGCCCAGTATGCTTTGGCCTTGGCAAAGAGGCAATGCATAGCACATACACTGGCTCAGTAGGAACTCTGGAAATGATACATCTCTCTGTCTCGCACATATAGTAAAAAGGATGCCTAAGTTGACACTACCTGCTTTCAAACATGTACAGGGAGTGTAGTATGTGCATCTGACATAGGCAGACTTGCAGCACCACCTAAGGCATTATTGCCATGTGTTAAGCAATATAAATCAGTGCTAAACAGCATTTACCACCATGTAGTATATGCAAACAAAATCGCACACACCAACTAGCACAACTGTGGTCAATGTTGAGCAATATTGGGCAATGTCCAGCAATGTTGGTGAATATTGAGCAAAGTCGGACAAGCCTGGTCTAAGTAGGGCATAGCTGAACAAAAGCCAACATGCTCATATTTGTTTAACTGGCCCTTAAGCAGTCTGGTCTGCTCAGTATGAAAATATAAAGCAGTGATGGGCGTCGAACCCAGGATACTGTGCACTATAGTCAAAGTACTGAACCACTAAACCACGACAGTATTGCAATGGTCAGCCTGTATGAAGGAATGTTAATAAGTCTATGCAAAGTATCTCATGGAAACCCTGCAGGCACAGCATAATCCCTGTCGAGTTATGACACAAAGGTGAGTCCTGCAGTAAGAACAGAACCTGACTTCCAACACACACAATATAAATGCTAATATTGGTCATGTTCACACACATCAACAAATGTAGTGGACCTCAGATAGCAACATACTGAAAGGTCAGACTGGGCATGCTCACACATTTGAATAAATGAGACAAATGTCAGGCAACAAAACACAGAAAGCCTGAACTGGGCATGCTCACACACTTAGGCCATGTCTGAGTACAGCAGTAGGCCACTCCTATCTGGCAGTTGCATGTGTTAACCCAGAAACCTGTCACTATCCAGCAATCCACCCTGTGCACACAGTTATATGACAACAGACACTTCTATAATATAGTGGAACCCTGTCATAATCAAATATGTTCTGCAGATATTGAAGTTGCTCATAGAAACTGGTAAAGCAAAGACGATAAAGACCTGCAAACAGTATCAGCAATAAACATTGTGCATCCTGAACATTAGCATAGGTTCAGAGGTTGATACTAGGCTATCTGCCCTAGGGCATGTACAAGCCTAGCCATAGTGTATTTGGCATTCCCAACCCTGTCAGATTACTACACTGTGTGTGTGAATAGTAGGTCACACAAGATAGCCCATGTACGTTTAGGCTAGTGTGCCTCTGTCTAGCAGGGACACAGAAGGTATCCCAGGGGTAAACATACGATCACCCATACAGTCATCAAGATGTCTCCTGTAGGTGGTCAGTTGGTGGCTCTGCCTATGTGAAACTGGGATTACAATCTGAAGTGAGTGGAGGCTCTGGGATAAGAATCTGTCCCTCCAGCATGTCCTAATAACATCTGTGCTGAGGTATATGTCCCTGGAGTGTGTAGCTCCAAGGGAGTCAGATATCCTGAGGTGGAGCATGTCCAGTAAATCTGGGTTGGGTATATCTGTAAACAACAGGCACACATCATATCCGAGTAGGTGGTAAGTGACTGAGTAGAGCTGGAATTACTGCATCTGAACTGTGCAGGGCATCTGTGTGAGTCCCTAGATCTGCTTGGTGAGGAACTTCTGTGGCCAGTACAGTTGCTGCAGGTGTCGGGTAAGGTACACCCCAAATGTGGCATTGTAACCAAGCATGGTTGTGATGAGTATAGGGGCACAATGACCTCACTCGATCTAGATGTGAAACCATATGGGATAAGGTGGCCCACATAGAAGGTGTGTCCAACCACTTTGGCAACGTGAATGTCAAAGGTGACAGTATGAACAAGTCATGTCCCCAAACCCCTAACAACTCCTACTGTATGTAATGGAGTACTACCTATGTGGTAATGTGTGGGCATGTTGTTATTCCCAAAGGGGATGACTATGCAACTAATGGCATTTAGCTGTAGGGCATGGCTCAGGCACCAGTCATCCATCTCTGTGAGACCCTGTTTAAGTATGCATGTGGTAACTGGGGAGTTGATCATGGCACCCAGTTTGCAGTCAAGTGCAAACATGTTCAGCCATATTCCCCCTGTGGTAGCCTGTACGTCAGACAAATATATACTGAACAAGAGAGGTCCCAGGACAGAGCCGTGTGGGATGCCATGTGTAACTGGTGTATAGTCAGACATGGCACCTGCAATTCTGACCATGTGGGAGCTATCCCTGATCCAGGTAGCAATCCATCGTGTGAGATATGTGTCAATATCTACGCTGGTGAGCCTATGCATAATGGCCCAGTGGGTTATTGTGTTGAAGGGTTTTGCAAGGTTCAGGTAGGCTGTGTGGACAACCGTCAATGGACCTGTTAACCGTTTAACTCATTACAGCCGAGTGATGTCTCCAGGTGTTTCTGCAGTTACCTCCTGCTGCGCCTTTAGACGTCAAATATTGCCTGTTCATATTTGCATTAATAATTCCAAAACCATGTTACATACAAGGTATCAGAATATTTTATCTTGAAGCATACATGATGGCAAATGCAGTTGTATTGACATATGACCTCTGCCAATGAGTATTCATTAGAACTGTAAGGTGATAACTTCATTTTTTAAAGGCTGTAGCCATACCCACTGGGAGTTAAAGGTATACACTCAAAAGAGCTCTACTGGAGGGAATGAGTTAAAGAATTCAAACAGGTTAAAGAGGCAAGATCGTCCCACAACAACGCTGAAATGTGTAGGACACAGTGTCTGTAGGTTCTCAATGTCTATGTGTATATGAGTCCCATGACAATACGCTCCATAGCTTTGTAGAACAGGCTAGTTAGGCTTATAGGGCAATATTGTATGTGGTCCATTGTGGCACCAACTCTGTCAAGTGGGACCACTGTCGCTGTATGCCATTCCTTGGGTACATATCTTGTAGTAACTCCGATAATGAACAGTGATGTAATGTGAGGGTTACGTCTGTCATGAAGCTCGTGTAAGATGCAGGCCGGGACACCATCTGATCCCATTGATACTGTGATGTACACTTTGGGGAGGGCAGCACTCACTTGTTACTGTGTGATGTCAGGGAGGTTATACTCTGTTGGGATGGATAGTTGCTCCTTAGGGGGGATGGGGATGAGACATCTGCACTGAACCTGTTTGCCAGGATGTTGGCAATGCCAGTGGGGTCAGCGTATGTTTAGTCAGTATGCAGTAACTCACAGCAAATCAGTGAGTGTCCACCCAGGTTCCTGACATAACTGAAGAAGGCCGTGTGATAGTCCTACGTGTCTGGTGCAATTGTCCGGTAGAAGCGGCCCTTAGAAAAGTTCATGAGTGATCATAGCTGTCTACTAGTACAGATCACAGATGCCTTCCCAGTCTGGGATTGTGCTCTATCATGTAGTAGCATCCTCCTGATGTTGTACAGCTTATTAATGGCTGAGGTCTACCAGACAGGTCCCCTGCCATTGGAGTAGTGAGTCCTGTTGTTATTTGGGATAGCACAATCCATGCAGTCCACTAGGTGTCCAGAGAATGTGTATGTAAAGGATTCAGCAGTGTGAGCCGTATTTTTCTCAGGGTCTCTGAATGATACCAACTTGCTTTGGTGAAGTGAAACGTTGGCTCATGAGAAGTTCACCAAGATTACCCAGGATGGGTGTGTGGAGGGTATATGTATGTCCAGTGAGATACATGTATGTTCTGACCTTACCAATGAGGGGTATATCGCTGGTGTGGAACATAGAGTGCCCATGTTGGTGATGATCAGGTCCAATATGTATTCCCCCTTGTGGCTGTGCTTACTGTTTGTGCCATAGCATATGAGTCTACAAATTGTAGCGACTGTTGGGGCTTGAGTAGTATCCCCAGTCAATATTTGTGTATATGAAGTCACCCAATATAATGGTGTTTGTGGAGACCTTCATATTCTCCACAGTTCCCATGAAATCCGAGTGTGGTTCCTGAGTTTGGGAGGGTGGTCTGTAGCAGGCAACAAACTGAAAGGCAGTTTTGCACAATGGTAGTTGTATATGTATGGTCTGTGATGCTTTGTGCAGTGCTACTAACCCAGAGGTGTGTGCATCTGTGATGTATATGGATACTCCCCCTAGTTGTGTTGTCTGTTCCAAGTCTTGTTGTCAGAAAGCATGGTATGAAACATAACCTGGTAATGCTGGTGTGCATAAGTGAGCCTGAACCAGGCTTCTGTTAGTGTACAGATATCGCTATCCTCCATACTGAGGAGAGTCCTGAGTGGCCGCAATATGAGGGTAACACATCTGGTGTTGAGCAGCATTACCCTTAGTTTAATTTAACCTGTAATGTCTATGGAGGTGGGTTTGTCTTGTCTTTTGAGCCCTGCTTAAAAAAGGCACTAGGGTGGTAGCAAGAGCCTTAGCCAGCATTCAAATGTCCAAGGGTGACAGGTGCAAGCTGTCCATAGTGAAGCTACATGGCATGTTGAGCATGTCACCACAGGCTGACAGACACTGTATCCCCTATGAATGAAACAAATTTGTTAGGCAACTGTTAAATGTGATATGTTTGTCTGTATACTGTGACATCATAATTGGTGGGTGTAAGATGCTGGACAAGGTCAGGGTCATACTGGCCTGGGCTACATGATCAGAGTGTTCCTCCATGTATCATGTCATGTGGTCCAGGGAGTAACGTCTGAGGTTTTATGCACCAGCATGGACAATGATGGTGCCAGTACTGTACTTGCTTTGGAGTGACCTGACTGCCTGTGTTATGTGGCAGATCCTGGCACCCGACAGACAGCCCAAAGTGACTATTCCCTTGTTAGGGCTGGTGAGTGGTACGTCAGTGTGTCTGATAATAAGTGTCGCCTATTACAAGTGTATTAGGTGTGTTGTTTAGCCCGAAGGGCAGTGACTGTGTGGCACACTGACATTATGAACTATGTGATATGTGGGTATTGTAGTTGTGTAGCAGTTGTGTGTGTGTCTGCTTTGGAGGTCTCTGCTGCTTAGGCAGAGTACATTTACAGCATCTGAGTATGTCTATGTGTGATAATGTGGTTTGAGTGCTGTAGCTAGAGGATATGTGAGACTGATATGTGGTGTGTATGGTTACCTTCACCACCTGGCCACCTGATAAACTGTGCCAGTCATGGGTCGAGAGAGTTCAGCACCCTGTATGTCTCTATAGGTGCATCTCACACATATATCTGAGTTTGTCGGGAGGAGGAGAGGGTTGTCTGTGTACATGAGGCAGATGTGACATTGTGTCAATATCACAATATTCACCAGCTGAACTGGAGAGTACACACGAAACTGACCCCTGGACATGCCAGGATATTATCATGACATACTCTGTAGCCTGATCACAAAGGATCAGTAGGGTGTTAAGTGTGTAAAAGAGTATAACAGGGATTAGTGCCCATGTTCGTTGGTGTTTTGTAAAGAGTAGCTGAGAAGGAGTCCAGACTGAATCATGACACCTCCTTCAGCTATGTCATAAATAGCAATGTACACCCATATATGTCCTGACTGACAATGCCGACATCCTGACAGACAGGCCCATATGTACATACCCACCTCCCACTGACAATAGGCCATATCATCATACCAGCAGATATCACATGTAGAATGGATGAGCAGCTACCCTCACTGCCAAAAGCATGACAGCAAGTGGAATACATTGATTCCCAATATGTGTCATGCACAAACTACAGAACAAACAGATCCTGCACCTGAACAGTCAGCTGAGACTCACCCCCTACACAGGATGTGGAACCATTGAATGTGTCACAGCAACATATGGCACTCCCCACAAGTGTAGGTACACAACACACCATGGGAAGTCAAGTCCAGTACGCCTATCAAGTCTGATCTGTAAGGTCATGGGGTCCATCATGGTTGCAGTCTTAAACAGAGCTATTGGAAGCTGACATACACACAACCCTACCAACTGTGGTATGTTCATGTGCGGATCATGGTTCCCAAACATGCTAGACTGTTTGCAAGGCAGCCACCCAGGACATACCTCAATGAACACATCTACACATGTCTCAAATAGACTTTGAATAGCCCTTTATCAACATCCCAGACACATGTAGTATCCACAAAACCAACAAGCTGTGCATAAATATGTGTTGACATATGATGGAAAGTCAATGTGTCCACAGCTAGATCACACAAGGTAAGGATTATGAGGTCTTGTTCAAGCTGTTGACACCTGCTGACCCACATGGACCATTCCTGGAATGGCAAAAAACAAAGTGTACACACACCACCATTTCCAGTCTGATGATGTCACCATCCTATAAATACAGCAGGAGAAGGGAAACCAGCCAGTAAAGCAAATAGCGTGCTGTGTTAATGCGTCTCTCTCGTGTCTCTCTCTAGTATCATATCATAGTTATGTAGGGGTTTAAATCCTGCAAACAGTGAAAATGTGTGTGTGGGGGGGTGTGTGTATGTGTGCAGTTTCCTTTGAGAGGTGTTCCCTTTTTGGCGACTGGGAAAACTCACTAAAAGAGGTACATTCCTCTTTGGAAAGTCTGATGATGTCACCATCCTACAAATACAGCGGGAGAAGGGAAACCAGCCAGTAAAGCAAATAGTGTGCTGTGTTAATGCGTCTCTCTCTAGTATCATAACATAGGTAGGGGTTTGAATTCTACAAACACTGAAGGGGGGTGTGTGTATGTGTGCAGTTTCCTTTGAGATGTGTTCCCTTTTTGGAGACTGGGAAAACCCACTAAAAGAGGTACATTCCTCTTTGGAAAGTCTGATGATGTCACTATCCTACAAATACAGCAGGAGAAGGGAAACCACCCAGTAAAGCAAGTAGTGCACCGTGTTAATGCATTTCTCTCTAGAATCATAACATGGTTAGGTAGGGGTTTGGATCCTGCAAACGCTGACTGCATGTGTGTGGGGGGTGTATGTATGTGTGCAATTGTCTTTGGAAGGAGCTTCCTTTTTGGAGACTGGGAAAACACACTAAAAGAGGTACATTCCTCTTTGGAAAGACTGATGATGTCACCCTCCTACAAATACAGACAGAGAAGGAAAACCAGCCAATAAAGCAAATAGTGCGCCGCGTTAATGCATCACTTTCTAATATCATAACATAACTAGGTAGGAGTTTGGATCCTGGAAACGCTGACTGTGGGGGAGGGGGTGTGTATGTGTGCAATTGTCTTTGAAAGGAGTGCCCTTTTTGGAGACTGGGAAAACACACTAAAATAGGTACATTCTTCTTTGGAAAGACTGATGATGTCACCATCCAACAAATACAGACGGAGAAGGGAAACCACTCAGTAAAGCAAATAGCGCACCGTGTTAATGCATCGCTCTCTAGTATCATAACATAGTTAGGTAGGGTTTTGGATCCTGCAAACGCTGTGTGTGTGTGTGGGCGGGGGGGTGTGTGTATGTGTGCAATTGTCTTTGAAAGGAGTGCCCTTTTTGGAGACTGGGAAAACATATTAAAAGAGGTACATTCCTCTTTGGAAAGACTGATGATGTCATCATCCTACAAATACAGACGCAGAAGGAAAACACCCAGTAAAACAAATAGTGCACCGTATTAATGCATCTCTCTCTAGTATCATAACATAAATAGGGGTTTGAATCCTGCAAATGCAGACTGTCTGCATGTCACTGTTGGTCAATGCAGTGTGGGTTTTGCTTTTTCTATGGTATTATATATTATGATTACAACAGTAAGTGCATTGCACACATCCGGTACCTGCGTGGCAAATATATATGTGCACATGTCCCCTCAATCAGTACATAGGTGTGAAGCCTGCATACTACATGAATACATTTGTTTCCATTAACAGGTTGTGCAGCTGCTTCTCAGATCATAGGTCACATATGTATATATGTGACAAGGCCGTCCACTGTCATGTTCTGTGGCCAAGGTCATCTGTGCCACATACACCCATGACAGTTACTTAAGAGTAGTGTGAGTGAGGGTATATGCCTGGGGTATATGTCAGACATGTTCATACACAACAATGACTGCCAATAATGGACAGTCTTTATAGGTGTACAACTGCCTTGTGGATATGCATTCAGGCCTCTAATGTCTTATGTGATACACCTTGGGACTCCACAATCCCTATGGATATGTGGATACCAAGGGACACATGACATAACTTGAGGCTGTATGTACACATTGGTACCCAACATACATGTTGAGGGCTACCACCTGTGTGGTACTGACGGGATAGTATGTATAGTACATGAGGATGACTATGCCATAGTCAGCTTACTGCTATACAGCATGTATCAGACAACAGGTATCTGTCTGTATGATACCCTTGTGTAGGATATGTGTCCGATCCAGGGAATGCATTGTAGGCCAATGCATGCATTTCCAGATTTGGATGGACACATCCCTAGTGTGTTTGCATGTACCTAAGGGGGCTATATGCCAAACAGGTGTGGTCACAGGAATGGGTGGTGGTCAGCACCACTGGTTAGTGTTATAGTGTAGCACCGGAAGGATCCAACTGTTACTGAGTTCCCTACGACTGTGTGTCATTTGTCAGGACATCATCCACTGATTGCTTATAGTCATGATGTTGAGGTTGTGTATACTACCAGACCACAAATCATTGACAGATATTAACAGTATCACCCACAGCATAGTGTCAACCCATGTCATGCACACATGTCTACCCATGTTAGTACATAACTGTGGTAGAATGCATACTAGCCATTGAAAGATACTATGAGATGTTAACAATGTGTACTACAGGGTATACCACATGTCCCATGGGTCCACTATGCACGTACATGCAGACAGTGCACACCCACCATGTTCACAGATGTACACTTGCTAATCTGTACTGCACACATCACACACATACTGTCCACTCACTAACACATGCTGGCAACACATTACACTTCAGCCAAGTGGCACATGGGTGGACAATACATACTCAGACCTAACAGTGGTGTAAACAATGCTACATTGACAATCAGAGCTGTTATGTATGTCTGTGCTCTTTCCACTTGCTGTAGTTGTCATGTGAGGTACATACCACATGGGGCATTGTGATGAGTAGATGGGAACACCGACCTATATTTCCCTAGATGACACACCTTTTGTGATGACACATACCATGTAGACAGATTACATGACTATTGTGGCATTGTGATTATCAAAGGGGAGCCTACTATCCACCTGTGTCTTGTGTTCCCTTCTGACAGCTTCAGTGTTAGGCAGGCTACCACCTATGTGGCAGTTACTGAGTAAGGTGTTTGGAATGGGGGTATGGCACTGCAGTATCAACACTGGTGTTCAGTCCATGCCTTGGACAACAGGCACCTGTTGCAGTACATATGACCCCGTGTCTCTCTCTCTCTCTCTCTTTATATATATATATATATATATATATATATATATATATATATATATATATATATATATATATATATATATATATAGATAGATAGATATATACATATCTATACATATCTATATATATCTATACATATCTATATCTATATATATATATATATATATATATATATATATGTACATATCTATCCATATCTATCCATATCTATACATATCCATACATATGTATATATATATATATATATATATATATATATATATATATATATCTATATATATCCATATATATCCATATATATCTATATATATCCATACATATCGATATATATCTATATTTATCCATATATACCCTTTTATATCAATATATATCCATATATATATATATATATATATATATATATATATATATATATATATATATATATATCTACATATAAAAAACCAAAGAATGAAGCTCCAACAAATCACGCCAGTCACTGCAATGTGTTTAATCCATTAGCGCTTTCATGCATAAACATTAAATGCACTTCTTCAGACGGCCATTACAAACAATAATGTTACATTTATACTCACACCCAACAATACATCGTTAATTAATTAAACAATTAAACAATTAAACATTTAAATATTTAAAGAACCTTAAACCTTAAAAAATGCATATATATAAAAAATGCATATATATAAAAAAATAATACAATTAAAACTATTAACTTGGTATTACTACATTTATCTCTCTAAAGCTCTCAATTTCAACAAGCATTTCACGGAGCACATTTCATTTATGCCTGGATAGGCATATGCTTCTGTTTTAAATTGCCACAAGAGCTCCTGCTCTTCCAATCTAAGATGCCATGCACCCCCCCTCGGATTTAAATGTACCTTTTGAATAACATTAAACCAAAAACAATGGTCAGGAAATTCAGTGATGTGCTTGGCTAACGCATTTGTAGTTGTACATTTGGAAATAGCATATATATGTTCATATATCCGCTGCTTCAGTGGGCGTTCTGTTTTCCCTATATAGAAAACAGAACATAATTTGCAGGAAGCCAAATACACTACTCCTGAAGTTTCACAATTATATTTTTCTTTACAATAATATTTTTGTCCCCTAATCTCAAAAATAGAGCCCGTCTTTATGTATTTACAGTATTTACACCGTCCGCATTTAAACATACCTTTATTTGGCCTATAATTAATGGTACCTGATTCAAACAAATTTTTAAGTGACGGTCCTTTTTTATAGACAATAACTGGTTTAGAACCCAAAACTGATTGTAAGCTCCCACTAATACAAAATAAATCCCAATTGTTAGTCAATATCTTCCTGACTTGTGGTGCCAAGTTGTTAAACTGAGTTAAAAAACTAACATTGAAATTAGTTAAAGCTTTTTCAGCTATTAAGGGTGTACAATCAGTTTGGTTGTTTTCTTCAACCAAAGAATTGTTCATTAATAAAGGCCCTAATTGGCCCGACTGCCTTTTTAATGTCACCTCAGTGATGATTGAATGAATCAGTTTTTTGGGGTAACCCCTATTTACAAACATTTTAAACAATGTATTGCACTCGTCCAAAAAAAGTTGATCAGTACTACACATACGAGATGCGCGTACAACCTGACCTTTAATAACACCCTTCTTTTGAAAAAAAGGATGAAAGCTGCTAAAGTGTAAAAAGGAGTTACTATAAAATGACTTCCTATATATGCTGGTGTCAAAACTATTGTTGACTACATTTTTGACAATACAAATGTCCAAAAAATTAATAGTTGCCTCTGCATATGAAGATGTAAATTTTAAAAAAGAACAAAAGGAAGACATCACATCCACTAGACTTTCAGCCTCAATCTCACTACCCTTAATCACCATAAAGATATCATCCTGGTAGCGAGTATACCAAATGACCATCTTTTTGTATAGATCATGCTGAAATAAAAAATTATGTTCCCAGAAAGCCATTACGCTGTTAGCAAAGCTTCCCCCACATGGGGAACCCATTGTTACACCGTTTTTTTGTAGGTATATTTGCTTTTTGAACATAAAAAAATTATTAGTCAAGATAATATCCAATAAACTAATAATCAGGTCTATATCGGTACCAATTAGATGTTTACTAATTAGAAAATCTCTAACCCATTCTAAGCCAAGAGTATGAGGTATTGATGTATAAAGATCTTTAACATCTGCGGTTAAAAATTTAAAGTCAGGATCAAAGTCAATATTATTAAGATGTTTAAGAACATACCACGAATCACGACATATTTGCTTTTCAGTTAGTAATACATTTTTTAGTCTATTATCCACCCACTTTGCGCATGCATATGTGATGGACTGTCTACCATCTATAATAGGCCTAAAGGGAGGATTGTTCATATTCTTATGTAATTTTGGTATCTACATATATCTATATCTATCTTTATATGTATATATGTATATATGTATATATCTATATATAGATCTATATATCTATAATTCTATATATCAATATTTATATATATATATATCTATATATATATATATATATATATATATATATATAAATATATACGCTGGTGTTAACGACCTGAGACTTACCTCCTTGGACTACATGAAAAGAGACATAGAGGAGCACTCTGATTATGTAGCCCAAGCAGGTATGACCCTGACCTTGAGCAGTATCCTACCTTCACCAAGAATGATGCCACAATACAGAGATAAGATGATCAGCTTTAACAATTGGCTTAAACTCTGGTGTCATTCAAAGGGGATCCAATGTCTGTCTGCCTGGGATGACATGCTGGACAAGCCACGCTGTTTCGCAAGGGACGGCTTGCACTTGTCACCCCTGGGATTCCGGATTTTGGCAAAGGCTCTTGCCAACCCCATAGTGCCTTTTTTAGGCAAGGCTCAAATTCTAAACCTACCACCCTAGAACAAAACAAAGAAAAACTAAGGGTAATGCTGCTCAGTGCCAGAAGTCTCAACCTCAAGATGCACGCACTCGAGGCCCTTCTCAGTATGGAGAACATCGATGTCTGTGCTGTGACAGAAACCTGGTTCAAGGCTCCTGAGAGCACCCCAGCACTATCAGGTTTTACCTCATATCATGCGTTCCGGCCCCAAAACCCGGACAATACCAAGAAAGGAGAAGGGGTATCCATATTCATCAAGGACACCCACACCTCTAGATTGGTGGCATCGCACGATGCATCGGAAACCATCCAGGTGCAATTAACCATAGGCAAGACTGCTCTGCAATTTGTAGCATGTTACAGGCCACCCTCGCAAACTCAGGAACCTCATATGGCCTTCTTGAAAACACTGGAGGGGATAAATGTATCTCCGAACACCATCATACTAGGTGACTTCAACTACCCTAATATAGACTGGGAACACTACTCAAGCCCAAACACTCTAGCCCAAATGTTCCTGGAATTCATAAACTCAAATGCCATGGAACAACTAGTCACCATCCCCACAAGAGGAGAAAACATACTTGATCTCATCATCACAAACATGGGAGCACAATGTTCAACACCGGAAGTATACCCCTCACTGGTGAGATCTGATCACAAACTAATCTCGCTGGAGGTCCTCATCCCGTCCCCACCCGAAATGAAAAAGACCACAGTAAAGAACTTCTCGAAAGCCGACTTCACACTTCTAAAGACTAGTGTGGTCTCCTTTAAGGCCCCTGATCCGGCGGTTAACATTACTCAAACCGCTGCATCACTTACAAATGCCTTCTACCAGCACCTGCAGGGCTGCATGGATCAGGCAATCCCAAGCAAAACAAAGACTCTTTGTACCAAAGGCAAGCGTCCAGTCTGGTGGACCCCAGCCATAAACAAACACTACAACAAAAGGAGGAAGCTACTACAAGATAGAGCAAAATCCTTAAAAGGTAAGACACCGCTGATCACTATAAGTAAAAAGCTAAGAGCTCTCATAAAATTATCCAAAGCTAATTTTGAGAAAAAAATAGCTAAGGACCCTAAAGACAACCATAAGGCATTCTTTTGCTATGTCAGAAACCTAGGAGGAAACTCCCAGATATGCTCAGAATTAGTTCAAAATGATGTGAAGATTACTGATCCTACAGACATTGCCAACATACTGGCTGACAGGTTCAGTGCAAACTTCTCCCCCCCCTCCCCCCCTAAAGGAGAGATATCTATACCATATGATTGTAGCCCCCCAAACATCTCTAACGCCCAGGTGAGAACTGCTCTCTCCAAGGCAAAGAACACAGCATCCATGGGACCTGATGGTGTCCCCGGCTGTGTGCTCCATGAACTCAACGAGGAATTAAACCCACATTTAGGACAGCTGTTTAATCTTAGTCTCACCTCCGGATACGCACTCCAGGAGTGGACAGCGACTGTGGTCCCACTCCACAAAGGCGGTGCCTCCACCGACCCTGGAAATTACCATCCCATTAGCTTGACAAGCCTTATCTGCAAAGCCATGGAGAGGATCATAATGGATCTCATAAATAAAGACATAGGGAATTTGCAGACTTTGGATCCAACCCAGTTTGGCTTTGTCAAAGGCAGATCATGCCTTTTAAACTTGGTTGACTTTTTCGAAACAGTCACCAAGGCCATTGACGAAGGAAAGGCAGTCCATACAGCCTACCTAGACCTGGCGAAGGCTTTCGATACAATACCTCACTCGGGTATCATTGAAAAACTCATCAACTTAAAAGTAAACCCATACATTACAAGATGGGTTGCAAACTGGCTGAGTGACAGAACCCACAGGGTCAGAGTTGCTGGCGCCATGTCAGACTCAAAGCCTGTCACAAGTGGTGTCCCACAGGGCTCAGTCCTGGGCCCACTCTTGTTTGGCATCTACTTTTCTGAAGTACAAGCAAACACAGGAGGGTTATGGCTGACAAAGTTTGCAGATGACTGCAAACTGGCCGTAGTTGAAAACACATCCGACACAGATATCCTTCAGAAGGGTCTCACAGAAACGGATAACTGGTGCCAGAGCCATGGCCTAAAGTTAAATGCCAAGAAATGCATAGTCATACCCTTGGGAAAAATAAGAGTACCCCTAGCTACCATATAGGTGGCAATCCCTGAACACAGAAGAAGTTATTAGGGACCTGGGAACCCAGGTTGACAGTAGCCTTTCATTCGACACTCATATTGCTAAAGTAGTTAGGAAGACCTTCTACATTGCCCACCTTATCATGAAGGGATTCACATCTAGATCAAGGGAAGTCATAGTCTCCCTATACTCATCACTCATCATACCAATGATCGAGTACAATGCCCCATTCGGAATGTATCTGACCCGACACTTGCAGCAGCTGGAGAGGCCACAAAGTTCCTCACCAAAAGGATAAAGGGTCTCAAAATCTGTCTTATGCTGCCCGACTGAAAGAACTCCAGTTATATTCAGTTGCTTACCGCTTGCTCAGAGGTGACCTATGCCTGACATACAAGGCCATGTCAAACCCAGATTTGATGAACATGCTTCATCTCAAAAAATCTAGATCCATCAGAGCCACAAGGGCGGGAGACTTAAACCTCGACACGGTTATTAATAGGACGTGCTGGAGGGATAGATTCATCACCCAAAGACTCCCTATGCTGTGGAACAAAATCCCGGTTTATGTGAGGCAGAGCACCTCGCTGGCCTTGTTCAAGAGGAATTTTGACCAATGGATGGGAGATCGCAGATACACCCCAGGGATTACCTCAGTGTCACTGCTCGACAGAGGCACAGCAAAATAATGGGCATAGTTTCTCCAAACTAAAGGGGTAGCGTAAGCCACAAAACTATGGGCTAGGCTTATAAATGCCCTCGGGCAAATAGCCTAGTATGAACCTATGAACCTATGAACCTATATATATATATATACACACACACACACACACACACATATATATATATATATATATATATATATATATATATATACATGTATATATACACATACATCTAAACATCCATTGCTGTACATATAGCTGCACATATAGGCACATATACTGCCTATCTTTCATGGTGGGGATGTCAATTATGCAACAGTTGTGAGACATATAGTTATGTAATACTATTGCACAATGCTATGCAGAATGCATTCTGCTGTCCTCAGGCCGTATAGCTGTATCCGGCCTCACTGCCTGTAGCTCAGTCCCACAGCGTTTAATCACCACATTACATATACTGGCACTGCTTGCTGTCTGCAATGCCACACACTACAACCTACATACATATGTGCACATAGCAGCCTTCAACAACATACATATGTCCAGCCTTCACTAACAGTTGCAGTACGTCCCTTGCCCTATGCAAATGTGTATGTACATATAGATATGGACTGCTGCCACATATGGATGATTCACAGTATGTAGGGTACCCTTCAGACACATCTTTCATATGTCAGCAAATACATATCTGTTACATACCTTACCTTTGTATTCCTCACCTTTGTCAGTTGTAGGTGTTGTATTTTTTTTTTTTTTTTTTTTTTGGTTTTGGTTTCCTCTGTGTGTTGCTGTTTGTTTTCAGTGTCTGTCTCCTACTGCCTGTTTGTATCCGTCTGTCTGTCTGTCGGTCTCTGTCTGTCTCTCTCGCTCACGCTCTCTCTCTCAGTTGCTGCAATGTTATTATTGAATGTGTGGGCAGCAGATACAGGCTGCTTTTATAGGTATCTGCACATGTGCATGTAATGCCCTCTTCACCAATAGGTGCCCACCATTTAGTAATTGCGTGCAGCCTGCTGTGTGGTAATTGCAGTTCTCACTGTTATTTCAGGACACTGCTATAAAATGATAGGTTAGGTAGGCGTAGCCCTTTCAGTTTTGCAAGGTGGGGACCATGCTTGTTTGCTGTGGACACTGTTGTCTCAGTCAGACGGTTGGTATATGTCTCATATCTGGATTCTGAGCATATGTATTACTACACCTTTTCTGATGTGCAAGCAGTGTCTACTCTCACTTATTGACATTTATCATTAAGTGGGATTCCCCACCTTTCTGCCTACTGCTACTACATTTCACAGGGAGTCTGAGGGGCACAGCTAACATTTGTTTGCAAATCAGGGATATCCCTGTAAACCAGTCACAGTTGTGAGGTCTGGCCTCTGACCTATTCAAATATGCCAGTGTTTATCCTGCTCTGATACTGTGTGGGGTTTGTAAGGTGCTACTGTAACATTATTCCCTACTAGCATGGCTGGTTCTCTTTTCACAGTCATGTCATGCAATTCCGCAACACTTGCTGGTTATGGGCCACAGAACATGATTTGTGTTATGCCATTCCTATTCTCCCTTTACATTCATTCATTGTAATGCATGATATATTTATTTCAGCACCAAGTTATTGTACACTTGCAGTGGTGTAGTGGTACTTCATGCAAACTGGTGATTCCAATGTCTGGGGTTCAAGACTAACAGGTGTATTTTATTTTGCTGCTGAGCAATACAAAGGCCCTGTCATACAAAGTGACTAAGGCACTTTTAAGCAGTTGTAAGCGGGTTTGTGTGAGTTTGCGTGATGCTTAGTGATGCTTAGCTAAGCGCACACAAGCTCACACTCGCGCATCCCCGCTAACTACTGCTTAAAAATGCTTACTCCTGCTAACCCCAGCGCTAATTTCTTTGAAAGAAAAGAAAATGGGGAGATAGGAAAGTGGTGAAAAAGGGGGCACAAAGAGGGAAAGACAGTAGGGAAACCAGCTGGGATGTGCAGGAAAGGTGTAGGGAAGGCCCATAGCTGCCCATTTCTTTACCAGCAACAGCTGTGCATATGTTCGTAATGTGGTGTGAAATTTACAACTTTCCACCCCTGAGAGAGGGGCGAGGACAACAGACTATGTTGTAGTGCCAATTATAATTATCAGTTCACATGTCCAGTGGACATGTGTGCAAAATGGGTAGCGATGTATGGGGCATAATTTTTTTGTGGGAACAGATTGCCCTTTTTTTTTTTTTTTTTTTTTCAGGTGAGAGTAGAATGTGAGGTAGGGGATGTAGGTATATTTGGGGAGGTAGGTTGGGGAGGTAAACAGACAAGACAAACAAGATGAATAAAGGGGCAGAATTTGACACATGGGGTGGGTGAACACAATTGACAGGGAAGGTTGTTTGGAATTCCAAAGCCCATGAGCCCACAGATGGTAACAGTGGAACTGAGATCCCCACCCATGGGCAGTCACCACTGCACCTTCACAGCCCTGAGGGTGGCTGTGCCGGGGGCTGCATAGGACAGGCAGGCTCACCCATGAGATGCCCCACTCTCGCCTCAAGCTAGCATAGGTAATCAGCGACTGAACACTGGATCTCCCTACGCACCACAACCCGGACCCTTTGAAGGGTGACAGGTGGTCCTTCTCCACCCACACTTGCACAGGGGGGGATGAGCCCCATCCCCTGCAGCACTTCCACCTGAAGGTGGCACAGGACCAATGGAGGAGGGGAGCCCGGGCTGGGCACCAGACCTGCTGGTGCCAGGTGCACTCGCCGGCTGAGGAGGGACAGGTGGGACCGCTGGGACTGGCCTTCCCATACGTTCTCTGATTAGGTGTGTTTAATTACAACATAAGCAAAACAGCATTCCAGATTAGTTGTAACAGCATGCAATAATATTCCCATTAACCCAACACACCAAGTGTACAGCAGTTGAACAGAAAGCATAACACATGCATATATTGAACCACAGTGGTTATTCCAACAGTATGCAGGGATGTTTGGTAGCAACAGGCCACCATGATTGTGGTGTTCAAACAGGGCACATGCATCAACGTGAATGCAAATATTTATAGAACAATAGGACATCTGTCCCAACAAATATTTAAGATTACACATACCCACTGAGGTGTGGAATTGCATGGTTTATGCACATACAGTAGGGAGTAGAAAGTACCTCGGTTAACATCTTTTAATGACCTTTTCATCTACACTACATTCCTAGTGACTGCAAGTGTATCTACATGTATTATTACACATGCCATTATACATTAGGTTGTGTAATGGGTTTGGCTAGTTCAATATATGCCTGACCTATATCTGACAATTTTACTTATTCATGCCAGCCAGTAACTGACTGTTGTGGACTGTATATATGTTTCACAGCTACTAGCACTTCCATCACCCAATTTATGTGGGACTGCACAACTCTGGGTTGCCAGTACATTTTCAAACAGTACTGTTTGTATAATGTAAGGGTACAACAACATTTCAGACTCTGTGACACAGACACACTCTGGGTTTTAGACCTTTATTAATGACATTACACACTTTTCCACAGGCTCACTCCTTTATTTGTTTTAACGGTGTATATGGCAGACATGTTCAAGACATATTATACCTTTATTAATAGGTTAGCACACTCCTTTTTCAGGCCCCCTCACTTATTTTATATGACAGTGCCTGCAGAGATATTATTCCAGGCATATGTTACCTTTCTTAATGGGTTTCTACACTCTTTTTCTGCCTCTCTGATGTTTTTATCTGACAGTACATGCAGAGGACTTATTCAGGCAATTTTATGGCTGTATTATTGGACTACAACACTTTATTTCATGCTCTCTCCCATATTTTATATAACAATACATGCAGAATAATCACTAACCTGCCTGGTGGCGCAGCCTTAGCAGCCTATCAGCATAGGCTTGCTGATTCATAGCACGGTCACCTGCAGCGGTAAAGTAAATTAGGGGACATTGAGACATACCCATCCATTATACATACTCCATTATCAATTCTTACATACTGCATTCCATGGCTACATACTCAGTTGTGGGGCATCCCACATCCCACGGGCCTCCTGTATCCACTGGTTCAGGTGGTCCTGCTTTCGTCTCTTCAGGTCTGCATGGTGGTGACGGACCTGCTCACCAGTCCAAGCAATGCCTGTGGCACTGGTGAGGTCATGAGCTAACCGGTTCCAAGCTTCTGCCTTGTACTCCATCCCTTGGAACTGGCCCTGCAGGAGTCTTGACTCGTGATGGCGGACAAGGAGCCAAACCATGTATTTGGACTCCTTGATGCCCCAACGTTGCGCTTGGAAGTGTGTTCCCTCTCCAACACCAGACATTCTAACTGCATATGTGAGCTACAATCAATTATGGCATGTATTCCCGCCTGTGGGGCTTAAATATGCCGCATCTCCCGCACTTTTTTGTGATTGGCCATTTTGTAAAATTCTCGGCTGCTGCAGACCTGCTTAGTAATGGTTCAACTATCATTTGTAAGTATATGAATGTTAACAGTGGATGTTGCCCTTATGTTGTCATGGCTTAGTGGTTCTGTACTTTGCTTCTGATGCACAAAGTTCTGGGTTCGAACCTTGTCATTCATTTTATTTTCATACCGTCAAGACAGGCTAGGGGGTGTGGCTGCATTTAAGCAACTTTGCTCAATGTTGCTCCTCGGTGCCCTATGGTGCCCTGGTTGGCGCTGCGTGCAAGTCCGCACAAACACATTGCGCTAGGTAAAGCGCTTTTAAACTTTGGGCAACTCTATTGCGCTGGGTAAAGTGCTATTAAACTATGGGCAACTCTGTTTAGCTGGGTAAAGCCCTGTTAAACGATGGGCACCTCTGTTTAGCTGGGTAAAGCGCTATTAAACTATGGGCACCTCTGTTAAGCTGGGTAAAGTGTTGCTTAACGGCAGGCTATTATATATCTGGATCCTTTAAAAATATAAATTTTGTTCACTGATACATTCAAAATAAAACTCCAAAAAGTGCAAACAAACGCCAACAACGTAACAAGTGGCTGGATACTGACACGGAAGAATCACTGCTCGTACAAAAGATGAAAAATATTTAATGTAGAAACTCCACAAAATACACGTAAATGAGTTAAGCGCTTTCAACTGTGCTTCATCGTTCTGATGAAGACTGTATAGCACAGTTGAAAGTGCTTAACTCATTTACGTGTATTTTGTGGAGTTTCTACATTAAATATTTTTCATCTTTTGTACGAGCAGTGATTCTTCCGTGTCAGTATCCAGACACTTGTTTCACTGATACATTGGCCATTTCACTGCTTTTAATAATATTTTAATCATATATGTCTGGTATTATTTCAAATACTGATTTAAAACATAAATAAGAAGGGGAGTGGTGGGACTCGAACCGTGAATGCCTCCTCTTTGTGCATACGCTCTATCATTACGCTATTGCAATTTGGTGTGATTTGCATAAACATTATTTCTTATGCTCTTCCAAGTCGGAATTGCTAACTATAGCTAAGCAATTGGCACAGCCGCTCACACACGCGCAAATACGGCAGCTATATCGTGGATTTAAAAAAATAAATAAATATTTTACTTTTTATAACTGTGATGGGGGTTTACAGTGTCAGGGTGTGTGGTGTTGGGTGCAAGTACATTTGAGCGAACTCGCTCTTGTGTGTTGACATTTTGCTTTTACTACACTTGCAGGGGTGTGGACATTTAGACTGCTCAGCAGTCGGACATGCCCCCTGCTTTCATACTCGGTCTGTGTAGGAGTTACGGTTGAGTCAGCATGCCCTCATGAATATTCATGGCATGCTGACGTTATACCGTTCAACTGCAGCCTCCGAGTAAGACTTATTAAGTCTTACACGGAGGATTCATGAATCCGGGGGTAAGTATTTGCAGTTCTTTTAATGGGGAGATTCATAATAATTCTAGGAGTTACAATAATTTAAGAAATCACAATCAGTGATGCATAAGTAACCCCTGATTAGTTCAAAACAGGAACAGAGATGGACTTTGGTTAAAAAATTAAACAAGAAACAAAATGCTAGTATTGGGCTTCAGGGTTTGTACATGTAGATTTTAACACTAGCTCGTTTTTGAATCTGTGCGGAATCCAAAGTGATGGTTCAATGTGAAAATTCTATAAAATTGCAGTTAATGTTCGTAAAGAGAAGGCTTTTTTGAGAAATACAATTTTGTTTGTTACTGAGATGGTTAGTTAAGTCTGCCTGAGTTTTCTCTGTGCATGTGTTCTTTATTATATGCCAATAAGAGGGCTTGTCCACATGTGTGATACACTAGATGCATGCACTATAGACTTCCACTTATGCTGTGTTGATAAGGTTACTGCAAAGGTTTACAGGAAGTTTAAATTATTACACAGTTGAAACTCTAGCTTGGCAACTTTTTTCTAGCAGTTTTTACTGAATGGTTTGTCTGTATGACCTTTTTACCCTTTGGCCTGTTTTATATATATATGATGAAGATGTGTGTTTGCGCATGTTTGCATCTATATATCTGTGTCTGAGTGTTTGTGTGTGTGGATATATAATCGGATCTACCATTAATAGTTGATCCACAGAAATGTCAATGTGATTAAAGTTGACATGTATTGACAAAAACATGCTTCAAGCTGAGGCTAATGCTTGTAACATGCAATACAGAATAAAGTTTTTTTGCAGTGAGAAGCTCCCCTGAAACCAACATGTGTGGGTCTATTCCCTCTCCCCTGCTCTCTCTCTCTCTCTCTCTATATATATATATATATATACACACATACATGGGTCTACTTCAGTAGATTGAAATTCCATATTACCAAAACTCAATTTATCCTGCAAAAATGAATGCCCTTCCAGGGCTGTAGATGACTGCAGCATCGGGCCTCATATCACCCCTGGGCAAACATTTATTACACATTAACACACACCCTGGAGGGCATTATTGCTTGCTTCAAAAATTTATGGCAGAAGACCAGAAATATTTTCTCTAAGACATACAGATTGATTCTGTTATAAGTAGTACAAGTTAAATGCAGTTGCTTCACTTTTCTTCTACTGTTTATTATAGTTGGAAAGCTCATTCAAGTAATCGTCATATAAGTAAACCATAGCAGTCTAGAATGTTAGTTTTATGTTTTAGCGAGTTAAAGAAAACTTACCAGGAGGCAAATAAGCCCTGGACTCAACTGAGCATGCAGAGAAGAGGGGAAGTAGACAGGAAATACAACAAATAGAGGTACTCAGTTTCTTTGCTTTTGGAGTTGTGATAGGTTCCTAGGTTAATAGGTGTTTACTAGGCTAACGGCCACAAGGGCTTTTTTAAGCCTAGCCATGCATCCCAAATCTCTTACAAGTTCAGATACACTTGATAGGTGTAAGCAGGGGTTTGGGAGATGAAACTTTTACAAGCCAGGCCCTCGGAGATTAACCATTTGCAGGCAGCCTGTGTCCATTAGTCCATTAGAGACATAGGTGCCAAACCAGGGATGAATTTCTTATTCCCCATCCATTGTCCAAGTTGAACTTATTGGGTTAGGGAGAAACTCTGCTTCATATGAACAGGGAGCCTGTTCCATAGACAGGGTAGTCTCTGGGATACATACCTGTCTATCCAGCAGGTCCTATTTATATCACAGGCAAGGTTTAAGTCATTAGAATGATTTTTTTGGTGTTGTTTGTTTTGTGGATATGCAGGAGGTCCATCAGAGAGGGGTCTGACAATGCCCTGTATGCCAGGTATAGATCTCCCCTCAAAAAACAGTAGGAGACAGAACACAGGGGGTAGGGCTTTAGGCAGTCTGCATAGGACATTTTACTTATGTGCTGTATTAATTTAGTGAGAAAGCTCTGAGAATGTTCCACTTGTTGGATATGCCTGGTTAGGTACATACCAAAGGGAGCATTGTACTCAATGATAGGTTTGATGAACGCTGAATGTAGTGGAACAATGACTTCCTTAGATTTAGATGCCATACCTTTGTTTATAAGTTGTGCAACTTAGAATTATTTCCTCACTACTGCAGACACGTGATGGCCCTGACTACTGGATCAACTCTAAGGGGTGTGGTGTCAATATGATAGTTACCAGGTGTGGATGACTTCCCAAAGGATACTATTATGCATTTCTTGGCATTTAGTTTTAATCCATGGTTCTGATACCAGTTGTTTGTCTGTGTCAGCCCCTCCCAGAGAACATCTGTGTCAGAGTGGGATTTAATGACATCTCCTAATTTGCAGTCATTAGTCAGCCAGAGACCACTGACTTTGGCCTTGACTTCTGAGAAGTAAATGTCAAGAAGAAGGTCCAAGGACTGAGCCCTGAGGGACTCCACTTGTGACTGGCCTCTTTGTAGAGGTGGACTCCCCAATTCTCACCTCCTGGGTCCTGTCTGTGAGCCAATTGGCTATCCACTGGGTAACATATTAGTTTGTACATAATGGCTTGAGTTTGTCAACAATGCCTGAGTGGGGTATTATGTCAAAAGCCTTGGTCGGGTCAAGGTAGGCAATGTGAACCATCCTGAAGGTGCTTGTCCTCATTTGTTTCATTGTTAAAGCTTTTATTAAAGTTTTTGTTATTTTAGTCGTGGTAGTCTGATTTCTTTTTATGATTGGATTGTCTTTTATATAGTCGAGGAAGGTACATCTTAGGCCATTTACTCCCACATGGACTATGACTGAGTCATATTGGTACTTGTCGTTCAATGACCTGAGTGCATGTGTAATGTGGTAGATCTTAGCCCCTGATAAGCAACTGACTGTGACTTTCTCCTTACTCAGCCTGGTGAGAGGGACATCCGTGTGTTTCACGATGGAGTCTCCAATGACTAGAATGTTAGATTGTGTGTTGGCTTGCCTTATGGGCTTAGAGGTAGAGGCACCATGAGATGTAGCTCTATGTGTTGATGTGTTGAGAGATGGTTTATCTTAAAAAGCTTCTGTTGTTATAGTTTCTAAATAGCACCAGTAAATACTGCAATATGCTAGGAAAACTCTTAAAGCCTGAATATACATTTTTATAACTGCTTAAACTTTAATTCTGACTTCCTACAAGGAGGACAAATAGCTAATTAAACTGAGACATTTCATCTTAAATTTACCTGTAAATAAGTTACATGGTTAATTGAATCAAGTTCAATAGAAACTCATAACAAGTCTATTTTTCTGACTGTATTTAGCTAATTAGCTTTTAATGAGGTAAAATCCATTTTTATATTTTATTCCTGTGCTAGTTTTGACTTTAGCTTTCTGTTGTGAGTCGGGTAAACATGACAACAAGAAAATCAATTTAAAGGCAGTTGCTTGACTTTTTGACATGTTTTTTTTTTTATTTAAAAAAGTTGTTTGAGGTAAGTTTCACCAAAGGAAACTAATACTTTTCCATCTGTGAAGCAGTTTTATGTTTTCCAGAAAGCAAAGAATTTCTGTGTGAATCTCAGCATCCTCAAAGTGCTTACACACACACACACACACACACACACACACACACACACACACACACACACACACACACACACATACACTGAATGATAACAATAGGTGCATGTAAAAGTGTGTCACAGTATTTCCTCAGTATACAGAAATGTGAGTACATATTTTAGTAAATGCTGCTACAGTTTCCTAAACAACATCAATAACATTGCAAAATAAATAATGTTTTGTTGATTTATATGCATGCAATAAATGAAAATGCCTCTAGTAAGTCTTAAACCTCCCAGGGTGAAACATTCCCTGGTAATCAGCAAGCAGCCATGCAGGAATAAGTTGCTCCTACATGGCAGCGACTGTTCCTGTTCAGCACGGCAGAGCACCATGCATATGTATGAAGGCATGCTGCCGTGCTGTAAAACGGACATGGTTCTGTGTACGAATGCAGGGGGGGGGGGTCTGAGAGCAGAGCCCTTACAATATACACACCCTCTGCACTCCAGAATTGCCTTTCGGTAATTTAAAATGAGCGAGAACACTCATAACACCCCCAACCCATAAGTATAACAAATCCGGTCAAAGCCAAAAGGGACAATCATCCCTACCAAGACAAATGTTGCTAGAATAACAAATGTAGCATAAGCACATAGCGCACACCGCCCGACCCATCAGAGTAAGGAATGTGGACAAAGCCAGCAGGGACAATCGTCCCACAAAGCAGAAAGTTGATAGAATAACAGGTTCAGCATTAGCAGGGATATTCTGAAGGGTACAAATAAAATAACACAACAAACACATTTTTTTTAAACATGCAATAAAGTTTAAGTGTAGCTGCACAGGTGTGCCCGTTGCTTAGCTATGCTTATTCCAGCTTAAACAGTACAAGAAGTTAAATAACAAGAGAGATCCAACAAACGCAATAGTGTAGTGGTTAGAGTGTATGCTTTACAAACAGCTGTTCCTGGTTTGATCTGCAATGTAACCAATTTGCATTTTACATGTGAAACTAGTACATAAACATTTACTTTTAGAATTAGCTTCTAAATAACATATATTTGTTAACCAGAGTACTGTAGTAGGTCCAGATGTGAGGTGTCAGTTAATAAAGCTTTGAAATCCCTATATAAACACAAGTGCCCCATACAGTATAGTCACACATGAATAAATGTAATGAAAGTACATTGTGGGATGTCAGGGACAATAAACAAATATATAATATGTAATGACAGATGAATCAGTCCCATACAGCAAATAGCATATAAAATAAAAAATAAGCAATGCTAAGCATTGCACAGCTCTGCTTTCCAGGTGTAAGCATTGTGTAAATATGACTGCTAAGCAATGAGTAGCCCAGCTAAGTGGATCTGCCCATTGGTAAGCAGTGCTGAACCAGCCCCTTTAAGCACTGCCAACCTTAGCTAAGCAGCTTTGCCTGTAGCTTAGCTTAGCTCAGCATATTCAAAACCATCCAATCACTGCACAGGGCAGGAAATCAGCCATATTTAAACCCCACAGGCAGGAATATAGCTCATAACTGGTTGCAGCTTCCCATTGTGGCAGTATGGCAGGAGTTGGTGAGAGGATTCGCTTCTGTGCATAGCACTGGGGTATACAGGAGTCCAAGGTCATGGTAGGATTCCTGGTACAAAACCATGATGAGAGACTGCTACAGGGCCAGTACCATGGCTCCCAATATAAAGCAGAAGCCTGGGACCATCTCGCCTGTGATCTCACCAGTGCCACTGGTATCCTTTGGACTAGTGGGCAGGTCTGGCACCACTATGCCAACTTGAAGTGGAGAAAGAGGGAGATCTTGGATGAGTAGGTCCAAGAAGCAAGGTAGAGGGGTGATGTCCCAGCAGTGTGTAAGTAGCCATACTAGTAACTGCTCACTAATGTCCAGCATGTGTATATGATGGATAGGAATGCCTAAATATTTCTCTAGTTCCCTTACAGCTGCAGCTGAGCGGGCTGTGAATCAGGAAGCCCATGCTAGTAGGTTGCAAAGGCTGCATCTCAAGGCTGGTGAGTAACAATTCTGCTCATAGTAGTCATACCAAATAAATATAAAGTAGTAGAAAGTCACCTGGCAGTATAAAAACTGTTGTATGGGTTGTACTGAATAAACCAGACAATATGACAGTAATAGCCCCATATAGGTCATATTTAAATAAAACTGTAACTGCCTGGCAATAAATTTCTAAATCCTGGACTGGTTGTGTTTACTCTGGCAATTGTATGGCATTTATTGCTGCATTCTCTGAATAGTAATGTTGTGTTAACCACTGTTATCAAATGTATCTAGGAATGTCTGTATAAGACTGTTACAAGATCACATTGTACAACCAAGAGAGAGATAGACAGAAAACACCGAAGAGATGGGCAGCAATATCCAAAAAGAACACTCTGATGAAACTTAAATTGTTGTATTTTTAGCAGACATAGCCATGGTTCAAATCCTGGGAGTGGTAGTAAGCTGTATTCATAATCACACCTCTCAAATGTACAGATTTTTGCAGAATGTCCAGATAATTGGTCATATTTTCTGCCTGTTCCTCTGTCCCCCTGGCAAATCAGTGGGATGATCTCAGAATTGTAGTCAATAAATAATGACATACATTTGATTTTCAGACCACAAACCCTTCAGAAAATGTATATTAAAACAAATCCTATCACTCTAGCAACTCTCCACGTTTATGAGAGCAATATTCAAAATATGTCCGTATATGTACCCCCATGTTGTCAAGCTTTGTGCAGAGTATGTGCATTAAGAGATTTAGAGGTATGTGCAAAATATTAACTAGGCATCTGGGAATATGTGTAGAAACAGTCAGCTAATGTTAACAAGCATTCCCCCTCACAGGTCTGTCATATAAGAAAACTGTAACTGCCTGGCAATAAAGATTTAAATCCTGGACTGGTAGTGTTTACTCTGGTATTGTATGGCCTGACATGTAGCATTCACTAACATCTGATATCAGAATAGTACTGTTGTGTCAACTACTGTTTCTCACACTGTACTACATAAAAAATATGTCTAGGTATGTCTGTATAAGATTGCAGTAATTACAAGGTCAGATTGTACAACCAAGAGAGACTTAGACAGAAAACACCGAAGGAATAGACAGCAATATCCAGATCGCACACTCTGATAAAACTTCACTTGTTGTATTTTTAGCAGACACAGCCATGGTTCTAATCCTGGGAGTGGTAGCAAACTGTATGCATAATCATACCTCTCAACAGTACAGATGTTTGCAGAATGTCCAGATAATTGACTCATATTTTCCGCCTGTTCCCCTGTTCCCCTGTTCCCCTGGCAAATCATTGGGAGGATCTCCAAACTGTAGTCACTAAATAATGACATACATTTGATTTACAGACCTCAAAACCTTTAGAAAATATATTTTAAAACAAATCCTGTTACTCTAATAACTCTCCAAGTTTATGAGAGCAATTTTCAAAATATGTCCCTATTTGTACTCCCATATTGTCACGCTTTGCCCAGAGTGTGTACATGAGATTGAGAGGTATGTGCATAATATTAACTCGGAATCTGGGAATATCTGTAGAAACAGTCAGGTGGTGTTATCAAACATTCCCTCCACAGGTCTACCAGGTAAGAGATGTAGAATTTACAATAAGACAGTTGAAGTGTGCACTGTGTACAAACATACCACTGCCAAAACCAAGGCCATAGGGTATTGTAAGAATACCTGTAGAGGAATGATTACAGCAATGATCATTAAAGTTGTGATTACTGCAAGGATATATAAGTTAATTGACATTTCTCCCTCCCCCATCATATCTGCAACAATAATCTAAACACACAAATCAATCGGTATGTTTACACCAAACCTACTGTTGAGACATATGTCCTATTGTTCAACAAATATTGAAATGCGTTTCTATTAATGTTCCATGTTGAAATACTATCATTGGTGGCTTGTTGCTATCAATGCAACCTGCATGCCATTGTAATGGCCACTGTGGTTCCATATATACATGTGTTCTGTTTGCTATGCAACTGTTCCAAATCTGGTGTTTTGGGTTAATGGGAATATCTATGCATGCTAGATTGTGTTGACTATTACTAACCCACATATGTTTTAAAACTGCAACACCATAGCACGTTTGGGAAGGCTGGTCTCAGCAAAACCACCTCTCCCACCTCATCTGGCCATGGCACCGGGCCTCAGCATGTCTAGGACCCATCCTGGGACCTCCTCGTTTTCTGGTCCTGCACACCTTGTGGTGGAACCACCTCAGAGGATGGAGATCATCCCCCTGCTGGGAGCGGACATGGACAGGATCCTGTCACCCGAAGTCAGGTCTGAGGATTGGTGCATAGCAAGCTCCAAAGGGAGTTTGGAGATCTGCAATGCCTGCATGAGGGCTGCATGGCACATTTTTATGGTCAGCCTGCCCCTCCTGATCAGCCCCCAGCACAGCAACCTTTGGAGCCGTGAAGATGCAGTGGTGACTGCCCATGGGTGGGGACCTCAGCCCCACTGTTCCCATTTGGGTGCTCATGGGCTGCCAATTTCCAAACACCCCTCCACATCCAAGGTGTTTACCAGCCACATGTGTCATATACCACCCCTGTATACTGTCTTGTCTATCTTGTCTGTCTTCCTACCCAACCTACCTCCCCAAATATGCCTACTATCCTTCACCAACATCCCACTCTCACCTTAAAAAAAAAGGGCAATCTGTTCCCCCAAAAAAATATTGCCCCATACATTGCTGTCCATTTTGCACACGTGTCCACTGGATATATGTAATCTGGTCTAATTGGCTTCACAACACATTATTGTTGTCCTCATCCCTCTCTCAGGGGATTGAGTGTCCAAATCTACCTCCAAATTCAGTATATATGCACAGCTGCTGCTGTAGAAGAAATGGACAGCAATGGACCTTCCCTACACACATCCTACACATCCCTAGCTACTTTCCCTATTGTCTTTCCATCTTTGTTCCCCCTTTTTCACCATTTTACTATCACCCTTTTTTTTTTCTTTTCTTTTAAAGAAATTAGCACAAGGGTAAGCAGGAGTAAACACTTTTAAGCAGTAGTAAGTGGGTTTAAGCCTGTTTATGCGGAGCTAAGTGGTGCAAACGCAGATGAAGCACTTTCAGGCTAACTGTCTGTATGCATATTTAACCGGAAGTTAGCATTGCTTACTGCTGCACAAACCCATGCAAACCCACTTACAACTGCTTAAAAGTATGTATGTAGAACCTCTCAATGCAAAACATCTGACTAATGGCAATGTTAATGGAGGTGAAGGGGCCCAAAATAGGGATCTCTTGTAATTATTGCCATTATTCATTCCTCCACAGCTGAGCTGATTTGCATTGCAGCAAAATAAACCAGCACTTACCTTTCTTGAACCCAGGACCCTGCACAACATAGCCACAACAAGTTGCCATTAAAACATCTCAGCTGTAAGATGTTGGGATGATTTCTCTAACATATCATGCAGAACAGTCAGTCTACCACAGGGAATGTACAATACAGAAGCACTAAACATTCTAATGATACATATACACACGCACATATATACATATATGTATATATATATATATATATATATATATATATATATATATATATATATATATATATATATATTTATATACATACACACATACATACCCATATAAATATATAAATACTTATAGATATATATATATATAAAGAGTATATATATATATATATATATATATATATATATATATATATATATAGGGTGCACAGCATATCAACCAGCCATTATTCCTATAGCTGCCACCTTTTCAAATGGCCAGTGCCTAATTCTTTCCTACAAATGAGAATTATTGCATGAAACATATACCCATGTGTAATGCAAAGGACAGGACATCACACAGTTTGCATACATATAAATGCTTATTTGTGTACTATTTCAGTTGTTTATGCCATTTCTTATAGCAGTTAGATGTTTGAAATACATAATAACTGATTAATGCAACTCCCAAACAAAACATATGATACTTTGCTGTCTAGGCTAAACCTTCAAGTAGTACAACAGTAAAAAATACACTTGCCTTGAAGATAAGAAGCAATCAACACTTAATTGCAGATACAGTTCAACAGCCTCCAATTACATTCTGTACTCAACCCATAGGGGTAAAAGTAATAGTTGTCACAATATAAATGTATCTGTTACATAACAATGGTTAACTTAAAACGTCACTATCACACCAGCAAACAAAACTGTATGTAAGACAGTAAGCTCTAGCCCGCCACTGTTCCCATGGTGAAACGTATGAAAATGTACAGCCATACATACCTTAATGTTTCTTATTACTAATATCTCTCACATGTTGTAACAGCCTAGGTTAAAATATTTAATATCCCTCCCCAATAAAATGTCTTACAAGGGCATATAACAGCGTTCTCCATACACTGACCTCCGGACTGTATAGCGTCACACATGTTTTGTCCAGCTGTAGCCCTCATATATATGGACCCTACCCCACAATTTGTGTGGGAGTTCTCAACATCACTGGAATGATAGCAGGAATGTCAGCACTAACTAATGATAGACCATTACCTATCAACCTCTTACTGTATGACATCTGGACAAAGCCTGGTATATAGGTGGAGGACACAGTCTGAAACACAGGGCCATATTTGAAATATTTATGTTATACACTGTGAAATTTGCCGGTGTTACAGCATTGGTTGCAACATACCCTTGCTCGGGAATATGAAGTCAGAAACAAAATGGATGTTGACATGTACTGATAGCAATCAATGAAGAGAATACCACTGATGAGTCAGGAACAAGACCTGTGTGGGAGCAAACAAAATATAACAGCCAATCCTCTGGCCATTATGTGGATAGGCCCAGGGTTGACAGCTATGCAGACAGGCTGCATTCCATGCAAAACTAGCATGTACACACAAACCCTGCAAAATTAGCAGTATTAAATGCTTATACCAGCAATACTCATACACTGTACCTAGGTCTGGAACCTTATACAAACATGTAGTTGGCCTGTGTCCACAAGTCCTCTTGTAAGAGATATTGCTACCTGCTGTCTGTAACACCACTGACCACACAATGGAAGGATGTCTTTCATACAGGAAAGGTAAAGGGACAACGCTCACATGATGTAGTCATTTATAGTAGTGAGTTGCTATGAGATTGGCAATTGGAAGAACTACATAGCTGCCTGCATACAATTAGGAAGTGGGGAACACCAGTTGGTGCAAAGGCCATCACCTGATCATGAGCATCACCTATAAAAGCCATGCTGCAACCTATTCAAACCAGCTCAATCCCTGTAGTGGAGAGGGAGAGAGCGATAGAGAGAGAAATAAAAAAAAAAAAAAGGAAAAACAAAAATAATACTAAAAAAAAAAAAAAAAAAAACAAACCAAACAAGGAAGACATCAACTGGAAGACAGAAGAACAGAAGAGAATATAATAATAAAACAGGTATGTGAAACATGTCAGCATGCAATTGAATATAGTACTGGTCTGTAATAATGGAATAGATGATTCTGAGAGATTTATATGTGCCATCAAGACTTGCTGTAATGATGTCCTGCTGAACAACTGTTATGGACATGGCACCTGGCCCTGTGGGCAGTGGGCTGTAGCTGTCAACTGTGTAGATCTGCACAGAATGCTAAAATTTAAGCCATCATTGTGTTTGTTCTGTTCCTCCAAACATCTATATTAGTCTGGAAAATAGCTGAAAGTGAAAATTAATGAAGTCATGACAGACACGAGTTTCAGACCCCACCACCTTCAGAACAGTCATGGTAATGTGAAATGTATCATGAATAAACTTCGCAGGTTTGTAATAGGCATATCTATGATCTGTCCCCCTATTGTTAAGCTTTGCCAACATGTGATGCTCTATTTTGTAGCAAGGCAGAACAGTTCAGCTGTGGATCCGATGTCCGAATGCACTGCAGATATATATATGTATATATATATATATATATATATATGTATATATGGGTCTACTGTATAAGTTTGAAAATACACTTCTTTGAACTCACACAGTAGACCCTGGGTTACGCGAAAGTGCACTTAATCAAAAGTGCACTTTCGCAAAACCTGCTTCAGCAAATGGGCTACTAATGATTTTAGTGCAGTAGTTACGGACCTTAGGGTTAGGGCGCAGGTCATGGTAAGGGTATAGCTAGAAGACTATCCCCTTACCATGAACAGCGCCCTAACCCTAAGGTCTGTGACTACCACACCACAGTGGAGGATAGCCTGTACTTCACTGTGGTGCAGTAGTCATGGACCTTAGGTTTAGGGCGCAGGTCATGGTAAGGGGATAGCTAGTTGGGCTATCCCCTTACCATGACCTGCGCCCTAACCCTAAGGTCCATAACTACAGCACCACAGTGGAGGACATAGCATGTTTCCTGCTGTCCTCCACTGTGGTGTGATCCATTCATAGAAGCTGAGACAGCATACAGCGGCGGTATATGACATGTGGGGGGTAAACAGCTTGGACAGGAAGGGTTGTTTGGAAATCGGAAGCCCATGAGCCCCCAAATGGAAAATGTGGGACTGAGGTCCCCACCCATGGGCAGTCACCACTGCACCTTCACAGCCCTGAATGCGGCTGTGCTGGTGGCTGAGCAGGTGGGGCAGGCTGACCCTGTAATTGCACCATGCGGCCCTCAAACTAGCATAGCAGATCTCCCAATTCTCTGTGAAGCTCCCTACACACCAGACCCCAGACCTGACTTCAGGTGACAGTGTCCTGTCCTCTCCTGCTCCCATGAGGGGGACGAGCCACAACCCCTGAGGTGGTTCCACCTGAAGGTAGTGAAGGACCACCGGATAAGGAGGTCCCAGGGTGGGTCCCAGATGTGCTGGGGCTCAGTGCCATGGCCAGATGAGGTGGGTAGTTGGATCTGCTGTGAACGGCCTTCCCAAACATGCTATGGTGTTGCAGTTTTAGAACATATGTGGGTTAGTAATAGTCACCACAATCCAGGATTAGTTATAACAGCATGCATAAATATTCCCATTAACCCAAAATACCAGATTTGGAACAGATGCATAGCAAACAGAACACATGCATATATGGAACCACAGTGGCCATTACAATGGCATGCAGGTTACATTGATAGCAGCAGGCCACCAGTGATAGTATTTCAACATGGAACATGAATAGAAACATATTTCAATATTTGTTGAACAATAGGATATATGTCCCAACAGTAGGTTTGGTGTAAACCTACCCATTGATTTGTATGTTTAGATTATTGTTGCAGATATGGTAGGGGGGAGAGATGTCAATTAGCAACTTTTATATCCTTGCTGTATGAGGTCCTTTGACCTTTTTTCCTGTTTATGTCTTCCAGGTACAATGCCCCGGGAACAGCTCCCAGCATATACATCCCAGGAAAATGATGTCATTATAAACTTCATTGTACTACATCATAGAACTCTGTTTGATGCAGTGCCCATGATCTGCCAGAGAGGACCACCCTGTGGAATGAGCTTGTCCGCAGGGTAAATGATGTTGGCCTGCATAACTGCAGTTATGAGCAGGTGTGACATTGGTGTACCGATCTGATCCACCACGCCCGTCAGTGTGCTGCTGCAGTTAGGAGTGACCAGCTAGTTACAGGTGGCGGTCATGCCATCCAGCCCCCACTGACACATGCTGAGGAGCTCCTCGTCAGCCTTTGAGCACCCGCCTGCCAGCCAAGCCAGGAACCTAAAGATAGCATTGTGGAGGTGGGTGCAACCCACACAATGGATGAGGAGTGTGCAGGTAAGGCACCAGGACACATTAGTAGACCATTGTTGCTTATCCATCTTCATCTGTAAAGTATCTTCATACATATGTCGGATAACATACTTAGTTGCTGCAGTGTAGTAATGAACAGATGTGCATAATCTCTAGTATTGTGGGTTTGTACTGTTGATGTACTGAAATGCTGCTCCCACCCTGTTCCAATGCCACAGGTGTGGCTACTGATATGACATCTATCACACAACTATGTGTGTCCCTCTGGTATACAACTGAGGCAGCAGCATGTAGCTGGTGAATATGGAGTTGTTTTATTCAGGTTTGCCAATACACCGGCCATGTTATGGCCATGATTTGCCATACACACATTTAACACACCTATCCATAATGAATGCTGTACATGTTCACTTACTGTTGCTAACTGCACTGCATCACAGTGGTCACCATGGTGGCATATCTGAAGGGTATGTAAGAGTCTTGCAGTATACCTAACGACCTATCAGTGCAAGATGTGTGGACAGAGATGAGAATAATGGTGGGACAAATGGCTTACAGTAGGGACATGTCTGAAACATAACCCTTATACAGTGGCTACAACAGTGTATACAGCACTATTACAATGGCAACTGTTCCTGATCTAAACAACTGCAAATAACAATACCACATTCCACACCCTTTACAACCTGTAATGTGATCCTAACATGAGCAATTAATGTGTAATATGGAATCCTATATTAGGACAACAAATATGGGGAATACATACTTTAACAAACACTGAAAGCATATTTGTGCACCCACTCCAAGTAACATATTGTGGAAGCAGCTTTTGAGGTACTGACAGCATTCACTCTTCTTGAGTACATGCCTTCTATCAAGTACAGGGCCTCAATGTCACACAAGTAATGGTCTGCTATCCAAGAAGTATGTCCATGACATTTGTCCACTCACCTGCAACAGAGGCAGCCATAGCTTGCACACATGTTGCAAACCATGGACTGGATCCCATTTCCGACAGGTAGCACTCATGAGTAGGAGAAGTAGCCTTACCTCACCATTGCATATACAATGGCAAACAGTGCAGACAGTCATGTATGTGTGTATGAAGTATGAGACAACATTAATGTAGAAAATAAACAGATGCTCATCCAAGACAGATGACAACACATGTTGCAAACTGGTCGTGGAGGCTGCCCAGAAACATGCAGCAACACTGAGGGACTTGCAGGAATGTCTAGCAAGTACTGCCTGTGCAGTACCTGTGTTGACAATCAACTGGAATCTGCATAAGTGTGGCCTATGGGTTAGGGTTATCAGATGGAAGAGTTTTTCCACAGGAAATATCATCCAGGGCTCTCTACAGGTAGCATATGCATAACATCAAGTTTCCCAAAGGCATGTGTTGCAATGTGTAATGGTGTACTCAGACCAAGGCTGAAACCTACAGACAGTATTAATAAAGATACATGTGGTGCACAAGCAACACCTCACGTCACCTCAGGCCCACCATCTCCATTTTTATCTTGCTGGTACCAGTGTACACCTTTAGGTTTGCTGTTCATTAGCAGGAACTAGGCTGGTAGATATGGCATTCTGAATTTGGAACACTGCAAAATGACACTCATGTGTGGCCCATAGTTGTCAAACATATGCAGTAAGGCTGAGGATGGGGAGGGGTGTCATCCTGAAACACAACAGTGAACTGAAGCATACATCCAAAGCTTGCTAAGAATGGCTGTATCTAAACACAGTCAAGGTCATGAATTGTGGCAGACATAACCCTGACTCCACAGCAGTAGTGAATGCACTGTGTAACCTCCAAGGGCTGTGCACATGAGCTGGCCTTGCAATCTGGTAAAGTTGGGGGACATTTGTAGGGTGGAGTGACCAAATAATGGCAAGTAAAGATGGGCCATGCTAGTATACCCCTTCCATTAATAGTGACTGCTGTAGTTCACTTAACAGGTGCTGCAACAAACAATTTTGTTAAAGGTGTACACACCTATGCAACCCACATATTGTATGTATCTCAATCATCATCTGCATAACTAACACATTTGTTTGATACTGCATTTTATTGTCACATATCAGGTGTGTGTAATGTTAACATATGCAGTATTATGGCCCCATTGCATATCATGGAAGAGGCTGGAATGTCAACAAGGGTGAGTACCCTCCTCATAACCACAGTAAGCTTTGAAGGTTGTCAGTGTAATCTGATTTTATTGCTCATACATGCACTGCTGATGATGAGATCTGTAAATCAGAGGTCAGGCATTCACTATTGACATAAGTCCTCATATAATCCCAGGTATGTGTCAGACAAACACATAGGGACTGTGAGCAGCAGAGAAAACATAACTGCCACACATATACATATTCAGCAATGGTGTGTTCACTCATGAGGTATGGTGCACAGCACAGGGTGCTGTACAGGTGCACAGTAACACTGTGTACATGGGTGCAGTGTGTTCCAGGGGAAGGGGCATCAACTGCTAATACAACTCATGCATCACAGAGATGTATAATGTTGGTAACAAGGACTGAGTATGGCTGCAATGCATGCTGTTGAGTGCCATATGTCATAAATGTTGATAGCTGGGTAATGAGAGGTCTGTGTAATATCTTTGTGCCACCTCACCTGTAAGTGTGTGTGTGTGTGTGTGTGTGTGTGTGTGTGTGTGTGTGTGTGTGTGTGTGTGTGTGTGTGTGTGTGTGTGTGAGTGTGTGTGGATGTAAGCAATAATGTACAGGTCTTAAATTACATTTTTTGTTTTCCTCTCACAGGTGGCTAGGTGGGTCATAGTCCCTCCTGCAGGCAAATTGATGTTAGTGTCCATACAGACTCTGACAATGATGATAGGTATGGTGAGGCACAGGCAGGGTTGTCAGGGGCTGAAGTTGTGCCATTGGTTGACATCCCACTTTTATCCACCCCATCCCATCTCTGCACACAGTCACAATGCCTATACATGCCCCATCACTATAGATGATGGACAGTAGGCAGGTGGTGGCATGGGATAGGACAGTGTGGAGACTATGGCAAGTGTGTCTGTACACTGCAACCATAGCCAGATGACTGGTGAGGTACCACACAGGCAGATGTACAGGGATTCTCCTAAGATAGCTGCTGGCTATCTTTCCCTTGGCAGAAGTGCCTCAGCAGGTGTCACCAGACGCATGTTTCAGTCCATCATGGAGGCACAAGCACGTATGGAATGTTACAACAGACAGAGTCTGAGGCTCCAGAGAGCTATTCATTCTGCTGTACTTGACAACATTCGTAATCTTGCAGTTGCCCACCATTATTTTGCAGAGGTCCTGGATAGATGGTTGGGTGATATGGTGGGAATCCTTGACCGTGTGGTGTCTGTGTTAGAGCATATGGTGGGAGTAGGGCATCAGCCATGTGGACGTAGGTTAGCAACACCAAAAGGTGGAGGTCTATGCGGATGTGCAACAAGTGGCAGTACCAGCCCTAGCACTGCACGGGGGGGGGGGTGCTGTCCACACCACAAAGCAGCAGGTCATGCGCACATGGTCTGGGACAGTCCTAGCAGGGACGTGGATCCAGCAGACATTTGTCACCATCAGGAGAGAGTAACATATCTGGGCTTCTACTTGGTAGTGCCCATGGAACCCCTGGCAGGCACAGTTCCAATGTCTGTGTCCAGACACAGTGAACTGTACACGCTGTCATGTACTGTCTGCAGCTGTATAGGGCAGCCAATGGCAGGACTGTGTGCATACAGACACACAGACACACACACACACACACACACACACACACACACACACACACACACACACACACACACACACACACACACACACACACACACACACACACACATCATTAGCACAGCTCGGGCACCTCCATACCTACACACACCACATTTGCACAGCCCAATTGATAAAGAACCCCTTAAAACACACAGATAATGTCAACCAAAGGGCTCAGCCTAGGTTTCTGCCAAACCCACAACACACCCTGTGCATATGATGATACCTGTGCCACATCCCTGCCATCCATGCCATCAATGCAGGGACATGCTAATATAATTCTGGTGCACAGGGTGAATGTACGAAGGTTTATCAATGTAATGCTGTTTGACATGTTTTCAGCTGAAATGTTTAATGCTTACATGTCAGGATGTGTAGCTGTCCAGCCATGATGCATTATTGCTGTTATTAACAGTGACTGATTGTGGTCTCCATAATGTATTAATTTTGTGTTGTAGGTGTCTATGTGTCAGCAGGATGTTGGGCTGCTGTCCTTTCCTACAAGGGGTATGGCACTGTGGTGACACATTGACTGTGTCATATACTAGGTACAGCTGAACACGAGTAACTGGTCTGTATAAAAGTTACTGCATGTGCCACATGGCTGATAGGTCTGAGGGGTGTATATAGGTGAGTACATGGTGGCTGATGTCAGCAGCTCTTCTACAGTGGACAATGGTAAGTATACTGGGTGGCATACACCAAATGTCTGTGAATAATACACACACAGAGGCTTTGGTGTTGATGCAATACACAGAGAATACTGTACACATGGATGCACTTAACTTTGCAGTGAACTCATTTTGGCCTATATAATTCCACCAAGACAAAATGGGCAAAACGTCACATCAGTAAATAGTCAGTCTGCCAGTCTAATGTCATTGACAATGGTACTGGCAGGGTATATGTCCTCTTCCCCCAAAGTAGTGCAATTCTGGAGTTGGTAAACATAGGTGTGCTGGTGTGGGTGGTACAGCCCTCCACTTTGGAGGGTGTGGGGTCATGTAGAACCACACACAGTGCGATTAACAACACTTAACCTGTTAACTTAAATTGTACAGTATAACAGCAGACTAACTGGGGGATACGTACAACAATAACCCCAATGAGGGTGGCTGGGACCACAACAACCACACCCAACTATATATATCTACTCCAGTATTGCTGTACAGCTGTACAGTGGGGAAGAGGGCATTTACACATCTACTACTAGTTTTGGTGGAATGAATTTCCACAAGATGATTCCTTTGAATGTTAGCTTTTGCCAGCTAGTTCTCAGACAAATGATTTCCTGGGACATGTATTTTCTGCAAACTTGAAGTAGATGCCTTCACATACATACACACTTACTTGACAATACTGAGAGTAGAACCCCTCCTTAGGTACTTATTGCTACTAATGTGTTTGGTCTTAATTGCACACACCACAGAGCTTTTAGGATGAGGTAATTCCTGAGTTTCTTAAGTGAAGAACATCATGTACTGGGTGTTAATGAGCAATACATAGTATGACATACTGTCATATATAACAAATAAAATGGAGTGCGGAACTGCAGACACTCAGAACTTTAATAAAACAATAAACATGATAAAATAAAGGACAACTTAGGACGATGAAGCACTTTTCATCTAGTTAGTAACTAGAATTCATCAGATAATACTGAGAAAGTTCAGTTTACATAAATACTCTCTACCCACCCTGTTTCTTAATTGCTTAATAAGTAACAGGGAAAATTGAAGTTTCCACAATACCTGCCAATACAAAATATACTAAAGTGCACTAAAATGCTAGCAATGACCTTGATGTCCTCTTTCCAAACTTATATTTGTCCTATAAGTGATATATTATACATGAAACCAAATTTCACATTATAAATAAACATATAAAAATAATAATGATAATAATCATCATAATAATAATAATAATAATAATAATAAAGTTGAATGGTCCAAATCAACACAACCCTATAACCAATAAACCTAAAAAATTCATATAAAAATACATGAATAGTTATATATATTTACACACCCACGTTTTTATATTTTTTATGTGTTTCAATGTGTGCATGTGAATTTCCTCCATGGCTCATTCTTACTAGTTTCCTAAACTAGTGCATTATAAAACAAATTAATTAAAATTAAAATAAAGTAAAATAACTACGTCTACTCCTAAATATGTCATAAGTTTAGAAAAATAATCAAGTAAGTCTTGCTCCATTGGGGGTTTTATTTTGCCCCTGACCTAAATATATATTCTCATATACTAGAGACCAAAAGCTGGCCTAACTCCATTTTATAGGATCCACCTTAGGGCTATAACAGTCACCCACTTTTGTTTAGTAAACTCCAATATAACGGTGCACTGTGGACTAAAGACTACCTTAAGCTTATCTGGTTAATCTCTTCAGTTTTAAGAGGCAATGGAGAGAACATGTTTCATGTAGACCGGGATATTGGCAAAAATCCAAACGAATTTGCCACATAAGTTCCAGCCTCTCTAATAGTAAGGGCCTTGGTCCACCCCTTATGTCTTTTGTTATGTGATCTATGACTCTAAATTTGAAATTATGGGTGGGTTGCAGCTTGATGTGATTGGCTAGAGCATTTTCATTTTATTCTTTCCTGATGTTGTATATGTGCTCATATACTCGCTCTCTCAGTTTACAATCCGTCTTCCCAATGTAAAATACAGGGCATAATTGGAACTGGGCTAAATAAACTGTTAAGGTAGAGTTGCAATTAAATCTACCAGATGTTGTAGAAAAGCATTTGCTCCTGATATTGAAGGTATAACCTATGTCAATTAATTTACAATAATTACAAGATTCACACTTTGTCATGCCAGGATGTCTTATTAAACTAATGTGATGGGTTTCAAGCAAATCCTTCAAGTTGTTCCCTCTCCTGAAGGTGAAGGAAGGGGTAGACCATATTTTGTCATGAAGGCCAGAGTCATTAGTAAACAGACTCCAGTTTTTTTCTTAATTATAGCTTGTATGTCCCTGCTTTCCATACTAAAGGTTAGTATAAAGCTAATTGGGGACATAGTTTGGTTTTGACTAGTCCAAATTTTCTGATTCATTAAGTCACCTTGTCTACTTGGGACTAATATGCCTCCTATGAATGGGGTATATAGACCATTGGTCCTTTTAAGGATCTTGCTAGTGATTTCCAAAATAAGTTCATCAGGGTAACCCCTTATAGTGAACATTTTGCCAATCTTTTCACATTCCTTAATGAAATCGCTCTCAACAATCACCATTGACCCTTTATTATTGACTTTTTCTGATGGAATGGGTGTGAGCTATCAAAAAGTAAATATGTGTTCAAAATGTGCTCTTCCTATGTATCCTAGAAGTCAGTCTTCTTTGGGCCCTATCTTTTACTAATTCAATGTCAATGTATACTATTTCATTTGGGTGAGAGGTGTACATAACCTCCAAAAAATCAGTAGTTCGGTTTAAATATTTAACAAATTCACCCACTTCATCCGAATTGCCCTTATGTATGACAAACATGTCATCCAGGTATCAGGTGTAATAAAAAAATCCTTTCCCATAAGTTATCCTTCTTAAAAATATAGTACTTTTCCCAATAGCCATGACTGTGTTTGCAAAGCTAGGCCCACATGGGGATCCCATTGCCACCCAGATTTTGTGCAGGTAAAAATTATTATCAAATAAAAAGTAATTGTTAGTTAAAGTTATATCCAAAAACATACTGACTAACCTGATTTCAGTCATGGATGCCCCTTTTCCCCTGAGAAAGCAGCCAATCAGTTCAATACTCTCAACCCATACACACACACACACACACACACACACACACATACACACACACACACACACACACACACACACACACACACACACACACACACACACACACACACACACACACACACACACACACACACACACACACACACACACACACACACACACACACACACACACACACACACACACACACACACACACACACACACACACACACTTGCCTGTACTGAGATGCATAGGTTAATTGCTTAACAGGTATGTAGTAGGTGAATGGGCCTGAAGGCTGTACAAGGCCAGGCAAAGGGAATACCTTGGCATCAGGCCACATGACTATAGTCTCCAGTGTGGCTCAGGGGTGTAGTCCCGGGAGTGTTCCCCAGGGGGTGGGTATTGTATTCACCATCCACTCATCTGGGTTACTGTTGTGGATGGCCAGTGATGTGCATTGCTTCCAATGTATGTGATCTATATTCCATAACATAGACAGTGTCTGGGTTGTGCCCATGTCCCACATGCATGTTCTTTGATGTGTGGAAGTGTATTTGAGGTCTCTTGGGCATCTTGTGTGGACAAATTGTTATCTTCTGATGTAGCATTCCTGACCTCATTTGGTGAGATCTGGCTATGTAATTGAGATTGTGCTTGCACCTACATTGACAGCATGATACAAGTATTCAGTGAAGTTAGTGGCATCTGTCCATACAGGGCATGTGTATAAGGCATAGTATTCCTTTTGTGGGTTACGTTTACAGACTCTACAGTTGTTGCAGGCGTCCAGTGGGGAACATAGCAAAAGGGCCACTGTAAGCATTTATTTGCCTACTTCGGGAATGGAACAGGGTCCCATGTCCTCTTACTTGCTGGATAACACACACTCAGTCAGGAAATGTAACACACCAAAGTGCTTTCTGATCTCAGTGGCACTGTTGTGGTCAACAGGCATGTAGTCTACTGGAATCACACCGTGGTTGCTATCTGTGAGGCAATATGCAGGGAGCTACCAATATAGTGGTTGTTGCCTAGCCAAGTGTGTTTGTGTATGAGACATTGGTGGAGAGTGTTCTCTGAGTAATAGAAGGGTTGCCTATATTATTCACCTATCCATAATGTCACATGTAGGGCTATGGATTGTCTACACCAACCTTTCCGGTGTTTGACATCTTTTGTCCTTGTAAGGTAGACATTGAGACATATACTAGGTTCTCAACATAATAATTTAACAAAACCCTCCCTACAAACGATCCTGTTATTACACAATCACAGCAACCTCCACACAGGATACTGACGACAGACACATACACTTGCCAGTACTGAGATTCAACCTCCTATCTAGCTATGTATTGCTACTATATTGTACCGCATTTATCGCACATGCCACAGAGTTTATAGGATGGACATTGACCCAAGGTACTTCTAAGGTGAGGAACATCACCAGCCTTTGTAAATACTGACATTGGGTGATGTAGTGGGTGAGGGATCCTAATAATACATTTACCCTAAACACACATTTACATTTGCCAAGGGTGAGGTTCAGACCTCTATTTAACAATCTGTACAAACCATTATGTTACACATTTACTACATGCACCACTGACCTGACATGGTTTAGGGATGGCAACAAGTACTTCTAAGGTGGTTGATATCTGCAGGATTGCTAAAGTCAGGCTCCAAGATGTGTACTGGGTGCAAATGGGGCCAAACTCTTTGAGGTACACACACAAACACTTGGCACAGATGAGATTCAAACCCATACCTATGTAGTGACTGCTACATTGTTCCACATTTATGGCACATGACATGGAGCTTACATGTTGAAGATCTTTTCACAGGTATATTTGAAGGTGACTAACATCAGCAGCAGTGCTAAAGGAGGAGTACGGGGAAAGTAGTAAGTGTGAATGTCAATAAAATTTGATACCATCAAAGACACACACACTCTCACAAATACACACAGTTGCCATGTCTGAGATTAGAACTCCTACCTAACCAGTATGCTACATTATAGTATTACACAGTTATTGCAAGAGCCACAGAGCTTATATGTTAAAGAGCTCTCCACATGAATATTTGAAGGTGACAAACATCAACAGCAGTGCTAAAGGAGGTGTAAGGGGAGAGTAGTAAGTGTGAATGTCTTAAAATCAGGCATTATCAAAGACACACACACTCTCTCACACAAACACACACAGTTTCACAATTGCCATCTCGACGATTAGAATTCTTACATAACTAGTATGCTACTTTATAGTATTACATATTTATCGCAAACCCCACAGAGCTTAGGGGGCTGGCACTTGTCCAAAGGGTTATTTCAAGGTGACTGACATCAGCAGGCTAGCTAAAGTAGGGAAATGGGAGGTGCTAAAGTAGGACAATGTGAGGTGTGGTGACTGTGAATGGCCTAAAAATCATTCATCTCCACACACACACACACACACACACACACACACACACACACACACACACACACACACACACACACACACACACACACACACACACACACACACACACACACACACACACTTTCACAGTTGCCATGTTTGGGATTAAAACTCCTACCTATTTTTCTACAATGCAGTATTACACACGTATCGCAAGTGTCATGCAGATTATAGGGCTGAGATTTGGCCAGAGGGTTATTTCAAGGTGACTGACATCAGCAGGAGTGCTAACATGGGCAATGGGAAGTGCAGTGTGTGTGTGAATGGGCCATAAATTATTCCTCTGGAAGCACACACACAACACTCAGTCACACACAACTTTGCATTTGACAGGACTGTGTATACAAATGCTAGATGAATACCAATTTGTACTATCGTGTTACATAGTTATCACAAGCACCACAGGCACTATAGGGCTGAGGGCTACCAAAAGCAACATCTGCAGTGATTGACATCAGCACATCATGTGAAATTGGCCAGTTGGATGTGTGGTGGGTGGGACAGGACTCATGATGGAAGTCTCTCTGTCACTGTCTGTTTCTCTCTTCCCCACATCTGTGTGTGTGTGTGTGTGTGTGTGTGTGTGTGTGTGTGTGTGTGTGTGTGTGTGTGTGTGTGTGTGTGTGTGTGTGTGTATTTGATATATTATAGTGTGTTGGCCTGGGATATGTGTGAGTATTCCTATGCAATGTTTGTGCAAAGCATGACTGGTGTACAAAGTGGTGTGTGTGCACAGACATCTGTGACTGACAGATATGTATAGTGCACTGTGTTGTCAGACATGGGCTTCATTTCTCTAAGTGTAGGAGCATGCCCAGTATGACCTTCTGTATTGAGTGTGTGAATCCATTCCAGGTAGGTTGTACTCCAGTCCAGGATTTGTTGCTCTACACCTACAGCTAGCAACCTGTTTCTGCGGGATATCTGTAGATAGGGTGACAATATGGAGTCACAATGGATGAAAGATAGAGGGATACTGTAACTATTGTGTCTGTGCTGCTTGTGTTACATGGATGGTGTTAGCAGAGATATTCAGGCATATGTACTGTCTTACACTGTGATGTATTTTATCATCATCTACTGACAGATATACTTATTTGCTCACAGTTATTTCCTAGGAAATTCAAGATGAATGAAGCTGTGTCCAGTGTTGTGGTCTGCAGCCTACTAATTCTTGCACACTCATGCCATTCTGGAGGGGTAGTTGCAGATACTTGCTGATGGGTCTGTCTAAATGGTCCAGCACCTTGGTACTGTGGTGGCTGAGGATCCCCTGCTTGTACATATATTGATGTAACAGAATGGCCATATCCTGCTGTGGCCATACCTCTGAGCTGTACAGATTCAGCCAGGTTACCCAGAGGCAGGGCTCATATATCTATTCAGTTGCCCTTCACATTGTGGTTTACAAGCAGATTTGTAGCCACCTATTACTGGGTTTGCAGGCAGGGGTAGCATGGGCAGACTTCACACAATCCGTGATGTCCATGCTTCTACACCCCCCACTCTGTTATTCTATCCTCTTCCTAATATCATGTGAGCAATATCTGAGAAGTATCCCTATAGTTGTCTTTTCATCCCAGCTGTATTTAGGGATTGGTCTGCAGTTCATGCAGTAGGACATGGTGGACATGCTACTGGGATTTGTCAACATGGCCTTGCATTTGTGTTCTGTGGACTGTGTTATGTTAGTTGGGACCCCATGAGATAACATACATTGGCACTATGGGTAAGGCACAGGCCTTTGACAGAGGACTGTAAGTCATTTGGTAGTGATGCAGGCCATCTGTAGCAGGCCAGTGCATTCTGTCACTCCTACATTCCCAAGCTACGAGCCACTGGATTCACCTGGGGTGACAGGGTAAGTGTGCGAGGTGTTAATGGCAATAGTTCCTGGTCATATTAATCCAATGGTCTGGATGCTGGCAAGGTGCTGCTTACAGCTTGGGACACACCTGCATGGGACACCTCTTCAGCATGCTGCATTCTGTGGGTATTCCCATACAGAAGTGGGAGGTCATACTGTACTCATTCCCAACAGCAGGGATATGACCTGTGTAAACCTGTGGCTGAAGTTGAGGTGAGCTGAGTGCATGTGTGATATGGAAGCTACTTGCAGATGACTCACAGATATACCTGGGGCATTTCCCTTATGTTGCCTTGTGCGGGGACATAGGCAGTCTCTCATTACTTCATAACTGTGCCTTCTGTGGTCTGCCAGTGATTGGCCACCCTACTTCAGTATTCCATACTACACAGACAACTAATGTGCTGCTAACCTGTATGTACAATTCCAAAGGTGTGTGCATTTGAGAGTTTCATTTTATGTGCTCTGTCTAGGGTACTTCCACCTGTGTACTGTGTGTATGTCCGGGCCCATATTCATGGCATGTCCATCTTCCAGACGGTGACAGATATTGACATCTGGACAGTGAGTATGGACGACTGCTGACATGGGTATTGCTGAGACGCATTGTGATTGGCACTGCAGTTGTTGGAACATGACCTGTCATCAACAGTACTGGCCATAGGCCTCCGAGACACAACCCCCCATGCCTACATGCTGACCAATTCCACACAATATTAAACACACAACAATATAACAAACGGACCCCTGCATATTGTACACATGCAGCAATCTATCCTGTAAATTGGGCCAGCTCAGGTAATCTGTGCCCTACTATTAAACTTACATGTACATGTTACTGCATTTCTACATAGGATTGTGTGGGGGAGGGGGCACAACTGACAACTGTAAACATTTGCTATGACTGTACTGGTATTTCAGGTACTCTGCTGGCTTCCATTTTGTTTTGTATTCTGAACTATCATGCAGATTAGGGGTATATTAGTAGAATAGTGTGAAAAATAAAAACTGGATTAGACACAGCAGCAGAACTATTTATTAAATAAAAGAAAATAAAAACATCGAAAGTGCTTTCACAGTCTAACTAACCGCTTCATCAGACAAGCATAAAACACAAACGATTTTAAACAATTAATCAACCAATCAAACCACTTCAATCAATACTCATTAATTATTTCTTAAAAACATATTACTTAAACAATCTAAAACTCAACTTACTTTCAAAAACTCAATATAAATATATATATATATATATATATATATATATATATATATATATATATGACCATGACCATATTCATAAAACTAAATTCAGTGTTGTAATGTTCTAGCTTTCAAAAATGGTTTTAGTGAAACCTTATTGTTCAAGCCTGGAAACTTATCTGCTTGGAACTGCAGAATCTATCTTTGTTCTGCTGCTTCAGTGGTATTTATTAATTCACCACCCCTAATCCCCTCCAAAATCACTTCTAAGATGAAAAACTTGAATGTATGATTATTGCCCTCTTTCTTTACATGTTGTGCTAAGGCACTAGTATCTTTTTTGTTATGAATGTCCAGACAGTGTTCTAATATTCTATCCTTAAACATGCGGTTAGCTTTTCCTATATAAAATCCATAACATATGATACAATAACTAAAGTATACAATATTTTTGGTCTTACAGTCAACATAGAAATTAAAATTTATCTTAAAACCCATTAATGGATGTGTGAATGAACATCCTGAGTGGATATGCTTGCATGCAGCACAACTTCTACAAGCAGAGGTCCCCTGCCTCTCTCACATTAATTCACCTCTCTCTCTATATCAGATCTATAGCAAAGGCGCCTCTTTAAAGATTTATTGTTTCTAAATGTGAAATGGGGTCCATCTCCTACAACCTCTTTCAATCCATCGACTGTAGTTAGAATATTCCAGTTTTGTTTAATAATATCACACACTTTACTCACATTGCATTACACACATAGAATATGGAATTGGGACTCAGAATATTATCTGTTGATTTCCTCTGTGGTTCATAATTATCTATTGAATTCTCACAGCAGTATGGTTTGCATCTATTCTCTCTTTCTTTCCATGCTTCTGTAATACATGCATCTATCTCACTTGCATTATATCCTCTAGTTACAAACTCTTTTTTTCAGCTTTATTAATGCTGACTTTAACTTAGTATCATTGTTTAACCGCACAATCCTATATACTTGTCCCTTTAGTACATTCCGTTTAACATGTTTCGGGTGCATAGTATTATTCTGCAATAAATTATTCCTCCTAGCTGATTTTCTATAGAGACACATTTGTACATTGTTTAAATCTGTCTTGCTAATTTTTACATCTAAGAACTCTATTTCATCCTATGAATATTTATACGTAAACTTCAGAAAATTTGTTGCTGTATGTAAATACTCTATAAAATCTCCCAGTTTCTCAGCTGGTCCATTCCATAACATAAAAACATCATTCAAAAATGTACATAACAGTTGATATAGCCATTAAAAGTGTCATTTTTCAGCACATTATCAATTTCCCATTGTACTAAAACAAGGTTGGTGTAGCTATTCACACAAGCTGTGCCCATCGCTACGCCAACCTTCTGTAAATAAAATTCTCTATCAAAGACAAAAACATTATTTTCTAAAATCATCTCAATTAAAATACATATTAAATTGATTTTTCTGGAATCAGTATTCCTGTCTGTTAAAAACTTCCTGATATTTTCAATACCCCATTCATTGAGTATAACTGTGAAAAAGGATTCAATGTCCATGGTGACAAAAAATATTCATTATTCAGATGTTTTGTTTGCAAATATAGTCTCTGTAGAAATGTTTTAGTATCTTTCAGAATAGTATCACACATATATCTAAAAAGGGGTGAATATTCTTTTCAACATAGATTGACAATGGTTCTGTTGACCAGCCCTTGCTGGAAACAATCGGCTGCATCGATGAAACACTGTAGTGTTTATGGATTTTTGGTAACCCATACATGTTAGGAATCAAGGGACATTCTATACTAAAATAGTTAAATAGTGGTTCATTAATCATACCTGTAAGCAATAAATCAAAAATATAAACAGAGACTCTATCAATAATATCTTCAGGATACTCTTAGATACATTCATGTATGTTTTATCATCATTTAACAACTGTTTCATCTGCTGCAAATATAAAGCTGTAGCTAAAACAACAATGTCCCCTCCCTTGTCTGCAGGTCTAATTTCTATGCCTGGCATTTCCTTTAACTCATTTAGAGCTATACATTCTGCTGGGGACATATATACTCAGACTGGGTTTTGCTGAGAACATTTCCCTAATTTGTTTATCACAGCAATCAATAAACTTTTCAATTATAGAGTGGGGTGGTGGAATGTACACACTTAGTTTTTTAGAAATTTCATGACTCTGTGTAATATTTTTAAACATAGTTTTTAGAGTAAGTGTTCTCCCAAACAATTTCAAGTCCTTCAATATTTCCACTAAACTGCATTTCTGGGCAGGAATAAAGTTCAGTCCTTTAGATAATAAAGAAAGCTGTAATTCAGTCAAAGCATATGAAGAGATATTTATTACTAAATCTGTTACCACCTCTTCCAAGTCCTCTTCTGGTTCTCTGGATTGTTCGTGCTTTGAATACGCTGAATTCTACCCTTTCTCCCTCTGCTCTCAATCATTATCTTATAGGCAGCGGCCCCTTCAATAAAAAAAACTGCTCGCCGTAGTATTCGGTTCATTTATAATCAAATCTGAGGCTCCTGAAGTAGATGGTGAATCTTGGTGCCTTATTGTTCTTTGACTGATATTAAAGTCTGTTTTTTTATTGTTATAGGTTCATAGTTTGGTACTAGGCTATCAGCCCTAGGGTCTATACAAGCCTAGACATAACAATTCCTGGCTATTTCTTCCCATGCTATTTACTTCCCTGGACCCCTGTCTAGCAGGATGACTGACATGATCCCCGGGGTGAATTTCCTTTCTCCTATCCAATCATCAAGGTTCCTTTTGAAAAGGGCCAAAGAGGCACTCTGCTTGACATCTATGGGCAATCTATTCCAGAGTCTGGGGAGTCTCTGGGTCAGGAACCTGTCCTTCCAGCATGTTTTGTTTATTGTGCTGACAAGGTTTAGATTCCTGGAACATGTGGCTCTGAGGGATTGGGATTTCTTTAAGTGTAGCTCTGAGGGATTGGGATTTCTTTAAGTGTAGCATGTCCATCAGCTCTGGGTTTGACATGGCCTTGTATGTTAAGCAGAGATCGCCTCTGAGTAGACGATATGCGACAGAGTATAGCTGGAGTTTTTTAAGGTGGTCAGCATAGGGCATCTGCTTTAGGCCTGTGATTCTTTTAGGGAGGTATTTCTGCGGCTTTTCCAGTTGTTGCAGATGTCTTGAGAGGTACATACCAAATGGAGCATTGTATTCTATAATGGGTCTAATGAGGGATGAGTACAGTGGGACAATGACCTCATTTCTTCTGGATGAAAAGCCCTTAGTGATGAGGTGTGCCACATAGAAGGATTTCCTGACTGTTGTGGCGATGTGGTTATCGAAGGTGAGACCACTATCCACCTGTGTCCCTAAGTCTCTTATCACACTTTCAGTGTTTAGTGTACTGCCACCTATATGGTAATTCACGGGTACATGTTTCTTCCCAAAGGGGATAACTATACATTTCTTGGCACTGAGCTTGAGCCCATGGCTCTGGCACCAAGCATCTGTTTCTGTAAGGCCCTTTTGTAGAGTACCCACATCATTTGGGGATTCAATAATGGCTCCCAGTTTGCAGTCATCTGCAAACTTTGTTAGCCAGAGTCCCTTAGTGTTGGCCTGTACTTCAGAGATGTAGATGCCAAACAAGAGCGGTCCCAGGCTGAACCCTGAGGTACTCCACTTGTCACTTGTCTGGAGCTGGATTTGGAGTCGGCTACTTTTACAGTGTGGGTTCTATCAGTAGGCCAGTTAGCAACCCATTGAGTGATGTAGGGATTAATGCCCAGCTTAGTAAGTTTATCTATGATTCCAGAGTGGGGGGTGGTGTCAAAGGCCTTGGCAAGGTCTAGATAGGTTGTGGGGACCACCTTACCTTTGTCCATGGCTCTGGAGACTGATTTGAAGAAGTCAATCAGGTTCAGGAGACAAGATCAGGTGGGGTCCAGTGTTTGAAGGTTGCTAATGTCTTTGTTTATAAGTTCCATCATTATACGCTCCATGGTCTTGCAGATAAGGCTAGTCAGAATGATGGGACAGTAGTTTCTGGTATCCAAGGTGGCAATCTTCCGGTATTGAGATGGGCCATTTAGGGGGTGAGGGGGGGGTGAATTTGGCACTGAATCGATCTGCCAGGATATTGGCAATATCCTTGGGATCAGTATATTTAATGCCATTTTGTTTCAGTTCAGAGCAGATCTGAGCATTGCCATTTAGATTTTTGACATAGTTATAGAACGCCTTGTGGTTGTCTTTGGAATCTTTGGCAATATTATTTTCATAACTAGCTTTGGATAATTTTATGAGGGATCTCAGTTTCTTACTGAGGCTGGTAAGGGACTTTTTTGCATCCTAGGATTTTCCTCTTTTCTGCAACAGTTTCTTCCTTTTGTTGTAAAGTTTGTTTATGGCAGGGGACCACCAGATTGGCTTCCTTTTTTTGGATGAGAGCATCTTGGTTCTATTTGAGATGGCACGATTCATGCATGAGTGGATGTGCTCGTACAGTGCCTTAGTATAGGATTCAGCAGTTGAACTTTCAGTTCCCATCTGCATGGATGTCATGAAGTTTGTCACTTCTGACTTGAGTAGCATGAAGTTGGCTTTGGAGAAGTTTTTTATGGAGGTTTCCTTACTGGGGGGTGGGGGTGGGATGTGGATGTTAAGGGTGATTAGCTTATGGTCAGACCTGACTAACAAGGGGGTGACCATAGGTGTGGAGCATCCATTTCCCATGTTGGTAATGACCAGGTCTAGGATATTGGAGCCCCTGGTGGGACTATGGATTAGTTGATCCAGGGCATTGGAATTTATGAATTCCAAGAACTGTTGGGCAAAGGTGTTGGTACATGAGTAGTTTTCCCAGTTAATGGCAGGGTAGTTAAAATCACCCAGTATTAGGGTGTTTGGTTCTATCTTAATATTTTCCAGTATGTTTAGAAAGGTGTAGTGAGAATATTGGGGTATGGTGCGGGATCTGTAGCAAGCTACAATTTGGATTGCAGTCTTACCTAGTGTTAGTTGCACCTGGAGAATTTCAGACGCATTGTGCTGGGCAGCTAGCCTGGTGGTGTGAATATCCTTGGTGAATATTGACACTCCTCCACCTTTAGTGTTTCAGTCCTGGTTTGGTGGCCGAAAAGTGTGGTAAGAGTTGTAGCCTAGTATTGCATGGGTGCTCTCTGGAGCCTTGAACCAGGTCTCAGTTACTGCACAGATATCAATGTTCTCCATTTTTAGGAGAGCGTCGAGAGAGTGCATTTTGAGGTTTAGACTTCTTGCATTGAGTAGCATTACCTTTAGATTTTGCATGCTTGTACCTGTTACGGTGGTGGTTTTGTCCTTTGAACTTTGCCTAAAAAAGGCACTATAGGGTTGGCAAGAGCCTTAGCCAGTAACCTGAATCCCAGGGTTGACAGGTGCAGACCATCTCTGGCAAAGCATCATGGTCTGTTGATCATGTCGTCCCAGGCAGGCAGATACTGGATCCCCTTTGAATGACACCAGAAGCTTAGCCAATTGTTGAAGTCAATCATTTTGTCCTTATATTGTGTTATCATTCTGGGCGAAGGCAGGATGCTACTCAGGGCTAGGGTCATACCTGCCTGGGCCACATGATCCGAGAGCTCTTCCATGTCTCTTTTCATGTAGTCCAGGGAGGTACGTCTCTAGTCATTCACTCCAACATGGACAATGACAGAGTCATATTTGTACTTGTTGTGGAGTGACTTGAGTGCATGCGTTATATGGCGGATCCTGGCACCCGACAGGCAGCTGACTGTAATTTTCTTCTTGTTCAACCTGGTGAGTGGGACATCAGTGTGCCGGACTATAGAGTCACCTATGACTAAAGTGTTAGGTACGTTGTCTTGCCTTCGGGGCTGTTGCTGGGTGGCACACTGGTGTTGTGAACTATGTGACACTTTGGTTGTGATTGGTGTTTGTTTGTGTTTCAGCTTCAGAGGTCCTTGTTGCTTGGGCAGGTTACAGTCAAGGGCCTCTGCATATGTGGATTTAGTGTTGCTATATGTCATGTTGGTGGTGTGGGTTTAGAAGGGCTATGTGTTGCTTGAGGTGTAGTGTGGGTGCTAACCTTCTCCTCTTGACTGTCTAGCACAATCTTGGATGGAGAGAGCTTTGCTTCCATTTTGGCTATGTAAGTGCATCTCTCACAGGTTGTAGTGTTGGGTGATAGGAGGAGAGGGTTGTCTGTGTACATGAGGCAATTGCTGCATTGCCCCAGTATGCCCAGATTCACCAGGTGGACAGGAGAATTCACCGGAAGCTGACCCTTGGACATGCCTGGTTTGGTGCTTTTTTTTTTGTTTTTTTTTTTTTGTAAAGTAAAGGCTGTTTTCCCTTACCTTAGCAAGGTACTGTGCAATTACAGGCTGTTTAGTGCTTACTATTAATTTCTCCTTATTAACAAGGAGAGTTGAGTGCTTGTATTTTTTAAGGCTTCCTAGTGGTTTCCAGCAGGTATTAGAGCAAGTGCTAGTCAAAGGGATGCTTAAAGGTAAGATGAAAAAAAAATGCACCCTGCAGTGTGCACTAGAGAAGTTAGATGTGAAAGTAGGTAGCTTGTCCCCTTATTTGCAGTTTTAGTATGGGAATCTACCTCAGACGATCTCATGCATTCATTCACATCAGCGTTCTCTGTTCTGTCCGTTACTGAGCTATCTCTGAGTATTACATCCACTTGTGCTAAAACAGAAGTGTCTTCTGATGTTTCTATTGGTTGTTCATCTACCACTGTGTTTTCAGTAGTTCCACTCTTCTCTCTATACCATGAGAAGACTGCCCCTTTATAAAAGTCTTCTAAATCTCTCTGTAGTTTACAGACTTTAACTGTCAGTAATCTTTTGTCATATAAATCAATGCTTTCATATAATGTATCAAGCTTGTTCCCTATAACTTCAGTTGTAAATAAATCATATAGTTCATTTTGCAAGACATTAATCTCCTCATGCAACTCTTTTTCTTGTGGGTGAAAAAAAATCTATTAGCAGCTGCATATATTGAGCACTTAATTTGAGGTTTATTACTTGCCACTACCTCAAGAGTTCCGGAAATGTAGCCCCATAGCTTGGCATCTTTAAAACTCTGAGGCCTCTCGGTACTATTTTATATTTTAGGCAGGCTTCAAGATGAAAGCATTGCCATTGCAAATGCTTAAATTTATACAACTTATTTTCAAGTGCCCTGTACCTTTCTAGGAAGTCTTCATAGGATTTCTCGTCATGCATGTTAGATACTGTCTGTGAGATTGCTCCATTCAGCAGTAATGGGTTAGTGTTCAAAATGAGTATATTAGTAAGACGGTCCATTTGATGCTTATAAAAAAAAAGAGTACAACACTGAGACTACTAAAAACAAGAAAAGAAGTCTCTGAGGCGTAAGAACGAAGCTACAAGTAAGTGATGAAAAGCTACTGTAATTTGTTCCACGCTTTACGTGTGACACAAGGTACAAACTTCTTCAGACAGCAGTATAGTTAAAAACACATAATTTAATCCATAAACTGGTGATCACATGATGTTTAATTCCCTGTCAAAGGGAAGGTAATGAATAATTAATTGACTCCATCATGCATCCCCACCCAACAACTTTCATTCATAAAAGCAAGAACGAATGATTACCAAACACCTTAATACACTAAATATGCAATAAACTGACATATCCAAGTGTCGCCAAAAAATCTTATGGCATATGAAAATGACATTAGACATGAATACTATAGAACCATGATAAATACTTAACTCATTAAATGAAGTTAAGCACATGAATATTTTCTGTGCTACCTAACTCATTAATGGCTCTTAAAATGGTAGCCTACACCAATGGCATATTCTTGGGGCCCATAGTACACACCAAATTCATGGCATAAAATAAAACAAATGTTTAAAATGCTACCTAACCCTTTAAATTATCTAGAAAATGATGAAAATAGCCACCCTAGGCTTCCATCTAAAATATCTAAGCTGGAATGTATACCTTAATACCAAGTAAATGATAAAGAATTACGCTTATAATCCATCGCCTACTATTTCATGTTTTCATAAGGTGTAACACCTACAAATTTACTGGCTACAGCCTCTCAGGGGCTAGATTTAGTATTCTTTTGATATTTTGTATATATATTTCCCATACCTATTATGTCTATAACTTATTATACTAATAAGATATAAATGTATGTTAACCTTTTAGTTTACCTAGCCAGACTTTTTAAATTCAAAATGTACTTGATTGAACAGGAATCGTTCAGGCCAGGGTACTTGTACGCATTTAATCTGCCAGAACAATTCCAATTCTTCTAACTTCAAACCTTCAGGACCCCCACTAATATCATGTGATACTTGGTCTACCACTAGGTATTTAAATGTATGATTTGTTTCTATCGATATATGTTTTGCTAAAGCATTGTCCAACTTCCCTTTACTGATGGCATACTGATGTTCATAAATGCGCTCACGGAACTTTCGTTCCATTTTGCCTATATAATAGGAGGGAAATTGTTGGCATTTAGCAAGATAAATGACACATTTAGAATTACAAATTAATTTATTCCTCATTCTGTATACCATATTACTGATACTGAAAGATGTTGTCACATCTATATGTTTACAGAATTCACGTTTCACATTTAAACATTCACAGATGCTTTGATTTTCTGATAATCTTAGACTCCAACAAATTTTTCAAATTGGGGCCCCTTTTATAAGTAAAAACTCATATAAAGATGGTGATACCACTGAAGCAGCAGAACAAAGATGGATTCTGCAGTTCCAAGCAGATAAGTTTTCAAGGTTGAACAATAAGGTATCACTAAAACCATTTTTGAAAGCTAGAACATTACAACACTGTATTTAGTTTTATGAATATGGTCATGGTCATATATATATATATATATATATATATATATATATATATATATATATATATATATATATATATATATATATTTATATTGTGTTTTTCAAAGTAAGTTGGGTTTTAGACTAAGTAATATGTTTTAAGAAATAATTAATGAGTATTGATTGAAGTGATTTGATTGGTTGACTGATTGTTTGAAATCTTTTGTGCTTTGTACTTGTTGTCTCATGAACAGTTAGACCATGAAAGCGCTTACAACATTTTTATTTTCTTTTATTTAATAAATAGTTTTGCTGCTGTGTCTAATCCAGTTTTTATTTTTCAATATACTACGGCTGTTATTACCTGGATTAGTTGGTCAGGTGGTGATTTTATTTGTCTGCACATTTGTCTTTGTTATTTCGGCACCTGAACATGGCAGAGGGAGCTATAGATGAGGTCCAAATTGAACTGGCATACAATCCTTCGAATGGACCTAGGTGACATAACCATCAAATGGACCATCTTAATAATATACTTGCTTGGAACACTAACCCATTACTGCTGAATGGAGCGATCTCACAGACGGTATCTAACGTGCATGAAGAGAAATCATATGAAGACTTCCTAGAAAGAAAAATTACACTTGAAAATAAGTTGTATAAACTTAAGCGTTTGCAATGGCAATGCTTTCATCTTGAAGCCTGCCTAAAATACAGAATAGTACCGAGAGGCCTCAGAGTTTTAAAGATGCCAAGCTATGGGGCTACATTTCCGGAACTCTTGAGGCAGTGGCAAGTACTAAACCTCAAATTAAGTGCTCAATATGTGCAACTGCTAATAGATTTTTTTTCACCCACAAGAAAAAGAGCTGCATGAGGAGATTAATGTCTTGCAAAATTAACTATATGATTTATTTACAACTGAAGTTATAGGGGACAAGCTTGATACATTATATGAAAGCATTGATTTATATGACAAACAATTACAGACAGTTAAAGTCCATAAACTACAGAGAGATTTAGAAGACTTTTGTAAAGGGGCAGTCTTCTTATAGGTTCATAGGTTCATACTAAGCTATCTGCCCTAGGGCATTTATAAGCCTAGCCAGAGTGTGTTTGGCTTTCACCACCCATTTTAAATTAATTTTGCTATGCCCTTTTTTGAGGTTAGTATACTGTGCCTCTGTCTAACAGTGACACAGAAGTGATACCCGGGGTATCTCATGGTATAAAGAGAAGAGTGGAACTACTGAAAACAGAGTGGTAGCTGAACAACCAATAGAAACATCAGAAGAGACTTCCGTTTTAGCACAAGTGGATGTAATACTCAGAGATAGCTCAGTAATGGACAGAATAGAGAACGCTGATGTGAATGAATGCACAAGATCGTCTGAGGTAGATTCCCATACTAAAATTGCGAATAACAATAAAAAAGCAGACTTTACTATCAGTCAAAGAATGATAAGGCACCAAGATTCGCCATCTACTTCAGGAGCCTCAAATTTGATTATAAATGAACCGAATACTATGACGAGCAGTGTTTTATTAAAGGGGCTGCTGCCTATAAGAGAATGTTTGAAGAGCAGAGGGAGAAAGGGCAGAATTCGGCATCATCAGAGCACGAACAATCCAGAGAACCAGGAGCAGACTTGGAAGAGGCGGTAACAGGTTTAGTGATAAATATCTCTTCATATGCTTTGACTGAAGTACAGCTTTCTTTATTATCTAAAGGACTGAACTTTATTCCTGCCCAGAAAGGCAGTTTAGTGGAAATATTGAAAGACTTGAAATTGTTTGGGAGGACACTTACTCTAAAAGCTATATTTAAAAATAGTACACAAACTCATGGAACTTTAAAAAAAGCAAATTTATGCATTCCACCACCCCACCCTATGATTGAAGCATTTATTGATTGCTGTGATAAATAAACTAGGGAAGTGTTCTCAGCAAAACCCACTCCAAGTTATTATAATATGTCCCCGGCAGAATTTATAGCTCTAAATGAGTTAAAGGAAATGTCAAGCATAGAAAATTACACCTGCAGACAAGGGAGGGGGCATTGTTGTTTTAGAAAGAGCTTTAAATTCACAGCAGATGAAACAGTTGTTAAATGATGATAAAACATACATAAATGTATCTAAAAGTACAGAGAAAGTTATTATTGATAGTCTCTTTCTATATTTTTGATTTATTGCTTACAGGTATGATTAATGAGCCACTATTTAACTATTTTAGTATGGAATGTCCCTTGATTTCTAACATATATGGGTTACTAAAAATCCATAAACACTATAGTGTCTCACTGATGTGCCCGATTGTTTCCAGCAAGGGCTGGTCAACAGAACCATTGTCGATCTATGTTGAAAAGAATCTTCACCCCTTTTTAGATACGTGTGATACTATTTTGAAAGATACTAAAACATTTCTACAGAGACTATATTTGCAAACTAAACATCTGAATAATGAATATTTTTTGTCACCATGGACATTGAATCATTATTCACAGTTATACCCAGTGAATGGAGTATTGAAAATATTATGGAATTTTTAACAAACAGGAATACTGATTCCAGAAAAATTAATTTAACATTTATTTTACTTGAGATGATTTTAGAAAATAATGTTTTTGTCTTTGATAGAGAATTTTATTTACAGAAGGTTGGCATAGCGATGGGCACAGCTTGCGCTAATAGCTATGCCAACCTTGTTTTAGTACAATGAGAAATTAATAATGTGCTGAAAAATGACACTTTTAATGGCTATATCAACTGTTATGTACATTTTTGAATGATGTTTTTATGTTATGGAATGGACCAGCTGAGAAACTGGGAGATTTTATAGAGTATTTACATACAACAACAAATTTTCTGAAGTTTACATATAAATATTCATAGGATGAAATAGAATTCTTAGATGTAAAAATTAGCAAGACAGATTTAAACAATGTACAAATGTGTCTCTATAGAAAATCAGTTAGGAGGAAAAATTTATTGCAGAATAATACTATGCACCCGAAACATGTTAAACGGAATGTACTAAAGGGACAAGTATATAGGATTGTGCGGTTAAACAATGATACTAAGTTAAAGTCAGCATTAATAAAGCTGAAAAAAGAGTTTGTAACTAGAGGATATAATGCAAGCGAGATAGATGCATGTATTACAGAAGCATGGAAAGAAAGAGAGAATAGATGCAAACCATACTGCTGTGAGAATTCAATAGATAATTATGAACCACAGAGGAAATCAACAGATAATATTCTAAGAGTCCCAATTCCATATTCTATGTGTGTAATGCAATGTGAGTAAAGTGTGTGATATTATTAAACAAAACTGGAATATTCTAACTACAGTCGATGGATTGAAAGAGGTTGTAGGAGATGGACTCCATTTCACATTTAGAAACAATAGATCTTTAAAGAGGCACCTTTGCTATATATCTGATATGGAGAGAGAGATGAATTAATGTCAGAGAGGCAGGGGACCTCTGCTTGTAGAAGTTGTGCTGCATGCAAGCATATCCACTCAGGATGTTCATTCACACATCCATTAATGGGTTTTAAGATAAATTTTAATTTCTATGTTGACTGTAATACCAAAAATATTGTATACTTTAGTTATTGTATCATAGACTATGTATTTTATATAGGAAAAACTAACCACATATTTAAGGATAGAATATTAGAACACTGTAGGGACATTCATAACAAAAAAGATACTAGTGCCTTAGCACAACATGTAAAGAAAGGGCAATAATCATACATTCAAGTTGTTCATTTTAGAAGTGATTTTAGAGGGGATTAGGGGTGGTGATTTAGAAATTACCACTGAAGCAGCAGAACAAAGATGGATTCTGCATTTCCAAGCAGATACGTTTCCAGGCTTGAACAATAAGGTATCACTAAGACCATTTTTGAAAGCTAGAACATTACAACACGGAATTTAGTTTTATGAATATGGCCATGGTTATATATATATATATATATATATATATATATATATATATATATATATATATATATATATATATATATATATATATATATATATATATATATATATATATATTTATATTGAGTTTTTTAAAGTAAGTTGGGTTTTAGACTGTTTAAGTAATATGTTTTTAAGAAATAATTGAGTATTGATTGAAGTGGTTTGATTGGCTAATTGTTTAAAATTTTTGTGCTTTATGCTTGTTGTCTGATGAAGCAGTTAGTTAGACCATGAAAGTGTTACAACATTTTTATTTTCTTTTATTTAATAAATAGTTCTGCTGCTGTCTCTAATCCAGTTTTTATTTTTCACTATACTAAGGTTGTTATTATCTGGATTAGTCGGTCAGGTGGTGAATTTGTCTGCATATCACTAGAGTACAGATCTTAAGTTCTACTGACCTACATTACAGTTTCAGACTTCTTAGCCTTCAGAACTAACATACAATTGCCAGACCTGTTTTAGTCTGTCTGTGTAGGGCTGGAGGGGGGGGGGGTGTTCACCATTGCCATCAATTGGTGGTTTAGCACAGCGTTTTTTTATGGTCATCTACACCTGTCCTGCTGGCTGAGGCTTGTGTTGTGTACGTGAGCCTCACTGACATGCATGTGTGTGTCCTATGGACACACATTTGGGCCACCACATGTACTGCAGTGGGATTTGTCACCTTGTCTAGTTCTGCCTACTTTGTTGACAATAGTATTTGTTATGGATTTCATGCTGTCCATATAGGTGTCCACTATCTGGTGCCATCCCATTCAGCCACCCGGTTCCCTTGCATGCTCACATCCATACCATAGACACAACTATCAGAACATACTACTCCATTCAGCAATTGATAGGAAGAGTGACTTACCTTGTAGCTATGCCAGTATGGATGGTGCTGGAGGGATGACTATGTCGTATGCAGATAGTATACTCCCTATACATGGTAAAGCACAGGTAGTGTCATGCTTGGCATCCCTTTTACTGTATGTGCGAGTCAAAAAGAGGTGCTATTCCCTGGGTCCCTACCATGTCAGTGTATGTCCTACCCTTTGCCTCTTTGCCAAAGTCTGGGCATACTGTGCACGCCTCTTTCTGCCTACATGGGCAGGCTCAGGTTGTTCCTTCTCTGAGTCCCTCTGTGCATGTGATGGTCTTGGCAATGGTGGGGGGCTGTGTAGCCCTGCCCCATGCTGTTCCTGCTGCAGCTGTTTCACAGGATCATATTGTGTAGCATGTCACATATGATGAACATTTGTATACATGTAGCTGGAGAGTACTGCAAGGCTCCACCGGATATGTCCAGGCAGCGGAACCATGACTTGAGCATCTCAAATACATACTCTGTTATGAATCTGGTTTGTGCGTGTTAGTCATTATGAAGTTCTTGTTTGGGTGTGTATGCATTTTTGATGGGTGTCATCAGCCTCGGCTCCAGTGCGTAACCAGCTTCCCACACTAGTTGCCATATGGGATGTCCCCACTGGCAAATTTCTACTACAGCTGTGTCATATGCCAGATGTGGAAGTCGTGATAGCTTCCATGGCTGCCAGCACACACATTTAAGATAATGCCCTGGACATCACACATGACCTGGAAGTTAATGGAGGGGAATCCCTTGCAGTTTATGTAGTCCCTACCCCACTCACCAGGTGGTGCTTTGATGTGTATGTGCGTGCAGGCTATAGCACCAGCTACCTCAGGGTTTTCTGCTATTTGGTGGAAGAGACACATATCACTGGTCAAAGCCTCACAGGTGTTGAGGAACTATATGTGCTCACTGGCATGTGCTGATATGGCATCCAAGAACTGGTGGAGTACCCTGGATGCTGATGCCTGTGAGATCCCCATGATATCCCCAGTTGGCCTTTGGAAGGTACCTGTGGCTGGTATTAAGCCTACACATACCTCAGTATCCACTGGGATGGGTTCCCCCTCTGTTGGTTCTGTGTGTGAGGCGTCACTGGCACAGCTCAACAATTTGCTGTAAAATGACCCTGTCCACCTTATAGTGCTCCACTATCTCCAGCTCATGTAGCCCCTGGTAGGTTAACCTGGGTCTGTACAATCTTCTCCTCCACCTCACTGTGGGTTGGTCATCAGCATTCACATCCTCACCACCCTCAGTCTCTTCCACATATTGGTATATGAGAGCAACAGCAGCCCCTTAATTTTTCTTAGGTTTGTCAGGTAACATTTCCCCATCTCTGTACACTGGTGGTGCAGAGTTTGTAGAAAAAAACACAGGGAAGGGTGTTTGCATAGTTTATAGTAGTGTGCTGGGCTGCTGCCTGTGTAATTGGCTGATTCTGATACATTTCACCTGCCAGCTATGCTACTTCTCCTTGATTGCCTTCTGACTGCTGTTTTCCCTTCCCATTGCCTTCCTGTTTAAGCCCCAATGTGCGCTGCACATACCCAGTGCTCACATGTGAACAGAGCTGCTATTTTCTGTGTGTGTTTTTTTTTTTTTGGTTTAAAACCCGGTGCCCAGCATACACACAAGTTTTTGCAATGTAAACCCTGCTAGACAGCCTCAGACACCCCCCCTTCCTTAGCTGTGCTTAGCTAAGGGCAAACATGGGCCACAGAGCTCCAATAAGCTTATAGCATGCATGACACTCCCCCTTAAGAGGTCCTTTACCACTTATACTTATACCAAGGTGTTGCTGCACCTACACAGCTGGGTGCAAGCTAACATTGAGATAAAACAGAATGCCAATTCATAGTTACCACACACACTGGGCCTTCCCCCTTAGCAACCACTATTCCCTGGTATTGTTTTTTTAGCATGCCATTGACAATCATGGCAAAATGCCGATTTGGGTTTAAAAGCTTATTTCCAACTTTGTTTTCATATTTTTGTGCTGATCCCACTTGCATACTGCTGCCCTACACTTAAATGGCTGAAATCAGCCAAAAAAAATAAAAGTTATTTTTTCTAATTTTGCAACTATTTCCCATGCCAATGGCCATATATTTGGCCATTAGCATGCCTACTACATTGAATACATGCTTTCTTTGGAGCTGTCATGCTTCCATTTTGTAATTTGCAGAAATGTATTTGGTTAGTAACCGAATACATTTCTGCAGGTTACACTATTCCTGCACAGATGCCGGCATGGTACCTGGATCACTAATTCACCTCATTTGCATGGTTTTCACCAACAAATGGGGTAATTAGCATATAGCAGTGGTGTCCATGCAGGAATAGTGTAGGAGCGCTCTTGCACGTTTCGGGATCTCGTTCCTGGATCGTTCATCGGCCATATTGTGTGCAGCAGCTCTTGTACTATTCTTGCACACCGTGCAGAGCTTGCTGAATCCTGGGGATTATGAGACAGGAAGACTCATATATTTCTAAAATGCACAGAGAATCAGACCTGCAGTATATGTTGCAGAAAAGAATATGATAACATATCTTCTTGGATGTTTCTGGAATTGTAATGTTCTGAATAATATTAAAAAACATTTAAATTCTGTAGTAAAATGTTTTCTTTAAGACTAAATATGTTTATCTGTAAGTTTTATTAGACATTAATGTACTATTTCATTCCTATGCAAAAAAACTGTTTCTTTCAAGAAAAGAGAAAAGTTAACTAATTTATATTCAAATAAGGTATAGTAGTAAAGTTTTGCAATGGAATTTAGAAAGCACCTTGACTAAGGTTTGTTCTTGGTTTGTAATAATATTTTAATAATATGTTCAAATAACAGCAGAATTTCAATGTTACTGGAAAGTAAATTTATAATTTTATAAATACAGTACCATTTACACTGCCGTTTACTAATTTTATTAACATATCTTACAGAAGAAGTCTTAGCTTTCAGTTTGAGTAAAGAGTTAGGAAATCAAACAAACAAACAAAAAAATTACTTAGAAAATTTAAATCAAGTCTCCTCACTTTTTGACACCTCTATGAGTTTCTCTTTATAGGTATATACTAGGCTAATGACCACAGTGATCTTTTTAACCCTAGCTATGTATCCCAAATGTATCTGACTAGTTTTGGAAACCTTAAGATTTTTCTAAGGGTATATGTATGCTCAGGCTTGGGTTTTCAAATATTTATATGTTACCTCTGTCTATTGTGGATGTACATGCCAGAGCAGGAGTGAATTTCTGATTCCCCTTTCACTGGTTCAAGTTACTCTTGATTTGGGTTAGAGAAAAGCTCTGCCTTTCATGGATGGGAAGCCTCTTCTATGATGAGGATGTCTCCATGGCAGATACATGTCCCTCCCAACATGTCTTATCGACTAATGCTGATGATGTTTGTTTTGTGAATATACAAAAGGTCCATTTAAGCAGAATTCTAAGGATGCCTTGTATGCAAGGCATACATTGCCACTCAATAGTCTGTAGGAGACTGAGTACAGAGCTTTGAGGTGATCCGCAGTGAAAACGCTGTTTATACCCAGCATACTTTTTTAGCAACCTGTACATACCAAAGGAGGATCTGTATTCAATGATTTGTCTGATAAAGGGTGTATACAGTGGATGAATTACTTCCTTGAGCCTATATGTTGTGCCCTTGTTTATAAGTTGTGCAACATAGAATGATTTCTTTACTACCATAGACATACGATGGTCAAAGGCCAGGCTACCATTTACATTTGTCCTCAAATCCCTGACTAATGGGTCTACTCTTAGGGTGTGTTGTCAATGAGGTAGTTTGCAGGGGTAGCTGACTTCCTGAAGGATAGTATTATGCATTTCTTGGCACTGAGGTTCAGACCATGGTTCTGGTACCAGTTATTTGTCTGAGTCAGCACTTCCTAGAAGACATTAGTATCTTGGGTGGGGGGGGGGGTTGATGTAGGACTGCACCAATTTGCAATCATCTGCAGACTTGGTCATCAGTTATGCAGAAGCCCTTTACACTGGCCTTGACTTCAGAGAAATAGATGCCAGAGATGAGTGGACCCATCGCAGAGCCCAGGGGCCTCCTTTAGTGACCGGCCACTTTGGGAAGAAAAACTACATATCCTAACTTTTTGGATCCTATCTAGGGATGACCCAGCTATTCAGTGGGTGACCTAAGGATTTAGACCTAATTCTGCACGTTTGCCTGCAATGCCCAAGTGTGGTAGACAGTATGCACCATTTTACCCTCTTCCATTTCTTTAGTGACTGTATTGAAGAAATCCATCAAGTGAAGTAGATACAATCTGCTCTGGGTTGGACCCAATGTCTGAAAATTTCCCATGTCATTGGTAATCATTTCCATGGCTTTGCATATGAGACTAGTCAGATTTATGAGTCTGTGGTTACTGTAGTCTATAGATGGCCTGCCCTTGTATAAATGGATGACCATTATAGCTATTAGCATGAAGCCTATCTGGAGGCTGTGGTAAAAATGATTCCAGTATTCCAGACTGGTTATGTTTCAAGCTATTTAGGAGGTATCCTGGGATATTATCAGGGCCACAGAAGTTGTATACCTGGCCTTCAGGACCATGTTGAAAACCTCCTCCCTACTGATAGTTGTGAGGGGTATCTATGATGGTATTTACTGAGGTGTGGTTTTTGAGGGTTGAGAGTGGGTAAAATTGGAACCAAATTTGTCAGCTAGCAGTTTGACTATATTTTCTGGCTCAGTGTAGGAAGCTTTATTTACAATTAGTTCTGCACATTTTTGTGTACTGTTTTTTAGGCTGAAGACATGGCTAAGAGACTTATGGATGTCTTTGGACTTGTGCGGCTATGTTTAGCTCAGACTAGGCTTTGGTAGATGTAATTTGCCTTTGATTTGCTGGTTTTGATTGATTTCAGATTTTTTTTAATCTTTCTGGGCATTTCACTTGCTAATTTCTGCCATGACTTTTTTACTTTTGTTATACAACCTGTAGATTTTGGAATTCCACCATGGTGGATTGTTTTTTGAGTTTGTTCTCTGCTTATTCCTGGTAAGCACAACTACCTGTCTATCTATTAACATGATTATGCAAGGTCTCTGTGAACAATTCTGTATAGAGGTCAGAGTTCTTAGGTTGCAGGGAGGCTTGATGTTTTGACACTTTATCACTTAACAGTAGGAAGTATGCCTTAGCATAGTTGCTACATATTCCAGGGTTAGCAGGGATCCCAGATTTTATTTTCATTTCAAAGGAGACAGCTTTGTGGTTCGACCTTACAATAGAGAACATTATACTGGAGGGTGCAGTGTTCTGCCATGATAGTGAGGGCCAAATTCAGTATGTGTGTACCCCTAGTAGGTGTATATCAACACAAATCTCCTAGATTAGATAGTCCAAAATCCAGGAAACTCTAAGCCTGCAAGTTTGGGGTTGTACATGATTCCCAGTTTACTGTGCAGTAGTTAAAGTCACCCATGAATATGGTATTGGGTAGAAGGGTCAGTGTCTCCAGTTTCTTTGTGCCTTAAAGGTATCCTGAATCTTAGAGCGGAACCTGTATCATGCAAGGATATAGTATGAGATTTTGTCTATTGGACATGGAGAAGCTCAAGACTGTCATTATATTTGATCTGCCTTTAGGCATATTTGCTTTTGATATAAATCAATACAAATACAAAAAATAAGCCAGCAACAAGTGAGCCGTGTACCAGTAGTTTATTAAACTACTATAACCACATTATATGCAAAACAGACCGGTTTCGGCCAACAAAGATTCAGGCCTTCATCAGTGTATTACAAACAACATAATAGTGATCAGATCTTTATATAGTGAAAGAAAACATATCATTGGTTGAAAATTGCATATTAATCAGTGAACTCATGAATATTTATATGTTTCAATAACAACCATATAAACTTGAAAATTATATATAAAAATATAATCATAAATATTCATTTAGTCCCGGATTGAATAAAGCTCCAAGTTTAGTGATCCATTTTTTCTCCCTAGCATCTAATTTCTTATGCCAACCAGATTTATAGGTACGATCACCAATGAGTTTATCTATAATAATAAAATGGAATTGAGCAGTCGGATGTATAAGAGTATGTTTGTATAATACATTGGTGCTTCTCTTACATTTAATATCGCTAAGATGTTCAGACATACGCAATCTAAAAGGTCTTGAAGTCTGACCTATATAGAATGCATGGCAGCTGCAACAAGCCATATAGATTGCCCAATCAGTGTTACAATTGGCAAAAAAGCGAATGTCAAAAACTATACTGCTATTTCTACTAGTAAATTCCTTGGACTTTAAAAGGTGTTTACAATTAACACAATGTCCACAGGGAAAACATCCAATCAATCTATCGCCCAAAATAGTAGTTTGATACAACCCAGGTAATCTAGACTCAGAATGATGTTTATAGTGATTAAAATAACCAGCTAGATTTTTTCCTTTGCGAAAGGAAAAAGAACATGTATTAGGAATGAATTGCTGAATCTTGTTGTCAGCTTTAAGTATATTCCAATTGTCTTTAATGATGTTCATAAATTTATTAGTATTTCTGCCAAAAGTGGTAGTGAACCTTAATATATTAGATGATGCACATTTATTTTTGTTTTTATAAATCAATAAATTATCTCTTTGCAGACCCAGAGCATGATTCTGTGCCATAGTGACATATCCTGAGCTGTAGCCTCTATTCATAAATCTATTATGTAGATCACGAGCATGATGTCTAAAAGTAACATCGTCTGAGCAGTTCCGTCTAATTCTTAAAAATTGTGATTTTGGAATGTTTTTGGCTATATGTTTTGGATGAAAGCTGGAGGCATGGAGTAAAGTGTTGTATTGTGGGAATTTACGATACACTTCACTTGTAAGGGTATCATCCTCATTTTTTTGTGACCAAAACATCAAGAAACGTGATAGATTTTTGGTCATAAGTGATGGTAAATTGAATCCCCCATTTGTTATCGTTTAGATACTCCAAAAATTCTTGGAGATATCCAATATCTGATCTCCATACCATCCAGCAGTCATCCAAATATCTCCGCCAGATGTCAATATCAGGCAAAAACAAGTTATGAGAATCATCATAAATCATGATTTCCTCGATATAAGCCATAAAAAGATCAGCATATATGGGGGCAAAGGAAGCCCCCATTGCTGTACCCTTAATCTGTAAATAACATTCCTGATCATAGAAGAAGACGTTTTTAGTTAGTACATGCTCAGTTAGATTAATGAGAAATGTATTAAAACCAGGTGGATATAGGTTAGATTTATAAAGCCAATATTCAATGGCATCAAGACCAGCCCAATGTGGGATGTTAGTATATAATGAGCTGACATCCAACGTACATAGCCACCAATTCTGTTCTAACTGCATATCATTAACTATGCTCAAAAATTGTGTTGTGTCCTGTATTCTAGATCTAACCCAAGGTAGAAGTGGTTTTAAATACTCGGTCAAAAATTCTGAAAGCGGCTCAGTAAGTGATCCTATGCCCGACACTATAGGTCTGCCTGGTGGATGTAAAGGATCTTTATGAATCTTAGGCAGAAAGTAAATAAATTGTCTGGCAGGGTCAGTGATGGTTAGGTGTTTTAGTGTTTTGTCAGTAATGATCCCATTATCAACCGCAGAATGTAAAAAATCTTGGATTTGTTGGAAAAATACTGGTGTGGGATCAAGAGGCATTTTATTATAATAACGGGCATCACCCAATTGTCGGTGCGCCTCGATGTCATAATAACTCCAATCCATAACCACCACTGCCCCACCTTTATCAGCATGAAGAATTACCAATTCCTTATTTCTAACTAGTTCTTCTAAACTGGATATATCACTTTTACTCATATTATTGGGCATAGGTTGCACAAAATTATGTTGAAAATGTAAGTCACTGAGTACATTACGTAGAAAAAGACCAACAGAAGGGTGCATAGGAGGTGTAAATGATGAGGCATGATATCTAAATGCCTGCATATGTTGTTGTTCTTCATCCCCTTTGTCCTGAAAAAACAATTTAAGGTTAATAAGTCTACAAAAAGAAAATAAATCTTGTGCAAAATTGTCTTCAGGAACAAAAAACCTGGGATAAAAGATAGTCCTTTATTTAATAAAGATGTTTGTTCAAGTGTTAATGCAGTATTAGAGATATTACAAACATTGTTCACTTGTTGGTTAGTACTTCCATCAAATTCTGGAGACTTGTAACCCTTTTTGTGTTTCCTACCCCCCCTCCTCCTGCCCCCCCTGTTTGCCCTAAAGGGATAGTATGATTACTACGTTTGGGCGTAGGGGACCCCATGGTGTGCTGTGTATCAGTATCAGTTCCTGATGAGGTGTCATAATCAGTCGAGTCAATAATATTACCACGTCCTTTTAGAATGGAATGTGGACGTTTCCTTTTGGAACTAGGTGTGTTGGTGTTAGCTGCATTTTGAAATCTGACATGTCTGACATATTTGAATGGTTGACCTTTTTGATAATCAGACAAATCCCGTGAAAATTTTTTAAGTTTCTTTTCTTTAAGTGTGGTGTCAAAAGTCAACAAATCAGAACTAAGTTTGGATAATAATGAAGGAAAAAAACTTTCCTGTTGATGTTGGTTACAATCTTCAATAAGTTGTAATACCTTTGAATTTTGTTTATCAATAATCCTAGTATAATAGTTAGACAGTGAGTGTACAAACCTCATGGAACATTCTTGTTGAATGGATAACCATTCAGTATTAAGAATATCATCCGGATCCGCCACCAATGGCTGAATCTTTACCCTCAGACCTCTAGAACATATGTCCTTGGCCAAATAAGCTTTCAATAGTTTTAGGTGCCATACATCAGATCTCAATTATCTCATATTTTTATTAAGATCATCAAATGATTTTTGACATAACTGTTCTGGCTTCAAGGGATTAGAAATAGCAGAGCCATCAATACCCACACCAATACCAAATGGTGCCAAATCATCCTTGTCCGAAGATAGATCCAAAAATATTTTACTTAAGTCCATCATAGAAGATGATAAGAGATGTATTGTAATAAAACAATAAAAAGCAACAACGCCCTGTGTCAAAAACAAACAAATGATAATATTCAAACTATAATGGTCAAAATGCAGTTTGTGCAAACCCTTTGCACCCTAAAGCCACGTTAGACACAGGACAATAATGGTATAATATAGATGGAATTCTATGCTTCTTATGTATCTAGCATAGGTCTAAAGTAAGGCACCTGAAACTACAAACAAAAAAGTGAAGACTGATTTTTTCAAAAAGGTCAGAGAAAAAATTTTTGAAACAATTGTGGTCAGGTCCCAGATGATATCCAATACTGAATAGAAAAAAAAAAATTAACTATTATCACAATAAGCAATATTATTGATGTTATTTATGATACTAATGATTATTTAAAATGTTCATATCCTCATGTTATGTGATATAAAGTGAATAAGCTGACCCCTGGTCTGAAAAATAGGTACAAAAGCTAAACACTAAAAATGGCACCTCAAAACCTAGTCTAATGAACCTGAGTATTTGTTTAAATGTAATACACAGAATATAGACAAAGTAATATTAACAAATGTAAATAGATAATATTTAAATTAGTGTTCTGATATTGTACTAGGTACAGTCAAAAAACACACTTATTATTCCCTCAAAATATTGGCTAGGCTATATAATGAACATGAAAAACAATGATAAATTCAAAGTGAGCACTGTTATATAAGCAGTATGTCCAACAACCAAATAATTCACAATAATCATAGAAAATATGTCTAAATAAAACTCCTAGTTTCATATAAATGATATGCCCTCGAAAAATGACATTAGACTTAAACAGTCCATCTTAAATCAAAAGAGAAGCACCTAAGAGATGTTAAAGTTCTTATGCCAAATATAAACTGTAACAATATATAAGCATTGCTTAAGATTTAAGAAAGTGTGATATTTAAATAGTAATCACTTATGAACAATACTACATGTCTTTCAGTACAGCATATTCATTTGAATTTTAGGCCTTTAGAAGTATATAAATACACATGAATGTGTCAATAATAGAGACTTCGACTGTCCACAAAAACAGCAATTATAATTGTCCAAGATAGACACCCAATTCTGATGGTATATAGCTACAACAATTCACCAAAAGTGATATTGTTGTCTATCCTTTGAATCCAACACACACATGTATTGGCGACATATGTCCAAATCAATACAACTCACATTTTAGTCCCTCTCTGTTTACTCTCTTCTCTAAATTTGTTGAAGGCATTGTATCCCTGCACTGTTGGAGTATTGTCTGTGGCTTTAATCAATGTCTAAATAACTGTACAAGTGTCTGCATTCTGCTGTGTGGGTGAGATTGGAAGGAGTGAATTTCTTGTTTAGACTCCTAGCACTAAGTATTAAGAACATTAAGTTGTCTAGGGTTGATTTTGTTATGTTAGAAGATTGGTCAGTTTGGCATTGCCTAAAAAAAGCATAATGGGGGAAGGACAAAATTTTAGCCAGTATTTGAAAATCTAGAGATGACAGGTGCAGACCATCTCTGGCAAAGCAACATGGTCTGTTGAAAATATCCTCCCATGCTAACAAACATTGTACCCCCCTGGAGTGCCACCAAAAACTAAGCCAATTATTAAAGACAGTCAAATTCTGTTTATATTGTGGCATCATCCTTAAAGAAGGTAGAATACTGCTCAATGTTAGTCTCATACTGGCCTAGGATACACAGTCCAACAGTTCTATCATGTCTCTTGTCATACAGTCTAGGGAGGTACATGTCAGTCATTTATACCCAGAAGGACTATGCCTAAGTCATACCGCAATCCAATGACCTGAGTGCTTGTGTGACCTAAAATATCCTAGTCCCTTATATGCAACTGTAAAAGACTTGCTCCTTATTCAGCCTGGTGAGTGGGACATGTGTCTCACAATGGAGTCTCCTATGATTAAAATATTAGGCTACGTGGAGGCTTCCCTTATGGACTTACAATTTAAGGCTATATGTGTTGTGGTGGGTGTTGTTTGCTGGAGTGCTTTTGGGACTGCTGAGGATATTTCGTATAGGTGCAATATATTTACAGTTTAGGAAGATTGCATTTATGAGCCCCAGCATATGTTGGCCTGTATGTCTGATACATACTGCCTATGGTGGGTGTAGTGTGTGCATTACTGACAAGCTTATTGGTATTATGAGTGCTTGTATGTGAGAGTTTTGCCTTCAGTGACATTGTGTAATTATGTCTCTCACATACCCTATCAATTTGTTTAAGATTTAGTTGGTTATCAGCAAGCATGAGGCATTTTCTACATTGCCTTATGATACCAACATCCACCAAGATGACTGACGACAACATGAGAGTTCATATCCATAGTTACAGGCCATTTTTACTTTATCAGAAGATTGTAAAGGGAGCAGAGAGCAAAAACTGGAGTATTTAATGCAAAGCTCGAGGGACAATGCTTGTCAGTGTACCAGCTAGTTTCTGTGGAACTAGGGAAATTTTAGGGGTAGTTTTATAGACAAAATGTTTATTCTAGGTGCTTGCGTATATAGAGGGCACTGCTTAACCTGTTTAGCAAAGAGTGGCATTATGCAAATAGGCCAATTCTATACAGGTGCAGAAAACTGACTAAAAACAAAAAAATAGCCTTGTGGCTAATCAGATGATCATGCTTATACCTATGTCTCTGTGAGTTCCAGGCCCAGGTCAGAACAGACCAGGCTACACCACAGTACTAAAATACAGTCCTGAGTCTTCGTAATGTAAATCACAAAGACAAAGTTCAAAGGTGAGGAACTAAGCTACAAACAACTCATTAAACCAAGGAAGACTCAATAAAAATCATTCAGTGCATGATTCAGCAGTGAGGTAGTTAGATGTAAAGGCACTTTACAGAGATAAAGTACAACAGAATATAGCAAATAGGACAATATAGTAGTGCACTGTCAAATTAAGTTGTACTAGTGCAGAAATCACAGGAAGCAACTATCTTGTGTTTAGATTGTAATGCATTCAAGCCAAACTCATTGGAAACAGCATACAAACAAAAAAAATAAGCAATGATATTTTGGTAACATTTTCTACTTCTGAAGGCAGAGAACTTCTTAATCAACTAAGTATGTTTAGAACACAAGCTGGTTACATTATGCTAAGGCTAGCACACATGTCTAAGGTGATTATAAATAGTAGCAGTTAAAATAACAATTTGTTTAGTTTAACAACTTCTAAAGACTTGTTAAATGAGATTTTGCAAGGTAATTGTGCTACTGCAGAGTCTGTTTTATATCATGAGTGCTGCAACCATGGTTGCCAGATGTCCCTATTTGAGCGGGACTATCCCAAGATCAGCAGCCAATCCCGAGCCCCGCACTGCCTCTTAAAATCCCTGTGAAACAGCTCGCTGTTCCACATTGAACTGAAGAGGCTCCGCTTTCTGATTATTGATTGGCTCTTACACTGGCATACAGGCTAATCATAAATTGCAAACAGGAGTCACTTCTGTTCAATGCAAAACAGTGGGCTGTTCCACACTGAACAGAAGAGGCTCTGCTGTGCAATTTGTGATTGGTTCATATACTGGCATATGAGCCAATGAAAAATTGCAAAGCAGAGCCACTTCTGTTTCATGTGGAACAGCAGGCAGTCTTTTTGCTTGCTTTTTTCTGGTCTTCACTTAAAGAAGGCTTAAGTCCCTTCCTGTTCATTCGGACGTCTGGCAACTCTGGCTGCAACTGAGGAATTTTGCAGCATGGCTGCATCCTGCAAAAGAATCTCAAGAAATAAAGACTGAAAATGAAAAGATAGCGCACATTAAATAGATGTAAGATAAATTCTGTAGGTAATTTAATTAGTGCTGTTCCTAAATATGCAGTACTTTGTTTTATTAGTGTAATTCACTTGTGGGTTGAACAGAAGTGTATTTATTTTACTTTTGTTTACTAGGAAAGTCCTGCTGGACAAAATGTCCTTTTTCAGCGGAGGCCTGGGGAGAAAAGCTCTACATTTATAAATAACTGTAATATACATATACAACATACATAAATAGGATGCCTACTATAGTGGAAAATGTGTGTTTACAAGGATGAATTACTAGTTGGTAGGATACAGAGACTGTAATCACAGGCACCATAAAAGGAAGGAGTGAGGGTAGGAGTTGAGGAAAAAATCAATAGAGGTGAGGGAGAGAATGACAGATGAGATGGAGAGAGAGATACAATAAATGTGTGATGATGGGATTAGGTGAGGGGAAAATTAGTTTGCAGTAGTAGTGGTATGGTATGAGATATGAAGTTGGAGGAAAAGTTTTAGATAAACAGGGAGGGGAAGGCTAGAGAAGTTGTGTAGGAGTAAGGAATAGGTGTAGTTGGAGGATTAAACTGGAGTGGTACAAGAACAAAACCAATTCTTATGGAAGTCTTTTTAAAAGTGAGATGGGTTGGAAGTGGATAGGACTGGTTGAGAGATGGTATTCCATATCTTTGAGATGCAGTTTGAATAGAGGGAGTCTCCAGCTTTATTGTTGGATTTAGTAACTTGTAGTAAGGATTTGTTAGAGGATCAGAGGAGGCGATTGCTAGTATAAGGTTGTAGCACAGTTTGAAGGGCGGGGATTTTACCATGGTGATGTACTATTCTGTGAGCAAAGGTTAGTCGTGTATAAGTCAGGAGGTTGGGAAGTTCTAGCCAGTTTATTTGATGTAAAGCAGTGTAGTGGTGAGACCTATGTGGTGTGTTGGTGGCAAATTTTGCAGTCTTATTATAGCAGCTTTCTAATTTGTAAAGGTCAATTTTACTCAAGTTAGTAAAGATGGGAGAGGCATATAATAGGATGGAGAGTAGATAAGTACACACTATCTCCTCATTAGTGTTGTTAGGAAGGACCTAACTCTATATAGTGAGCTGAGTTTTATGTGAATACGCATGGCTGACCTTAGTGCACAGGGAATCAAACAAAAAATATGGTGACAGAAGAGAGATGGTATCCTCACACTAGGAGGAATGGAAAGTACTTCTAAGACATGTACAAAAGAGATGCACAACAGTGTCAAGTCTTAACAGCAGCTACCTTACTATTGGAAAGTCAAGCTTAAAATATCACACACACACAAATATACATTAAAATATGCACACACAATGACCATCGCTTCTATATTGTTGACAATGCATACGGTGATTCTTGTCAGTAGTGATTTCTGGTGAGACTATTTGGGCAGATTCATTGATTTGTATCTTTTTCAATGGAGGATCTAGCCTATGAACTTCTGCCAGAACCAAACACTAAGTGTTGCGATTTAGCTTAGGATGAAATGCCACTATTTCCAATTTAGGAACTGTGATTTCGTAATGGAAATAGGCAGATGTTCATATCATATAAGAAGGAATTGCAGTTTTCAAAGAATAGCTAGGAAAAATGAGTAGTGTCGTCTGTAGGAAACTAAATTAAAAGTAAAGGACATAGGTCAGGATTCAAAAACAGGCAAGGTCACAAGTAGTTAAGACTTTGGAAAAAGGGTCTTTAAACACGATTGCAGAAACCAGTGATTTAGAGACACAATAGTCACAATGAGGAAAGACCTCATTATCAGCAAATTTGCAATGACTCAGAGTCACTCTGTGATTACTGCATGCTCAAAACAAGCCTTTCTCTACTGCCTTTGCCTTAATCACCTTTGGTAGGCACTCCTATTCACTGCCATACACACATGCACATATTCAAATATACAAACATGCCAGCATGGACACATTACCATGCTCATACCAGCACCTGAGTGAACAGAACATCCCTAATGTTATATCTTAGTTTTCCCAATCCACATAAAATGGAATTATTAAAGTTAATCAATAATGCCAGTCATTAGAATTTTGTGCTTCTTATTTTTCAGAAATGCATCATTATACAAGATCTGTTGCTCTATTAACTCTTTAAGCTGAATAGAGTTAAATTTAGAAAGACAACTTGTTGTCATCTAGTGTCCCGCTGTTTTTTGTCTGGAATATGTGAACATGACTCCTATGTGTTATAGACAATTGCAGTCAGTCAGTCAATAATGGTTAGAGGTTGGTATAATGGTTAAGGTGTTTACCTTACAGAGACAACGTGCAGGGCTCGAATCTTACATAGGGTAATTGGCTAGGCTTAAAATGGCCCACAAGGGGAGTTAACCTAGTACTAATCTGTGATCTTGTAATGGCAGAAATGAAAGTTTTAGACAACTTAATATTTCATACTTCATTCTCCAAAACCTGTGCTCTTTTAACTTTGTAAATGGATTAAGAGTATTATTCAAAACTGCCCTGGTGTCAATTGGTCCCTCTCCAGATATCTCTCATGCTGAAAACCTGTTGTACTGTTAACTTTTCAGTAACCTAGCAACATATTTAACAGTCTTGAGTGTGTAGTGTACCTTCCCAGTTCTGCAGATTTGCCTGATAATCAACGGTAGTCCCACCAACATACATTCATGGTACATTGAAGACACATACCCTCACCCAACTATACTCCCCTACTCACCCACCCACACACAAACACACATCTGCTCTACCTATTGACTAATTAATCTCCTCCCTTACTAAGACCATGAAGCAAGACATAAACACACACACACTGTCACCTTACACCACTCATACCTATGTATAAACTCACACATGCATACATCAAACACCCCCCCCCCAACACAGCCTATCTGATACGCACCCCAGCTCGTAACTCTAGTGTGACCTCTCCCACTGAGACTAATAGAGGAACATGACCTGAGCCAGCTAGTGCTTACGCAGAAGGGCAGTTCTATGAATCACTTACTGCAGGCTTTTTTGAGAGAGAGCATGACTAATTATCATAATCCTGTCCCCTGAAAGCCTCACTAGCATTTTCAGAAAGCCAGAGAGACAGTCCAAAATAGAGATGCATCTCTTACAGCAAAAAGAGTCAGAAACACCTACCACTATTGGTAAAAAGGACTTCCTGCTGGTAGAACATTTCAGACTTCTTAGTATTTCATGCTTTGTGCTCCAAAACCTGTGTTCTATTAACTATGACCATCCGGTCAGACATAAACACATACTCTCATAGTATATAGCTAATTATTGAGTAAAACTTCTCAGAAGAGCTAGGCTGATCATAAACGGGGTGAGAGTGGCAACACTATGCAGAAATAATTTATTGGCATAGAGTGACAAAGTAGTAATGAGTGAATCAGGTGCTGGTTATCTAGAAAGGCAAAATTAAGTCACGGAGAATGGCAGGTAGCAAGAATTTATAGCCAAAATGGGGATGACATTAGTTTCATTGCTTCATTTTAGCAGCTGGGAAAACCAAAATTAAAGTAACTATATGACGGTCCTAACAGGAAACGTTAGTGCAGTGCCAACTTAATATCACTTTGATTTTGATTGTCTATGCATGCATCTGTAAAGAAATTCAGTCGCATGACACTATGGACACACAACCTGCTATTACACAATTCTGTTGTAGCACAGACATCTGTCTGCTTAGTGAATCATCACTGCAGGCACCTCTCAGCCAACTCTGAGCTGCACTACTCACACTGGGAATAGCCATTATATTCACATTCAGTCACAATAATCATGCCACTAAAAGGCTATTATCCACACAGTAGCAATGAGCTGTGCCACAAGAAGAGGGGAGTTGATATTACGGGTGAGTAGTCTTTACTTGTCTGGAAAACTCAGTGGTTCTCATGTGTCATTTCCTGCATATATCACTATGTATAAGGGAAAGCCAAGTTAATTCTAGGCCTGTTAGTGTCACTTCCATTCAAAGGGTGGTCAACAAAGGTTCTGCATGGGTAATTCCATTGACATTAAAAGATATGGATTCAGAGAGCAGTAGTCTGTTTATACAATCTCGATTTAGTTATCTCAGTGGGTCTTCACTGAGATGAACAAATGGAACCCAATCTACATGACACATCATCTCTTCAACAATGCCCTTGCCATTGCCTCTGAGGAGATGATTGGTAGGGTTAAAGGATATTAAAGTGGGATCCAAGATGGTGGTGCAGTTTGAAAGCTGTCAGTCTGACTGGTAAAAACATGTTGTTTAGAAGAGATTTGTAAGAAGATAAGGTAGTAAGTGGTTGAAAACAAGGATTTAGTTCCAAGACACGTGGAATACAGTATTTTAGTTTCAGGTATCACATAATAAAAGGAAAGCAAGATCAACTTATGATGATGCAGAGATGTATTAGTTGTGAATGTACACTAGTCTCTGTAGTCACCTGCAGCAGTTGGCATTGTGAGCAAGTATGTGACTTGGGATTCAATGTCAAAAAGAAGATGACTAAGCTTTTTGGGGAGGGCATGCCACCTTCATGCAAAATAAAGAAAATCATGCTGAGCAACTTCAGAGTATGGGAAGGCAAGATGTTTCATGAAATAATCTCCCTTTTGTTGAAACATATAATGCAGTATGAGAGGGCAATGATGAAGACAACATGTAGTGGTACATAGGACAAGAGCAGATTCCAGAGATGCTAAGGCTGTACACTGAGAAATGTGAAACATTTCAATTCACTGAAAAGTGTGGGCAAACAGGTAAGTAGGACGTTAACAATGAAGTGTTTGCAAAAGATTATATTTTACTTGAGTATGAGTGGCGCTATTCGGAGAGAGAGCGGGTAAGAAGGGAAATGGGAAAATACCTGGTCACACTGCACTGTTTGTGAAACTTTGACTAAGAGTAGTGCAGACAGTGAGAAAAATCTACGGGCAATATCAGAAGGGAGAACATTTCAAGTTACACTTTAGAAAGTACAACTTCATGGAAAGGGTACCAGGACCATGAAATACATTGCCTAATAAAGTAGAATAGTTTTTATCATCAGATGTTTGGAAATTTACTTGCCTCAAAGCAAGATATGACTGTGTGATAGGAGTAAACTTCTACAAAGGGGCCAGCTGCAAAACTTGAAGGTACTCAACAGATCACTAGTGTTACTCAACTCATACTTTATACGTTCATATTTTCGGAGTTCAGTGATTATAGAAACTACAAGGCTAAAGAATGTTAACTTTTAAGAAACAGAGAGGTAAGACAGGTTTGAACATTTTTGTTTTCAAAAGTTTACCAAAAAATACAATCCAATTAACCCAAAACTGATTAATGGTTTAGGCAGTGGAGGGGTTAAGTAGAGAATGCTGAGATTGTGTGCCCAGTATCAGGTCACCCATCCTGAGTGGAAGGATGGAGGTTGCCTGGAGTGATGCAGTGAGAACTCCTACTAAGGGAAAAGTGTTACACATGCAGTATATGAATCTCTGATATGTCCTTGGTACTGTCCAAGCCATGTTCTCATGTCAGTCTTCATGGGTCAAATGCAGCAATGTGTAGACTCATGAAGGGAACCAGACCAGGCTCACATATATGTGAGCATGTGCATTTGCTAGCAGGGATGGATTATAGTTAATATATGAAAAAAAATTATGACTGACTGCATGATGGCCTGCTGTGGTGTTGGCTGTCAATCCAGTTGTGAAAAATTGGGTCAATAAATTGTGGGATAACTGGTGATCAGCAGGCAAATGGGATAGAAGTAAAACATGTTCATGAAAGTCTGAGCGTATATAACATTGTGTAAAAACTGCCTCATTTAATTTCTAGTCTACAAAATTGAAAAGTCAGCTCCAAATTCTTGAACATAAGGTTCATTAAAATGAAGAGTAAATTGACCACTTTCAAGCTCATCATCCTTCCTTCGATCATCATCTTCATATTAAAGGAGGTATTTGATGTGTGCTGTTCTTATTTTCTTTTCCCTATTAATTGAGATTTTAATTCATGTCTTCTGATACAGGATATCATTTTTCTTACACCTTGACTCTCCCCTAGCTTACAATAAGCTATTCATCTTATATTCTTACCCCCCCCCTTTTGTCTTGTCCAATCCGCCAGAGTGAGGCTGACACTAAGGGAATGGGAAGGAAAATATGCCAGCAGCTTTGATCAGGATAACATCCCCTACCAACTGGAACATTCTCTGCCAAAAGAAAAGGGTAAGTAGTGCTAGACCAGAAATGAAAGCAGGCAATATCACAAATGCTTGTCCAGAGAATCAGGGATTTTCTATTTCCCTGTCCCCACCCCTGCGTGCTGATGTACCATCCTCAAGGTTGAGCAGTCAATGAGACTGACCTCAGAAGATATGCTTGTCTGGGGCAGCCATGTATCATCTGCCTTCCTGCCCCTCACATTCCAGTAATCACAATAAGTACTGGCTCCCACCAGGACATAACACATGATTTCTTCGTAACATGGTCAGTACCTAAGGATAGGTGTGCTCAGCACCCCCTCCTGCCCTGTCAGAAGCTTGAGACTGTAGTCAAACACAGCTCATATGTTCTGTACTCCACGCCTTATCCCTCTATGCCAGTTTTGGGGCACAGGATGTCTGAACTTAAATACAGTATATATGCTCACACTTCCTGGGCCAGGATTCAAAAATGTCACTGAGAGCGTAAGTCCTTTTTACCACTGGTAGTAACCTTTTCAGTTCATAGATAGCCTTTCCACAGTTCTTGCATCAAAGAGATGCAGCACTTTGGTAGGCTGTTTCTCTGATTTACTGCAAATGTTAATTAGGCATTCTGAGAGGCATATGATATTTAGTTTTGTGCTTCACCACATATTACCCCCCAGCCGCGCTGAAATTGCCTGCAGTAAGATATTTAAGCAGTCAAATAATACATGAAACTGCTCAGCTACATTGTGACACAAGGGGAAATACTGCCAGCTCAGCTAGCTGGAATTTTGTAAATAATTATATATCATTTGAGAATATTAATATGATTTATATAGAAATGTAACAAAAGGAGACACTGCCAACCCAGCTATGTGGAATTTTGTAAATAGTTATATGTCATTAGTGAATACCAGCATGATACAATTGCTTGTGTTATCAAATGTATTAGAACTATATGTTATGTGTATATTAAACTACTGGTACAAAACTGTGTATTGAACAGAGTTTGTACATTACTGAGCATCAAGGATGTGTCCATAGTGTGCCCTACTGGAAAATAACAGAAATGTATAAAAATTATATACCTGTGCAGCTGTATATAGAGTTAACTTACAAAACATTAAGAAAATAAATTGAAATTAAATTGTTTTACAATTGTGTTATAAAAGTTAGTTTCAATGCAGCAAAGAGACAGGATGTCTAGAACTAGAGTGCCTTCTGCATTGTTTTGAAAGTGTTTTATTGTTTTATGTCTTCTAGCAACAGCAAACATCTGAAAACTATGTATTTTTCTCAAGAACATGTCAAATGCTACAATGGGGGGGGGGGTTAGCTTGGAAACTTAAATCAGGTGACAAAAAGTGATGTCATCCAAGTTAACCCAGCAGTAATATTTGCTATTAATTTAAGAACTCTCTTAGAGAGAGATTGGGAATTTTTGTATTTTGTCTTGGACCTCGCAAGAACATCCATTCATCATCGCATCTGCACTTACCTTGCTGTAAGTAATTTTTTTAGGACATAGTAACTCTTTTAGATATAGTTAGAAATATAGTAAAGATTAGTTTAGATGTTTTCTGTATTTATTTGAGACTGTCCTGCAATGCTGTTTTAAATATTTCCTTTGATTTTGAACTCTGATATAACTGAATATATAGTTAGTATTGTCTTGTTCTTTTATTATTTATTATTAAATATATTTAAACCTATCTTTGCGGTGGTGGTGCTGTGGTAGCGTTCTCGCCTCACAGTAAGATGCTGTCCGGTTCGATTCTTAGGTAGTGCGTCTTCTGCGTGGAGACATGCATGAATAGGCGTACCTTCATTGGAGGTTGTGCATCAGGCCTGGCAAGCCAGTACGTAAAATCAACTGCCAACCATTAGCGGACCGGAGTTCCGCTGTGGTAACCCCTAACCGGGAAAAGCTGAAAGACACAAACAAACAATATTTAAACCTATCTTTGTGGCTGACATTTGTGAGACATAGTTATGCTCTGAGAGTACTTACATATGTATTTGGTGACACTGTACAGGCCACTCCTAAATACCCTTGCTGTTGTTCAGGCTACCATTTGGATTAATAGTAACATTACATAGTAGGACTGGACACCCTTTGTTAAGGGCCTTAAAAGTAGCTGATAAGAGTGGTTGGTGGCAGCAGAAGCTACCTTATAGTCTGGGCAGAAGGGGGAATAGCTAATAAACCTGTGCCACCCTTTCCCAGGAGTGTGTGTTTGTGTTTGTATATAAATCAAACCTCAAAGTGTGGATGTGTGTCAGCTACTTTGGCAGGGACATGAAACACTGTTTGGACAGAGAGGGTGCTGGAAGTTTTGGCTTGGCCATTCAGCTGAGATCTCAACCCTATAGTTGTGCCAGTGGGGAGTCTTATTGGGGATCTGGAGAAAAAAGGAGAAACCAGCCCCATTCTGACTGTGGTCTCTGTGTGCTCTTAAAGGAAATTGCACTTTACTGTGTGTGTATTTGTCATCCTCCCAGTGTGTACATACCCTAGCTGCTGCCAGTGGTGAGGATTGAGGCTTCTTGATTGCTGGGCCAGTGTAGGGGCATCAGATACATAAATACTTATTGCCAGCCATGGTAATTAACTCATACAAAAGCTTTCATTCACACATTACTTTCAAAGAGTGAGATCACATTAGAGGCAAGTGTTGTGGAGTTTAACAGACAGGTAGAGATGGGGAATGTGTGTGCGTTTGTGTGGCTAGGTATGTGAGTGTATACAGAGGTAAGAGTGGTGCTTGACATGTGGGTGTGTTTGTGAATGCAGGATTGTGTGCAGGATTGAAATTGGGTGGTGGGGTGTTTATTTCATAGTGTGTGTGTGTGTGTGTGTGTGTGTGTGTGTGTGTGTGTGTGTGTGTGTGTGTGTGTGTGTGTGTGTGCGTGTGTGCGTGTGTGTGTGTGTGTGTGCATGTGTGTGCTTGTGTGTGTGTGTGTGTGTGTGTGTGTGTGTGTGTGTGTGTGTGTGTGTGTGTGTGTGTGTGTGTGTGTGTATGTGTGTGTGTGTGGGTGGGTGTGAGTGTCTGTGTTTGTAAGACTGGCTGGAAGCCTAGAAGCTATACCTCTCAACTACCTCTAGACTAATGAGCAGTGGATGCAATAATAGGGAGGAAGACACTGAAAACAAGGAAACATTTGGAATAATACAGAAATCAATGTAAATGTTAATAGCAGCAGGATGTACAGCAGAGAGCTGCAAATTAGAATGTAGTAGTTGTTGTCTTTCAGATTTTCCCGCTTAGGGGTCACCACAGCGGAACTCCGGTCCGCTAATGTTTGGCAGTAGATTTTCATGGTGCCGAGTTGCCAGCTTGATGCCCAACCTTCAACTAAGGCACGCCCATTCACGCATGTCTTTTGGAACGCCACTCGACCCACGGGGAGGACATGCAGACTCCACACAGAAGGCACTCCCCGCACACTAGCTGAGACAGTAGTATGAACTCTAATCCCTGGTAATAATGGCTAACTGTAAGGGTCAGTGATGTCCATACTCCAGACTTCTGAACAAAGTTGGGGATGACAATGGGTGACACTAGGAAGACTATCAAGTTATTATTCTGATCCACTTCATGAAACACTAATGTCTAGTTTTATTGACTGACTATAATTATATATGATTTATGAGGGATGTGAAAAAATAAGAGAAATCAGGGATGTTCTTTTAAATCTGACACTGGCGTCCATCTGTGTGTGTGTGTATTTGGATATGTTTATCTGTGTGGGTTAAAGAATGACTTAAGTGGAATGATGAGTGTGCTAGCACTGATGTATCAGCTAAAATAAATAGGTGACTAATACAAAGTCAGCAGAAAAGGGAGTGATAGCTCTTGCTTTAATCACAAAATGATTTAGAGACCTGAAAATTGTGGTAAAGATGCTACTACTTGAATGATGTGACACCATGTGTGACTGCTACTTAAAGTGGCACCACATGTGAGAGATGTAGTTATATAATGTTAATGGAGACAAAGCTGTAAAGGTGCTGCTAATAACACGCTGGTTGTCAGTGACACACAACACTACACTAAACAAATCACACATAACTGAGACCAAACACATAGATCAATATTTGCTGAGTTTCTTAAGAAGTAACCTATTTAAAACAACATGGGACTCCTAAATTTAACTCAAGAAAATGTTCCCTCAGCCACCTCACAAGCTGACATCACAGGCAGCTCCCACAATAACACAGACATCCAGGAGTCATTCTCATTCAGTTCAAAAGACCATAAGGCAGACCTCCACACAATCCAATACTCTCATCACAGATTACTCCATAGTGAGAAACACCTATGCACCACTCACTAAGCTGTGCAAAAAGACTGTTACAGTCAGTTGCCTGTCAGACACCAGGTTTTGCCATTTTATATAGGCGCTCAAGTCTTTTCAACACAAGTGCACATATGATATAGTCACATGTGGATGTAAAATGACTTGAGATATACCTCCCTGAACTAAATGAAGAAGGCATGATGGACTCTTAGACTATGTACCTGAGTCTTGAGCAGTCTTCTGCTATCACCAAGAATGATGTCACAATATGATCAAATGATGATTGACTTCAACAACTGGCTTAACTTCTAGTATCATTCAAAGGACTACAATATATATCAACCTGGGAAGAGCCACTAGAGCATCCTAACTGCTTTGTTAGGGTTGGCCTGCACCTCTTCCAACAAACCTTTTGTATATTTGCTAAAATCTACTACCATACCTCTCAACTGTCCAGATTTTCACAGAATAACCAGATTTCTGCCTCATTTTTTGGTCTGTTCTTCATAAAATTTGTATTTTTCTGGCAAATCACAGAGGAATGAAGTGACTAAATAAATTATCATATACATTTGAGTTTCAGACTTTATAGCCTTCAGAAAATGCATGCTAATGCAAATCCTCTTACTCTAGTTACTTTATCAGTTTATAAAAATAATATTTAAAATCTGTCCCTAATTTGGGGCATTTGTTCTCACATTATTTTAGTTTTTGTCCAGATTTCGTACACTAAAAGGTTGAGAGGTATGTTTCCAACATAACTAAACAGGATAAAGACAATTTCCAGGATTCAGCAAGCTCTGCACGGTGTGCAGTAATAGTGCAAGAGCTGCTGCACGCAATATGGCCAACGAGCGATCCAGGAACAAGCTCCCAGGCCATGAATGAGCGCTCCTACACTATTCTTGCATGGACACCACTGCTATTTGTAATTACCCCATTTGCTGGTGAAAACCATGCAAATGAGGTGACTTAACAATCCAGAAAGCAGGCAGGTGCCTGTGCAGGAATAGTGTAACCTTCAGAAATGTAACTAACCAAATATATTTCTGCAAATTACAAATGGAGGGATGAGAGCTCCAAAGTAAGCATATATTCAGTTTAGTAGGCATGCCAATGCAAATGGCACACAAATATACATACATCTACATATATAAATACATTTTCTCTACTGTTGAATGACTGTGCTGCATGATATGTTTGAGAAAAAATCAGACATATTAACAGCTCAAATGGCTAAGTGGTAACTTGCTATGCCTATGGTATGCAGGGCCCTGGGTTCGAGACTTGCTGATTATTTTGTTGCTGGACAAAACAAGGGCTGTTGAATACAGTGTGATTAAGGCACTTTTAAGCAGTTGTAAGTGGGTTTGTGTGGGTTTGCGTGGCGGTAAGCAATGCTAACTTCTGGTTAAATATGCTTACAGACAGTCAGCCTAAAAGTGCTTAATCTGTGTAGACACTGCTTAGTGCCATGCAACCAGGCTTATACCTACTTACTACTACTTAAAAGGGCTTACTCCTGCTTACCCCCATGCTAATTTCTTTAAAAGAAAAGAATAAAGGGGTGATATGAAAGTGGTGAAAATGGGGCACAAAGAGGGAAAGACAATAGGGAAAGTAGCTAGGGATGTGCAGGACGGGTGTAGGGAAGGTCCATAGTTGTCCATTTCTTCTACAGCAACAGCTGTGCATATATACTAAATTTTGAGGTAGATTTGGATACTCAAACCCCTAAGAGAGGGGTGAGGACAACAATAATGTGTTGTGAAGCCAGTTAGACCAGATTACATGTGTCAAGTGGACACGTGCGAAGTGGACAGCTATGTTTGGGGTGAAATTTTTATTGGGAACAGATTGCCCTTTTTTACTGGGAACAGATTGCCCTTTTTTTAAGATGAGAGTGGGATGTTGAGGAAGGATAGTAGGTATATTTGGGGAGGTAGGTTGGGACAGACAAGACAAACAAGATAGCATACATGGGCGGTATATAACACATGGTGGTTGTAAACATCTTGGAAGAGGAGGGGTGCTTGGAAATTGGAAGCCCATGAGCCCCCAAATGGAAACAGTGGGACTGAAGTCATCACCCATGGGCAGTCACCACTACACCTTCATGGCCCCAAAGGTGACTGTACTGGGGGCTGAGCAGGAAGGGCAGGCTGACCCTCTAAATGCACCACTCGGCCCTCAAGCTGGTGTAGCAGATCTCCAAACTCCTTTCAGATCTCGCTACGCACCAATCCCCGGACGTGACTTCAGGTGACAGGATCCTGCCCATGCCTGCTCCTGGGGGGAAGGAGCCCCATCCCCTGAGGTGGCTCCACACAATTTGGTGTAGGACTAGCAAATGAGGAAGTCCCGGGTTGGGTCCCAGACATGCTGGGGCCCAGTGCTTTGCCCAGATGAGTTGGGAGAGGTGAGTCCGCTGGGACAGGCCTTCCAAAACATGCTATGGTGTTGCAGGTTTAGAACATATGTGGGTTAGTAATAGTCAACACAATACAGGATTAGTTGTAACAGCATGTATAGATATTCCCATTAACCCAAAACACCAGATCTGGAACAGCATAGCAAACAGAACACATGTATATATGAAACTACAGTGGGCATTACAATGGCGTGCAGGTTACATTGATAGCAACAAGCCACCAATGATAGTATTTCAACATGGAACATGAATAGAAACACATTTCAATATTTTTGAAGAACAGGACATATGTCCCAACTGTAGGTTTGGTGTAAATATACCCTTTGATTTGTGTGTTTAGATTATTGTTGCAGATATGGTGGGTGGGAGAGAGAGATGTCAATTAACAACTTATATATCCTTGCTGTACTCACAATTATAGTGATCATTGCTCTAATAATTACTCTACAGGTATTATTACAATACCCTATGGCCTTGGTTTGGTCAGTGGTATGTTTGTACTCAGTGTATACTTCAACTGCCTTATAGCTAAATTATACATATCTTACCTGGTAGAGCTGTGGAGGGAAGGTTTGTTAACACTACCTGACCATTTCTACACATATTCCCAGATTCTGAGTTATTATTATGCACATAACTCTCAATCTCTTAATGCACACACTCTGGACAAAGCTTGACAACATGGGTGTACAAATATGGACATATTTTGAATATTGCCCTCATAAACGTGGAGCATTGCTAGAGGAACAGGATTTGTTTTAATATACATTTTATGAAGGTTTTGAGGTCTGAAAATCAAATGTATGTCATTCTTTAGTGACTACAACTCTGAGATCATCCCACTGGTTTGCCAGGGGTACAGAGGAACAGATGGAAAATATGAGCATATGTTCTGGAAATTCTGCAAACATCTGTACAGTTGAGAGGTATGATTATGCATACAGCTTATTACCACTCCCAGGATTCGAGCCATGGCTGAGTCTGCTAACAATACATCAATTGAAGTTTCATGAGAGTGCGCTATTTGGATATTGCTGTCTGTTCCTTTTATGTTTTCTGTCTAAGTCTCTCTTGGTTGTACAATTTGACTTTGTAATTAGAACATTTTTATACAGACATTCCTAGACATATTTTTATGTAGCACAGTGTCAGAAACAATGATTGACACAACAGTACTATTCTGATATCAGATGTTAGTGAATGCTACATGTCAGGCCATACAATACCAGAGTAAACACTACCAGTCCAGGATTTCAATCTTTATTACCAGGCAGTTACAGTTTTCTTATCTGACAGATCTGTGGGGGGAATGTTTGTTAACACTACCTGACTGCTTCTACACATATTCCCAGATTCCTAGTTAATATTATGCACATACCTCTCAGTCTCTTAATGCACACACTCTGGACAAAGTTTGACAAAACTGGGGTACAAATAGGGACATATTCTGAATATTGCTCTCATAAACTTGGAGAGTTGCTAGAGTAACAGGATTTGTTTTAATATACATTTTCTGAAAGTTTTGTGATCTGAAAATCAAATGTATGTCATTATTTAGTGACTACAATTCTGAGATCATCCCACTGATTTGCCAGGGGGACAGAGGAACACGCAGATAATATGAGCCAATTATCTGGACATTCTGCAAAGCCTGTACAGTTGAGAGGTATGATTATGCATACAACTTATTACCACTCCCAGGATTCAAACCATGGCTGTGTCTGCTAAAAATACAACAATTTAAGTTTTATCAGAGTGTGCTATTTGGATATTGCTGTTTAGCTCTTCAGTGTCTTCTGTCTAAGTCTCTCTTGGTTGTACAATCTGATCTTGTACTATAACAGTATTATACAGACATCCATAGAAATTTTTTTATGTAGCACAGTGTGAGTAACAGTGGTTAACACAACATTACTATTCAGAAAATGCAACACTAAATGCCATACAATACCAGAGTAAACACAGCCAGTCCAGGATTTAGAACTTTAATGCCAGGCAGTTACAGTTTTATTTAAATATGACCTATATGGGACTATTACTGTCATATTGCCTGGTTTATTCAGTACAACCCGTACACAGTTTTTATACTGCCAGGTGACTTTCTACTACTTTATATGTATTTGGTATGACTACTACAAGGAGGATTGTATCTCACCAGCCTCGCAATGCAGCCTTTGCAACCTACTAGTGTGGGCTTCCTGATTCACAGCCCGCTCAGCTGCAGCTGTAAGAGAAATAGTGAAATATTTAGGCATACCTATCCATCACATACACAGGCTGGACATTAGTAAACAGTTATTGGTATAACTACTTACACACTGCCGGGACATCTCCCCTCTGCCATGCTTCTCGGACCTACTCATCCAAGAGGTCCCTCTTTCTCTGCTTCAAGTTGGCATAGTGGTGCCGGACCTGCTCACCCATCCTAGGGATACCAGTGGCACTGGTGAGATCATATGCGAGATGGTCCCAGACTTCCACTTTATATTGGGAGCCCTGGTACTGGCCCTGCAGCAGTCTCTTGTCATGGTTTTGTACCATGAGTCCTACCATGACCTTAGACTCCTGTATGCCCTAGCACTGAATACAAAAGCACATGCCCTCATCAACTACTGCCTTTCTGCCTACAGTGGGAAGCTGCAACCAGTTATGAGTTGTATTCCCGCCTGTGGGTTGAAATATGGCCAATTTCCCACTCTTTGCTGTGATTGGATGGTTTTGAATATGTTGAGCTAAGCTAGGCTACGGGCAAACCTCCTTAGCTAAGGTTGACAGTGCTTAAACAGGCAGGTTCAGCACTGCTTACCAATGGGCAAATCCACTTAGCTGGGCTAATCATTGCTTAGCAGTCATATTTTACACAATGCTTACACCTGGTAAGCAGAGTTGTGCAATGCTTAGCATTGCTTATTTTTTATTTTATAGACTATTTGCTGTATAGGATTGATTCATCATTCATTACATATTATATACTTGTTTACTGTCCCTGACATCCCCCAATGTGCTTTCATTACATTTATTCATGTGTGACTATACTGCATGGGGCACTTGTGTTTATATGGGTGTTTCAAAGCTTTATTAAACTGACACTTCACATCTGGACCTACTACAGTACTCTGGTTAACAAATATATGTTATTTAGTAGCTAATTATAAAATAAATGTTTATGAGCTGCTTTCACATGTAAAATACAAACTGGTTACAGTGGGGAATCAAACTAGGAAGGTCTGCTTGCAAATTGTATGCTCTAGCCACTACACTACTGCAATACTGCTTATGCTGGATGTCTCTCACTATTTAACTTCTTGTGCTGTTTAAGCTGGACTAAGTGTAGCTAAGCAATAGGCACACCCATGCAGCTATGCTTAAACTTTATTGCATGTTTAAAAAAAATATATTTGCTGTGTTATTTTATTTCTCCCCTTCAAAATATCCATGCTAATGCTGAACCTGTTATTCTAACAACTTTCTGCTTTGTGGGACGTTTGTCCCATCTGGCTTTGTCCACATTCCTTACTCTGATGGGCTGGGAGGTGTGCACTATGTGCTTATTCTAACTGTGTTATTCTAGCAACATTTGTATTGGTAGGGACGATTGTCCCTTATGACTTTGACCAGATTTGTTATCCTGATGGGTCGGGGGTGTTACGAGCATTCCTGCTCGTTTTAAATTGCTGAAAGGCAATTCTGGAGTGCAGGGGGCATGTATATTGTGAGAGCTCTGCTCTCAGACACATCCCCTGTGCTTGTACATGGAACCATGTTTGTTTTACAGCATGGCAGCATGCCTTCATACATATGCATGGCGTGCTGCCATGCTGAACAGGGTCTCTGCCATGCAGGAATAACTTATTCCTGCACGGTTGCTTGCTGAATCCCAGGGAATATTAAGGTATTGGTGTTCAGTGCTAGCAGCTTTAAAAATAAACTTCACACCATACAAACACTATTTACCCCACAAATATATAAATATATATATATATATATATATATATATATGTGTGTGTGTGTGTGTGTGTGTGTGTGTGTGTGTGTGTGTGTGTGTGTGTGTGTGTGTGTGTGTGTGTGTGTCTGTGTGTATATATAATATATATATATATATATATAGATATATATATATATATATATATATATATATATATATTATATATATATGTGTGTGTGTGTGTGTGTGTGTGTGTGTGTGTGTGTGTGTGTGTGTGTGTGTGTGTGTGTGTGTGTGTGTGTGTGTGTGTGTGTGTGTATATATATATATATATATATATATATATATATATATATATATATATATACACACACACACATCATTCAGAAAACTGATCCCATAGCTAGGGATCTGGGAACCTATGTTAACAATGAACTACCCTTTGATCACCGCACATATCCACTGTTGTATGGAAGTTCCTTTTCATTGCACAGCTTATATCTGCAGATGTTGCATCCACTTCCAGAGATGAGAATGTACTTGTTATACTGCATTTGGCTCTCATTTGACAAATCACAGAGTACAATGCCCTTTATAATATGATGTACATTTCCAAACACTTGTAACAACTGGAATGGCCACAATGCTTTCTCACTTAAATAAAAATGGCCTAAATTATATTATAACCTCCCCATGTGGGCAGTCTCAAAGCCTTGTCCCTCGATCTCTACCCTGCATATAGCACTTCAACAAACCCTGTTCTGTCAGTACTATTACACATTCACAAGTCCATTGGTATCCTAAATACCTGCTAAAGGGATGTCAATTTATTTTACAAAATAAATTAAACATGTCAGAGGGATAGGTTTATATTAGAGATTACAGCTTCTATGGAACCGTCTTCCACTCCACATAAAGCAAAGTACTTCTCTTACTCAATTCAAATCTAATTTTGATGAATAAATTCAACCCCAATTTAACTCTCCTGTCACACATGAATAGGGGAAACATGTAAATGTCTATACACATCCTTGTTTGGCCCACATCTGGATTACTTTTATGAAAAACATATTGGCTAAAAACTACCATAGAAATGTAAGCATGGGCTTCATAACATCCTCACAAATCAATCACATAATAACGACCTGTGAATCTATGACTAGTGATAGCACAACATCAGTTCAGAGCTCCAGTGTCTCGCAGTCATACAAGCCATAGTATTAAACCAACGCTCTAAAGGTGGATGTGTCTCTATATTCTTAAAGAAAATCTCACCTTCAGGTTCATTAAAATATATAATGACCTGCAACTCCTTCACAAACAGCTCACTATAAACAAAAACCCTTTTCACATCATAACTAACTACAGGATCTCCTCTATTTCCCTCTCAGCCCTAATTAGTATGATGTCCCTATGTATTTAGCCAAACACCATTCTCCAAGGAGACTTCAACTATCCCTTCATAAACTGGGAAACATATCTGTCCTTAAACATGTGTGCACAGAAATTTCTCTGGACCACATAGTCTGCACACTGTGCCAGGTGAGATAAAACCCTGGACTTAGTCTTTTCCCATGTGAATAAGACCCACTCCCCAGCAATTGTAACCTCCTCCCAAGGTCACATCAGACCACAGGTAAGTCACATTCTCCACAAGATTGAAGCCTAAAGCATCTTCCAATACCTAGATATTCAGTGACTATAGGAAGGCTAGTCAACTACAACTGTGTGAAGACCTGGCTAAATTCAAAAGCTTCCTGCACTTTGACAACCAGACTGTTTGTGCAGAATTCTTTACTGACGAAGTCTGTGTACATATGAATAGTTGCATAGATGCTGCTGTACCTCTCAGAAATAAATACAATGCCAAATTCCAAAGTAAACCATTAAGGTGGAAGCCTAATATAAATTGGCTATGTAATAAAAGCAAAAAAAAAAAAAAAAAAACAATGCATGCAAACATAAATCTAACCATCAAAAAGCCAAAAATGTACTTGCTAATCTAAATCCGTTACTCCAGATTTTTATCAAATCAATCAAAGACAGATATGAGGTAGAAATGCTACCCAGCTGAAATATAACCTAAAAACCTTATTTAATTATGTAAAAAATCTCTAAAACAATGCCCAACAATGTGCAGAGATAAGACCAAATAATACCAGATACTCAGAACCAGAGGACATAGCCAGTCTACCTGCTGACAAATTAATCTCTAGCTTCACACCTTCTCCCCTCAAATATCTTGCATTCAGTACTTGCATCTATACCCCTCCCCCAATTCTCCCAAAAACAAGTTCTCAAAGCACTATCTAACATGAAGACCACCATATCTATGGGTTCAGATAGCATACAGGCCTGTCTACTGGTCAGCAAGAAACATGACTTCTCAGACCCCCTGCAGAGGCTACTGAATATTATCCTCAAAACAGGCTTTGTATCAGAAGACAGCAGCAATCATTACCTTGTGCAAAGGAAGGGGTATTGATCCATAGCCCTGAACAGATTCATTTGTAAAGCTATGGAAAAGATCATTGTTCACCCAATAAATGGGGATATAGGTAACTTGCAAGCTTACAACCAAACCCACTTCTACTTCAACTCACTTCTGAGTTCAGGAATCATAGGTAAACTCCCTCAGCTAAATGTTAATCCCTTTGTAACTCACTGGATAGCAAGCTGTTTCACAAATAATACTATAAAGTAAAGGTGCATGGGCTCTACGTCCTAAAAAAGACCTGTTACTAGTGGAATGCCTTACAGATCAGTCCTTGGGCCCTCCTCTTTGGCATTTACTTCTTGGAGGACATAGCTAATTTTAAGGGGTTTTGTCTGACCGTGTTTGCCGAAGACTGTAAAGCTGGTTGAAACATGAACTTCCCAGATGCTACCAGGATTGTACAAGAGGGCCTGTCCCAAACAGATGGTATCAAAACTACTGACTAAAACTTAAAGCCAAGAAATCATATCCTTCAGCAAGCATAAATACCCTTGTAATGATGGCATTGACAATACACCTATGAAAACTGATTCATTTTCAAGAGAACTGGCATCCTGTGCCAACAATGAACTGTCATTTCATCCTTTATCATTGCACATTTTGTATCTAAAAGTATGGTGGCCAGATCCAAGGATGTAATTGTTCCACTGTATGCATCATTCATTAGGCCGATCATTGAGTGTAATGGCCCTATTGGTATGTACATGTTCAAACACTTGCCACAAACTGTATGACTACAGTGCTTTCTCATTAAAAAAATCAGAAGCCTAAATCTTAAAACCTATACCGACCATCTCAAAGTTTTCTCTCTTTTCTTAGTATTATAATGACTATTGAGAGGTGGCCTCTGCATCATATATAGAGACTCAATCTTGTTCTTTCAAACTTATTCCACATTTGCAAGTCCAATGAAGTCAGAAATACCCACTCAAGGGATTGAAAATGCTTGAGGAATAGATATGTATCACAGAGAATACCACTCCTACAGAAATACCGTCCCCTCCACATAAAGCAGATGACTTCACTTAGCCTATTGAAACATAATATGGATGAACAGATGGTTTAGCATCACTGGACCTCATGGGTAGGGGAAACATATAATTAACCCAGTATAATGCATATAACCAGCATTACTTACAATTACCTCCCAATATAGTGGCTAATATTTGCCATGAGAATGCAAGGTTCAGCTTCTTATGATCATTACAGATCGGTAGACTACTAGGAACCTGTGAATATTTTCTCTCTGTGAATAATATGTTTCTGAATGTCTGGTTTCCATGATCACACTAACAGGCATTTTTTTTTTTTTTTTTGCTGCAGCCTTACTGGTGGTGGCCTGTCTTTGCATTGTGGTACTGGTTTTCTTGAAATGTATGGAGAAAAGATGCTTTCTACAAAGTACTTTGATTTTGTTATATTCTAGTAAAGCCTTTCACTCACATACCAGATTTTTTTGTTTCATTTTATTTATTTCCATGCCATGATAGTATACTACTTATGAATATGGATTTCTGATTATAACCAATCTGTTGAGGTTGAGATTTTCACTTACATTTTCCTTTCATTTCATGAATGTGTCTACTTTCATTTTTAATATTTTGCCAAAATGCATTTGTCACAGGCAGTATTTTTCTCCCCACAGTGCATGAGGTTCAGCAGCTCTAGAAGAATAAACTGATATCTGCATATCTGCTTAGAAGTGTGAAAAATCCAGTAAAAAAAATCAAGGAAAAAGACTCTGGATTTTTTTAAATCTAGGATTGTAGCACATATATGTTTTAAAGTGAGTCATATTTTTTGCATCAGATATGTCAGTAGTTGTGGAGCTAGTTGTGTATAATCCTCTTATTTCTTTTGTAAATGACCTCTGCTGATGTTCCAATTGTTGCATATTCCTGGTAAGGTACATACTGAAGTGAATATTGTACTTTATGATTGGTCTAATGAGGGATGAGTTCATCAGGATGACATCTTTGGAGCTGGATGACATACCCTTGCTAATGAGTTGTGAAATACAGAATGATTTCCTAACACTAGTACACACATGGTGATCAGAGGCCTGATCACTGTCTACATATCTCTGCACATCCCTAACCACTGGGTCTGTTCTTAGGCGTGTACTGTCTATGTGATAATTCCCACAGGAAGCCATCTTTCCAAAATATGCTTTTATGAGTTGTTTTGGCATTCAGTTTTAGACCATAGCTCTGGCAACAATTAATAGTTTGTGGCAAACCCTCTTGGAGGATATTAATGTTTTGGGGGTATTCTATAATTGTGCCAAGCTTGCAGTCATCAGCAAAATTGGTCATCCAGAAATATTTAATATTAACTTTGACCTCCAAAAAGTAGATGCCACAAAGGACCAGTCACAGTACCAAGTCCTGAGGGATTCCACTGCAGACTTGCCTTTTTGTGGAGGTAGACCCATCTATCCTGACTTCCTGTATCCTTTCTGTGATCCAGATGGCTATCCAGAAACTGACATATGGGTTTAATTCAAGTTTTGTGAGGTTGTTGACAATACCCAAATGAGGAATAGTATTGAATATCATGGCTTGATCAAGGTAGTCAGTGTGTACTGTTTTGCCGTTGGCAATTGCTTTGGTTACTATCTTGAAGAAGTCCACCAGGATGAGCAGACATAATCTGTCTTTGACAAAACCAAACTGTGTTTGATCTAGAATTTGAACATTTCCCATGTTTCTATTTATATTAACCATGATGATTCTTTCCATGGCCATATAGAGAAGACTCATTAGATGTATGGGTATGTAAAAACACGGGTCAGTAGATGGCCTAACATTGTGCTGAGGGATAACTATTATATTCTTCCATTCATTAGCCATGAATCCAATTTGGAGGCTAAGGTTGAACAACAATCCTAAAGAGCCAGAAAGGTCATGTTTCATGGTATTCAGGAGGCAACCTATGATATTATCAGGGCCTATAGAGGCAGTATTTTTAGCTTTTGAAATTGCATGGAGGACCTGTTCACTAGTGATAGTCAGTTAATTTATGGTCGAGGGTATCTCTTAGGAGGTGTTGAGAGATGACAGCAGGGTAAAAGTGGAGCTACATTTGTTAACTAGAATGTTTGCTATTATCATCCAGCTCCATACATGTGATTCTGTTTACAATTAGTTCAGTGTACTGTTGTGTTTTACCTTTATAGCTGCATACATAGATGAAGAATGTGCCATGGTTTTCCTTTGACTGCAAGGCTGTCTTTACTTAGATGGATTTCATAATACTCCTTAGTTACTCATTTAGTTTGATTTTTTTTTTTTTTTTGCCTTGCTAGGCCTTTGAGTTAGTCCTATGCTTATTTTGGGCGCATACAGCTGCCTCAGAGCAGTTGTTTACATGATGGTATAGAGTTTTGGTGAACAATTCCATATAGGCAATGGCATTCCCACATTTTGGGGATTGAAAATTTTCCAGGGTGTCACTCAGCAGTAAGTGGTTTGCTTTAGAATCATTTCTTAACATAAGAGAGTCAAATGTGAAGACAATTTATAGTTTGATTTCAAGAGAAACAGCTTTATGATTTGACCTGACAGGTGAGGACATAATACTTGGGTGAGTGCAAAGTTTCCCTATGTTTATTAGGATCAGGTCAAGGATGTCAGTGATTCTACTGAGTGTATGGACTAGTAATCCAGAGCATTTGTGTTGACAAAGTCCAGGAATCTGTGGGCCTGCACACTGGATTATGTTTAAGTTTACCACTTTATAGAGAGGTAGCTGAAGTAACCCAGAACTATAGTGCTGAGTTCAGTGCAGCTCCAGTACATTTAAGAATGAAGTACTAGTTTCCTTGGTCATAGAGCTTGCAATGATATGGTATGGGACTTTGCATATAATGGGATGGACATGGAGTAGTTCAATTGGTTCATACTGCTTGACCAGTCTTGAGGTGTGACGAATTTGAGACACCTCGCACTTTTGTCCTTTCCTGTGCAGTAGCTGGTCTAATTGTGTGGAAGACATTCTAGCCTTGCTTTGCTGGCATCGCACTCAACTGCTTTAAAGCATGTCTCTGTAACTATACAGATGTCTACGTTCTCCAGGGTAAATAGTGTTGGAAGGGAGTGGAGTTTTCTGTTTAAACTTCTGGCACTGTGTGTAATAATTTCAGGTTATCCTGCACTTGTTATACTATGTTAGAAGGTTTATCATGCTGGTATTGTCTGAAAAAGGCACTATAGGGTGGACAAAGTTGTATTTATTATTTGAAATCTTAAGGGGACAGGAGCCGTGCATGTATGGTGAAGCAGAGTAATTTGTCAACAATATCCTCCCGAGTTGAATTCCTTCAAATTACACCAAAACCTAAGCTAATTGTCAAGATCAGTTTATCTTATCCTCATACTATTGCATCATCCTCAGAGAAGACAGAATGGTGTCCAAGGAGAAGCTAATAGCAGCCTGGGTCAGACAGTCCGACAGCTCCATTATGTCTCTCTTCAAATAGTCTAGAGAGGTATGTCTGAGGTATTTACACCCACTTGTATAATGACAAGAGTTGTAGTGGTACTGTGGTTCAATAACCAGAGTGAGTAAAGGATCTGGTAGATCCCAACACCAGATTGGCAGCTAACTGTGACCCTTTCTTTTCTCACTTGATGAGTGGACCATCTGTGTGCTCATGATGGAGTCACTTTTGACTTGAACATTAGTTTGTGTGGAAGCCTGCTTCATGGACTTATGAGTTGAGACACCATAGATTGTAACTGTGTGTGTCATGGTGGGTGTTTGTTTGACAGAACGTTTGTGAGGTTTACGAGGAACCCTATCATTATCATTGAACCTGTGAGGTCTTTGTAGTTTGCACAGACTACTTTTTAGGCATACGTGAAACTTTGTGCTTAGTCCATTGTATGATTGATAGGTAGAAGATAGAGTTGCATGCTTTTGACAACCTGATTGGTAGATGTAAGCTCTATATGCATGAGCCTTACCTCCAGTGACAATGTCTGGTGATATCTCTTACACACTGTATCTGATGGCTAAAGTATTATGTAGTTATCTATGAGCAACATAGCCAAATATGTGATTCTGTCAAAGGCAAAAGTAGTGTACCCTATCAGAAGGGGCATAGTCCAATGGGACAGTATTGTGTTTTTGTAATCAACTATCTTTTTGGAGATTCCTGAATTTTTTATTGTTGACTACCTTTAACTAAATGACATATGGCTTGTTATATACAATTAATAAATACAGCACCTAAGGAGAGTTTGTTGTCACAGTTGGACGCGATGCATGGTTTCTACCTGTGCACTATTTTACCCCTGCACAAAAGCCTGGATAAAAGTAATGCACATGGTATGTGAACTAAGTTTTCATTATATCAGAAGTAAAAGTCTTATATATTTCCCCATTGTTTGACATGCCATGGCTACAGTACCATAGTTTCAAGTAGCTAAAGCTGTAGGGTCATTATCAGAGGTATACTGTATTGGAGGGTGTATGCTTTGTAGCTGAATTCTATTGTAAAAGTCTGAAAAGGGGCAGTGTCAGAGCCTTTAAAAGAAAGGCATCAGTGGTTTTAGTCCATAATGATGTATTATACTTTGTTTCATTGTGATGTCTTATGGTGAAATTCTGCATAGTATGCTGAACACAATAATGACTTAAAATATTCTCTACTGAATTGTTAATCCATCAGAGGGAAAACAACTTTGTATTTCTTCATTGCACTAAAATTAAGTGCTTTCTGATATAACAGCCTTTGGCCATAAAGAAGACAGAATTTGAAATACAATATATGCTATAAAGAATAAAGAATGGTTAATAAGTTACACCATTCTAAGATGGAGTACTTTTAAATGTGGTAGATGCAGTTTCTGCCATTATGTTTTAAGCTGTAGCCTCTTCAAACATCCAGTCACCCCTGTGGTATTTAAGTTATATGATTATGATAATTGTAATACCAGTAATATAGTTTATCTTGCCTTATGTCAAAAATGCACTGCATCCTGTGTGGGCAAAACAAATCAGAAATTTAAAGATTGGATAAGTAAACATCTATCTGACATAAAAATAGAAGTTATTACTAGTGCTCTTTATAGACACCAAAAAGGTTCTGCTCTTGTTTTTACATTTTTAATTTTATGTGTTGCTAATTGTTCAGCTCGTGGTTGGAATATTGTACATCCGACTGAATTAGATGAATTTTATTGGATTTTATATCTAGCTGCAGATACATTGCCAGGCTTGAATAGTACCATCTCTTTAAAACTTTTGTTGTTGAATGTCAAAAGCATGTGTTATTAATTATGCCATCACTATATAAAGGGGTTTGTTGATACAATACTTCTGTACGAAGCCTGAAAAAGCTTGAAGGCCAAAGTTTTTTTTTACTTGCATTTCATTAAAGTCTTCTTGATGTAGACTAGCAGTTTATGTGTTCCAGTGGTTCTTTGTTCTATTTTCTGTTATAAAATGTTCCATGGATTTGCAAAAATAAGACTTGTCATACTGATGGCCTAAAATTCCTATGGTCAGGGATAAAGCTAGTGGAGAAACTTTGGTCATATAGTTTAAAGAGTAGTTCTGCCAGAGCCTGTTTAGTGCCATTTAATAAACAGCCAGTATAATGTCAAGTTCCATGGTGGATGTACTTTTGGTCTGGTACCGGAGTGTCTGTACATTTTGTAGTACTTCCTTGTTATAGCTGCCATGGTGATATACTTACACTAAACATGGTGATTCATTGGCACATTTGCTTTCCAAAACAATCTTCACTGAGTCGTGCAGTAAAGTGTGTGTCTTCACTGGTGGGATGACAGCCAGAATGCCATTCTACTGTCATTGGATACATGGCCTTGTAGAAAATCATGTGATATCGCAACAGTTTTATATTTCAGTGACCTGTATCCTCCCATCATTGCTGAGATATACAGTTTTAACCTTTATTCCCCCCCTGTACTCATGAAAATGCTATTTTATTACTACTTATTGCTAGATGATCTGTGAAAAATTAAATGATTCTGCATGCACTATATATCTTTGTGTAAATAAACATAATGTAGAAATCCTGTCTGTTAATCCACTGATTTACAACAAACTTAATTGGGAGGGGGAATCAGAACTTGGTTGTGTCTCACACAGTAACCTATACGGCAGAACTGAAATTGTAGCTGTCACTTACTGACAGTACTACTCAGCCCAAGGTACTGTTCACTTGATATTTGACATTAATGGTGACTTTCTGTACAGTTAAAGCTTTATTCTGCCATATTTGCAGTGCTCAGTTGAAGTACATATTGGTACTTCATTACATAAGTATATTGCCAAGGATGCTATAATAACGAAGTACCCATTTTTTACTGAAGATAGGAATTTGAGAGATTCACGGATAAGTGGGCTTTGGATAGTCATCTCTGGGGTAAAATATGGACCAAGTTTTTTATTTGCATATTAGCAATGTCTTCTGGATCAGAGTATGTAGTGCCATTATAAATAAGTTCAGAGCAATGCATGTTATTTTCATATTCCTAATGTAGCTAATATAATTATTTGTAATTCACCTTATCTGCAGATACTGACATAAGTTCATGGGATGCTTGAGTAGACCTAGTATTTAAGCCAATTTTCTGAGGTTATCCTTGATATGAAAATCTTTTGATCTGCTTTATACTTTAAGGAGCTTGTTTTTTTTGTAGAGTTTATTTATGTCAGCGGGTCACCAAGGTAGTTTTTTAAGTTCCCATTATATTTAGATATAGTTTGGACTACTAGTTCTATACAGTTATCTAAGTGGGCATAAGATCACTTTGACAAGCTACCTGCTGTGACAATGTATGGGATGATGCTTCTATATGTGAATTTGGATTTCATCATAGAATTTGATGAGATTAATACATATGAAATCTTTGAATTTGGAGATACAGGTTTCAGTAGGTTTAGGGATTTGGAAAGTGAAGGCAATTAGTTTAAGATGTGACATAAATGAGAAAAGAGATACCATGGGAATAGTACACAAAGAAATTATATTCATAAGGATCAGGTCAATAATATTATGCTCTCTAGTGGGTTTGCTAATCAGGAACAGGGAGGTTTTGTTAATTAATTCTAAGAACTTTTGGGTAAATCCTACATTGGAGGTATAGATGCTTCAGTTTATTGAGGGGTAGTTAAGGTTGCCTAAAATAATGGAGTGCATTTAAGAGCTGTATATGCTTTTCATGGACATAGAGGGTGCTCTACATCAGGCTATTAACATCAATGCATTTAAGTTGGTCTATGTATGAGGTGTGCACAGTGTGATAGTCAGTCTTACTTAGTGTGATTTGGAGCTCAATGAGTTCCATTTGTGGGTGTCTGGGAATATGTGTAGTGGTGATATTGTCACAAACCAATATGGAGACATCACCACTGTTGCCATCATGTCTGGAGGCTGGGTATGCAAAAAATAATAATAATAATAATAATAATAATAATAATAATAATAATAATAATAAAAAAACAGGTATGGAAGGAATGCTTTCTGAACATTTAAAGAAGCTTCAATAGTTGCACAGATTTTGATTGGCTCCAAATGCAGGACAGCTTCAAGGCTAGGAAGTTTACTGTTGAGTCTTCTGACACTGAAGAGAGACATTTTAGTATGACCTTGCATAGATTGATAAGTTAGTTATATCTGTATGTCCATTAGTTGGACTTTACCTAAATAAGTCAGTATGGGGGTAGCAAAGGCTATAGCCAGTATGTGGGAACAGTGGAATGACAGGTGTAGGCCATCCTTTGCAATGCAAATAGCATTGTCAAGAATCTCATTCCATGTTGCTGCCTAATGGATCCCACTGCAATGACATCAGCTATTTAAACAATTGGTGAAGTCAATTATCTTTTCTTTGTACCCAGGCATCATTCTTGAAGGAAGGAAGGAATCCAGTCAGTACCAGCATCTTTCCTGTATTTGTGGTATACATGGAGAGTTCTGTAAGTGTCATGCATAACTTTTGGTAGGGAAGTCAAATTGAACTGCTAATTGTTTAATGCAACAGAATTCTCATTATAATCCCTGAATTAGTTATTTGTGAACCAGCAAACATTGTATGGCTTATGTACCAGTTCAAATTTTTGTATTTGGTAGATGATGTCCCAGTTGTTTGGATATGTAGCATGTGTATGAATCAAAACAAATAGAACAACCATGCTGGCAAGATGAGATATATGTATGTTGCACCTTTGTTTGCTGCTGCTTTTTTGGTTATGTATATGAATCTTACTGCTTATCAGGGAATCTAGTTCTTCTGTCTGATTGTGTGCTTGATATGACAGCTACAATTTTCATAATGCAACTTTGCACTTTTGCTAATTTCTGGTTTGCCAAATAAATTAGGTAATTATGAACTATTATATCTAGATTCTTGAATATATCAATAGAGATTACAAAACAGGAAAGATATTTCAAAAGGACCATAATATTCCTTAGCTTTTCTAAGACAATCTGATGTGTTGTTTACTTTGGCATGCTGTGTCATGTCAGTGTAATTTATTTTGCAATGACTGATCACTGACTGTTTCTTCTTCATTTCTTTCATGATCATTACCAACCCCCTCTTTTTCCCATTTTTTACATGGGGTTGGAGCGTTATGTATACTAATGCCATCTTTCTTGATTCAATGTCACTCTCCTTCCTTCGTCGACACTAAAGACTATCAGATTTTCTCTCACACAATCCATCCACCTCTTCCTGGATGCTTTCATTTCTTCTTGCCATTTTCCTGTCCATCCCAAATCTTCTTCACCAGGCTGTCTTCTGTTTTTCTTTTTGATCTTTTCTGCAATTGGAGCATCTTTGGCTTCTGCTCTTTTGTCCTTATTTCTTCATCTGTCCCACAGTGTGCATCCTACCACCCATCTCAGGCACTTCATCTCCATAACCTCTAGCTTCCTCAACTGCTGTACCTCTACTTCCGGGTTTCTGTACCATATAGTGGTACTGGTCATATCATTGTTTTGTGCATGTTACTTTTCAGCTTCTTTGGCATTCTGCTGACATACAGTGTACCTGACACTCTATGCAGGTTGGCTGCAGCTCCATCTGATTGTAGCTTTGACTTCTTCATTCAGACTTCCCTTCTCCTCAACCACCCCTTTCTTAATTCTCAAGCTTCTTCAGAATACCCCCATTTGGTACCATTACTACTGTCTTATTGTACTCATTTTCATCCCATGTGCCTTCAGTTTTGCATTCCATTCTCATATCCTTTGCTGAGGTTCTTGCACAGTCTGCCTGTAATGCTACATTATCTACATACAGTGACTATGTTGAGCTGTCCCCACCAACCTGTTTGCTAAAGTAGTCCATTACCACTACGAGAAGCAGTGGGCTCAGAGCTGAACCCTGATGCATACCCACTCTCACTGGAAACCTCTTTGTGAGACCTAACACTGTTCATACTTGAGCAATTGGGTCCTTGTGCATAGCCTGCACTTATTCTACCAGTGTTTTTGGGACTTTGAACCACTGCAGGACTACTCAAATCAAATTTCTTAGGACCTTGTCATATACTTTATCCAAGTCTAGAAATGCTCAGTCGGACTCTTTCCTCATCTTTAGCTTCTTATCAACTAGCTGTCTCACTGAAAACATTGGATCAGTGGTGCTGCATCCTGATCTGAATCCAAGTTGCTCATCTCCCAGTATTCTGTGTATTTATCAATCATCCTCTCCAGACATTTAATGTAATGTGACACATGTTTGATTCCACTGTATTGCCCACAGTTGTGAATGTCTCCTTTGTTCTTGAACAGCGTCACTAGTAGGCTTTTTATTCAGTCCTCTGGGATAAACCTTTCTCTATATACTGTTATGAGTACTGTCAGGAGACATTTCACCCAATATCTTTATTATATCTGCTGTGACCTCATCTGTGCCTGCTGCTTTTCCTGACTTCATTTTCCTTAGTATATTGTTATATCTCATATGGTGGGTGTGACACCCATGCACTGGCCCAGCAATCAAGGAGCCTCAATCCTCACCACTAAGAACAGTGAGGGGCACCCATATTGGTAAGGATAATAAATACACACACAGTAAAGTACAATTTCCCTTAAGAGCACACAGAGATCACAGTCACTCTGGGGCTGGTTTCTGCCTTTCTCTCCAGATACCCAATACTCTCCACTGGCACAGCTATAGGGTCCAGATCTCAGCCTAGTGGACACGCTAAAACCGCCAGCACCCTCTCTGTCAAACCAGTGCTTCATGTCCCTGCCCAAGTAACTAACACACACACACACATACTTTGAGATGAGTTATATACAACCACACAAACACTCCTGGGGAAGGCTGGCACAGGTTCTCCAGCTGTGTCCATTTTACCCAGACTATATGGTAGAAATCACTGCCACCACCCACTAATATTTATCAGTTACTAATAAAAAGGTGTCCAATTATACTGTGCAATATTATTATCCAAATGGTAAGTGCAACTGAGACGTCAAGGCTTATTGGAATGGCTTTGTACAGTATCACTATATACATGCAATGTTCTCTAAAGCTTAAATTATCTCTACACAAAACAGCCACAGTTAAATGGTTTAAAAATATTTAATAAAAAATAATAAAAACACAAAACAATACTTCTTGCTACACAGTGCTAGTCAGGAGTTCAGCTATCACAGAGAAATGCTTAAAATAATACAGTAGAAAAGTTCTGACATCATGCAGAAAAAACAATCTAATCTTCCTATTTTCTAGCTATATCTAAGAGAAAACACAGTTCTAAAATAAACTTACAAATAGAGCATAGGCAGTGCTGGTGATGTTGGATGTTCTGAAGTCAAATGCTAAAATGCTCTCTGATTCTCTCTCTTTAAAATTGATAACGCAGTGCTGCTTTGCATTACATCATTCTTAACAATTTTCTGATTTTCCCAGGCTAACAGAAACTCAGAGGTTAATAGTCCTTTTGATCTTGCAGCTAGGAAACCGCAACAATAAAAGAAATTCTACATGTAAATTCTAGCCATTAACTCTGGCCTCAAAGCAATAGGCAGAATGCCTTTATCTAGGCATCTCGTCTCCGAGGTTTGACATCAAACAATTATACAATGCTTTGCTTATTAGCTTTCCTACAGCAGAGTGCACTGTTGTTACATTTTTTGCAGTTGCACATCTAACAGAATTTTCATCCATTAAAGAGAACAAGCCTGTGGCTTATATTAATATTTACAAATGACAGAATTATCTACAAATTTTATCTAGCTAGGCTGGCAGCCTTCACATATCTTCATAGTGGGGTCCTCATTTTCTCTCTCTGCAGGCTGTGCCTGGAGGAGTACAGCTTCTGTGTGATTTTCTTTATTCAGAAGCTGCTGGAAGTTCTCCTGCCATTTACCTTTGTTGCCCTTTGGACTTGTGAGCAGGGTGTTGCTGGCATCCCTTACAAAGAGTGACTATCTTCTTTATCTTTCTATCTTTGCCTTGCATCCTGATATAATTTTTTTGTGTCACCCACTGAGTCACTTTCCAGAAGCTGGTATAGTGCCTCTTATGCCTTCTTCTTTGCTATTGTAACTCCTTTCTTAGCCTCTTTGTTAGCTAACCAGTATTCCTTCCTAGCCTGGTCCGTCTTTTCTATATCCCACTTTTTCATGCACTCCTCCTTTCTTTTTAGGATTTCTTGGATTTTTACATTCTACCACCAGCTTTCCTTAAGTAGATTATTTCCTTACCTTGCTCATGCATATATATGTTCTATAGTCCTTATACATGCTGTTTTAGTTCTTGCCATTCTTCCTGAGGTTCTAAAGCCATGGGTAATTCCTTGAGCTGTTGTCTTCTCCCTCCAGTCAACTTCCTGGTCTTCAGCGTGGTGTCTGTTGACCTTAGAGCCTTTTCTGACCAATGCTTGCAGATGGTTGTGGCAGCCAGACAGTGGCTTATGCTGTCAGCTGACTGTTTCACTTGGGGATGACTTTGCAATCACTGATTCTACCCCAGTGTCTTTTCCTTATCAGGAGGAAGACTACATGAATGCATGTTGGTCACTCTTGTATGTGACTGTCTCTCTTTCTGAACCATGAGCACAGGAGTCTGGAATGGCATCTCCTTCTTATACTTGTTGCATCATCCATGTGCGCCCAGGTACTCCTCATATCCTGTTCTCTCTGTCCAGATATGTGCATACAAGTCATCCATTATCTACACCAATTCATGTTGTCCTGCTTTATCTAATACGTCCTGCAAATGCTGTCTGAATGCACTCTTCTCTTCACTATCACAAAACTGCTATGGGAAATATGTTGATATTATGAATACTGTCCTATCTTTAGGCTGGAGTCTGATTGCCATGAGTCCATCACTAATTCTGATGACATCCCTCATTGTGTTCTAAAGCATCTCACTCATGATAATTCCCACACCATTTTTAGCCTGTCCCCCTCCTGAGTAGTAAACTCTGGATCCCAAACCAAGTAGTTTTCTTGCACTGTCCTTCCATCTTGTCTCTTGAATACATAGGATGTCAAGCCTTCTCCATAGCATCCTTTCATCCACTTCAAACTCTGTCCTGTCCATGAACCTACACCGAGTGCAGCAATTCTTAGTTCATGTTTGGCGGGTTGATTGGTTTTACATTCAGCTTTTGCTCAACAGAGCTATCTTAAGTAATGCAAGCTGGGAAAATGGATACTAGCCAGCCAGTATCTTATTGACCCAGGGCTTCTGAGTTTTATGGTGGGCACACAGTGGCTAATAGGGGACATACTCTCCTCCTACCATTAGTATGTGTCTCTGGCATAGGTTAGAGTAGGCTGGGTCATCAACCCACTTATTTATGACGAATACTTATTCCCATTTGGGGACATTAGTCAAGATGACTGAATCACCTGGATCCATATTTTACACCATTGAGTGCTAGCACTGCCATGATGTACAGTCTGTGATCCATGTCCAAAGCAGTAGATCTATACAACTCATCCCTCTATAGGCCACCATGTAGAGTCAGTGTTGCTGTTGCTGCTCCAGCCCACAGCTCCATTCTTTAGTGAGTTTGAGATGTAAACACTCAGCATGTTTTTCCTGCGGTGGGAGGAACCCCACAGAGACTCGAGTAGAACATGCAAACTCCAAACAGGCATTGACCGAATGTAGGATTGAATCTTATACCTTGTGCATGGGAGGTGCACAAGGTACACAATTCTAAAACAGTGTAATTACAAAAATGAAAATAAAATGCAAGTCTGTGCTGCTAGGGGATACTGCAAAATGATCCCACAGCCATGGCCGGCCTTAGGCATAGGCCAACTAGGCGGCCGCCTAGGGCGCCAGTCTAGCAGGGGCACTTTTCCAGTATTTATTTGGTGTAGGTAGACCAGGATGGGGGGGGCGCAGTGGAACCCTTTTGCTTAGGGCACCAGTTGACCTAGGGCCACTCCTGCATAGTGATTGATTACCATCTCTCCTATTTCTTTCAGTAAACTTTATTAGGGTGTGAGCAATGTCATAAGTGACTTTAGAGAGACTACAGCAGCCAGAACATTTGTCCTTTTTAAAAGTGGTTCTGGTGGCATTATAACTCAACAGAATGCATTCTTGGGTCACAAAGTACTACATTTTCTGTTACTGTTTTTCTATTTCAGTTTTTACTTTCTTGGTTTTCATTTACATTCTACTTAACTGCCAGCACTTGAATAAAAAAAAATAGAACTGAACTTTATTTTAATGAATCCAAAATTACTCGAAATGGAAGTTAGTTAGTTTGGGATTTAGTGTGCCTAATACAATTTCATAATGCCTGGGTATGAGGCTACAATTTACTCTTATCCACATTACTATACTCTGAAACTAATTAAAGTATTGTCATAAATTTTCCAAATGCTGTTAAATGGCTTAATAATAAGAGGCAATGGGTTATGAGCTTCTGAATAAGTAGGTCAAATGTCCCACTGAAGCAGTAATGCCAATGACAACATAAGTACATTTCTAAGAATATTACCCTCATTATTCTGATCACCCTAAGAGCCATATACAGTAAATAAAGTGTTTCTTTGCAGCTAGTCTACAGACATTATGCATGGATAATGAAACATTAGTAGCACGTTATCTTTTCTGCCTTACTATCCAAACCGTGCATGATCCACAAGGTAATATCAAAGGGTGGCACACTAGAAAAAGTCTGCAGTTTAAATCTGATTCTTAAATATTTTATACTCTAAAACAGAGTAATAACAAAAAATGAAAATAAAATGCAATTTTGTGCTGATAGGAGATAATTCAAAGTGATCCCACTGCTGGCAAAGCGATTGATCACCATCTGTGAAGACATTGTGTGCCAACCTGTTATGGCTGACAAAGTTTTATCAAATAAACTTCAGTAGTTGGCAGGTTTAAAAATAATTTAGTAAATGAAATTATACAATGACCCTCCATTAATATTCCAAAACGTGCATGCTGATTGGTCAGCGTGCTCGTTGTAAATCAGACTTATACTAATGGAAAAAGGTCCAGTCGCCCAGACGTTTTCCATTAATATGTCTTTTTTTTTTTTTTTGTTACAGCAACAGAGAACAGAAGAGCTCCATTGCTGTAATCTCGCTATGTTAAACGGGTTTAACATAGCAAGATAGCTTAAAAAAAACCAACAGAGATCTTCCTTTCTCCGTTGCTTTTTTTGAAGCTATCTCGTTATGTTAAACTCCTTTAACATAGTGAGACACCTTTTAAAAAGCAACGGAGATCTTGCTTTCTCCATTGCTTCCACACACAGCTGTGATGTACTGCATAAGCATATGCATGCACAGTACATCACAACTGCCACAGAATACCAGACAGTTGAGGAAGGGCAGCACAGAGGCATTATACAATGCCATTATTTAAGAAAAGTAAGTATTTTTTTTCTTAAATAATGTCATTGTATAATAGCAATAACCCACTTCTGGGTGTGGGTAATGTTGGATTTACCCACAGTTGCCTTTGTTTGGCCACTCGGGCTTTGCTCTCATGACCAAACCACTCCGACCGTGGGTAAATCCAGCATTACCCACACCCAGGCGTGGGTTATTGCTTAAATAACACACGTGTGGGAGAGCATACTCAGAAAATATGTCTTCTAAAGAAAAAAATTCATAATCTTTTATAGAAAATCTTTAACAAAGTAATAAACTTTAGCAATCAAACATCCAATAGAAAATGCTAACTAATGTAGTTTATAATACAGTTCATTATTTAAGTCTTTTAATGAAAATATGTCAAAGTTTAATTATGGATTTACTTTTATCTATATTATGCTGCTTAGTAAGAAATTATTTTCTTCTATCATGTGATCGTGTGATTTAGGAAGAATGCTGTCTCAGGCACAAAAAGTAAAATATAACATTGTATGGAAATATTTCTTCTATCATGTGACAGAGAGAAAGAATACTGTCTCAGGCACAGGAAATGAAATACAACAGTCTGTATATTTCCATGTATCCACTCTTGGTACTGTGACACATACACTAGCCTTCTTAATACACATACAGTTTCATTTTAACCCTTTACAAACCAGAGGTCAGAAATGGACCTGTGTCATCAGATGGATAACTATATATGAGGGTTTTTTTAGTGTGCTGCTTTTCGATAAGTCACAATCAAAATGGGGTCTGTATTGAGAGATGATGTCAGCAAGCAAAGAGTAGTAGTATTGCTGGAAATTAATTCACCCTCAAGTCTTGGTGAGTAACTTCATGAGGAGATACTGCTGATATATATACTGTATTTTATATACCTGTTTACTATCAAAAGATAGAATTAACCTTCGGCGAACAAGGGGATACTGAATGGTGGTTGGACTATTTCCATGTTGCTGAATGGTAACTGAAGAAGAGAATTTGTATCAGCGAATGTGACTGTGCATTTGCTGATAGGAGCTTGATGTTATGAGTGCAGATTGCGGTACAGTCCACACTGGGAAATTCATCCCTTAGTGCGATCTTGGAGTTGAACTATATAGTTAGCAGGGGGTGTGGGCGGGTGCAGGGAGGCTTGCCTCCTACAAAACAGTGAATTTCAAGGTAGGAGCTAGATTACCACAGCTCCTATGCAGGTATCCCATTCTATATTCAGTGTAAATGTCGAATCTGCTGAATTCATTCATCAGAATTGACATTTACACCTCAATTATATGCATGGCTTTGGCATTGTAATTTGATGTAAAAAATGGATTTTGGTTTTAACATTGCGATTTTGATAGTAAATCTATATACCATATATCATGGAATGAAGTAGGCTAAAAAATAAAAAAAGATAGCTGGGTACACAAGAACCAGGATAAAAAATTTGCTCAATTCTGGTAGGTGTACTGGTGCCAGGACTGGAATAAATGACAGTGTAAACTCCTCAAAACATGGAAACATTCCTACAATGGGGCTAGGCCAGGCCCAAGGGGAGGATGCCTCCCCTGTTGCAGAAGGAAGAAGCAGTCCACAAAAATCTCAAAAACTGATAGGCTAAAAAAGAGCCATAAAGAGGTTGGCGTGGACTATTGAAAATAAGAAAGAAGTTATGCATTGTTACTATTATGCAAGAGGCCCAGAATTTCCAGACTTTAGATATACATAAAGATTAAGAGATAAATTAGATGAAAGAAAAATACTTCCACAAGGAAAACTGCCAGAAGCTTCAAATAAAAAATTGTGTTCCTTAATACAATAGATTTATGGAAAAAAAAAACATTATTTAGACCAAGAAACCTTGGGGTGTTTGGAAAAAGAAGTCACTGAGGAAGTGTGAAAATATAAATAACAAAATCTAGAGACATTTATAAGATATTAAAAAGAAATGTGGACATGGGAAAGAAAGAAATCTGATATGGTGCCATATTTATGTAAAGGAGAAAGCTAAATTAATCAACACAAAAAAGGCAGCTCCAAACACATTCAAAGATTAATACAGGCAAATCAGATATGGGAAAAAAATCACAATAAAAAAATAAGAGCACAAACATGGTATGTAGAACAGAAGATTAGTAAAGTAAAAGTTAAAAAATAGTTATGGAATACTTGCAAAATGAAGGATTTAATGCAGAAAGTCTAACACAGGTTACATCACAGCATGATGAAACAATGAGTCCCCAAAGTAAAGAAGAAAAAAGCAAGTACTGGCCACCACGCTGAACAGCTTCAAAACTTTTATTTAAAACACAATTAAAAAAACAGAAATGAGCGCTTTCAGGACCAAGCCCTTCTTCACATACAAAATTCAAATGAAACTGCAGTTTTTATACCGCTTTCAGTTAACATTCATCACCGCACCCTCCTTTTCTTTAGTGCAGGTATTAAAGGTATAACCCCATTTAAACCTGGGGTTTTGTATTGCTGCTAGCTCAAAGATCCATTCAGTTTCATTCAACTCTGTCTCATTAATCAAATCACCTACCCTTTCATTTTTATTTACACATTGTATAACCATAAACTTAAACTTATGATCTTCATACTTAGAAATGTGCTGGAAAAGTGATTATGTTCATGTTTTAATCTTACAGAGGACAAATGGTTCAAAATTCTGTTTTTCAGCATGCAGTTATTTTTTCCTGCATAGAATGAGCTGCAGTCCTGATAGACAGCCAGGTAAACAACATTCTTTGTTCTATAATCTGCATACAAATCAAAACAATATTGTTTTCCTGATACAGGTTGTACATAGGATTCTGCCTCCACAATGTACTCACGTGCTTTGCATTTCTGCACTTCCGTGTACCTGCACATTGTTTAAAATTATTCCAATTTTTTTTTGTCTTCCCTTCATGACATAATAAATCCTTCTGATTTGTATTTCTTCTAAAGCCAAAAACTGGTTTGAGTTTTGTATCTGAAGAAGTGCTTGGTCCCAAAAGCGCTCATTCCTGTGTTTTTAATTGTGTTTTAAATAAACGTTTCGAAGCTGTTCAGCATGGTGCCCAGTACCTGATTTTTTTCTTCTTTCCTTTGGAATCTTTGTGGGCAGGCAACCTTTGGTGGAGTATCTACAGTTCTTTTTTTGGTTTGGCTTTGCTGGTGTGTCTGAAGACTCCATACATTATGTCAGAACAGCGGGATGTCGGAGTGGAACTAGGTCACAATTGTCATGGTTCATCTACAATCTGGACAGAGAGAGTAAGAAGAAATGTGGCAACCACAAGTAATCCTTTACTTGCTTTGGATTTACATATACTGTCTGGTGAGCATGTGGTGGGTGATTCTGCTCAAAAAGACAGAGTGGCCTTTACTGACTTAGAAAATACCTTACATAACAAATTAATGAAACTAAAGTGTCTACAGTGGCAAAGACACCATTTGGAGGCCTGTTTGCAGTTTGGCATAGTTCCCAGAGGCCTTTGTGTACTGTGTGTGCCTTTGCAGGGTGAGTACTATTCAGAACTTTTAGCCAAGTGGCAGCGTTTAAATTTAGAGACTAGTTTCTCATATATACGTTTATTGCTAGACTTTCATGTTTCTCAAGAGAATATTTTGGTGAAAGAAATTGAGATTTTACTAAAAGATTTAGAGCTGGAATATGTTGGTGATTTTTACATGTATAAACTGGAAGAGATGTATTGTTTCGTATCTACCTTAGACATGAAATTGCAGCAAACAAAAACTAAGAAACTGATGAGAGACTATCATGATTTTAAACAGGGCAACATTTTTATGTGGCCTAAAGAGAAACCAGTTCAGGCTGAAGCATTTACTTCTCCAGCAAAAAAAAAAATCACTGAAAACATCTACCCATCAGGGTAGGCACCGTCATTCTCATGTATGTAATTATAATGTTTCCATGACTACTAGGGAGGAGTTGAGCAGTACACAGGACAGGTCCACCATTCAATGTCCAACTGCAGCATCAATAGAGATGACATGAAGGCGGATGCATGACCATACATGTGGGGAGGAGACCAACATGGCAATCTCCAAACTGATTAATCGACCAGGACAGGAGTCAACTGCTGACACCTTGAGAGGACAACCTTTGACTTCCAGCATGGAAAATTAGTTGGTATGGCTAGGAGCATGGCTGAAAGTTTTTGAGATGGAAAAGGGTTCTTTTCTGTCACTGCCTATACCAGTCAAGAAGAAGGGCAAGAGGAGACAGAGCCATATGAATCAGAGAGATGTGAAGAAGTGGCGAATATCCACTTGACTGGTGATACTAACTGCATTGTTTATAATATATCTGACTATTTTTGTCTTCAGATGAACAATATTTTCTTAACAAAGGCTTAACATTTGTACCGCATACAGGAACTGTATATTCTCAGGTTATTCTTGACTTGATATTATATGGTAGGAATGTGTCGCTTAAAATTTTATATGGTAATTCAAACCTGCTACAGAACAAGGAGTTGAGACAGCCCAGAACTTTTACTCCACCTATTAACTCTACTGTTAAAGCTTTTTTGAGACTGTGTGAATCAGATATAAAACGTTACTTAGAAGATAAGGGTAATAGCAAGTTTTATTAATCTGTCCATTTCACAAAGGCAACCATTGAATTAATTGAAAAACAATGCAGATATTGTGATAAAACCAGCGGATAAGGGGGAGCTGTAGTAGTAATGAATAAGAGTTTCTATCAGAGAAAAGTCTTGCAACTGCTACAGGATGAACACGCGTTTATTTGTATATCTCCTATAATGGTTAATTATATAGCTGACAAGGTAAAGCAAAGGTTTACAGAATTAAAACAATTGGGGCTAATGTCAGAGGACTTACACACATTTTTATGGAGAGAACATCCAATGGTACCTATACTCAAAGCACTACACAAGATACATAAAGATCTGGTTGACCCCCCCCCCCCCACACTGAGACCTATCATCTCAGGCAGGGTAGGGTCACAGAGAATGTATCTATTTGGATAGAATGTACATTGAAAAAAGTTTTAGATTAATTGCCCAGTATACTAAGGGATACAAGACACTTCTTAACATTGTTGCATGAGTGTATTATACGGAATGAAGGACAGAACTATATTACACAGTGGCAGATTTAGGCATGGGCGCAGGGGCGTGCGCCAGCCCCTTTTTAAACTTTTTTTTTTTTTTTAATCAGGTGCATCTTCCCAAAGGATCCTGTCTCCAAACGTGCCTAATGCATCGGAGATGCGATTGGAGGTTGCAGTCAGATTATTATTTTTTTTTTATAACAATCCTCCTCCAACTGCATCTCTGTTGTAATTTACGTGTGTTGGTGGGAGCTGTCATATGGCTGAGTAAGTTAATCTTTTGTTAGAAAATAATTTAGTTTAATTTTAAAATAAAAATACAGTTGACTTTAAAACTACTCTTCTACAGTGACAAAGTGATGTGCACTGAGGTAATGCTAATTTTTATTTTAGTGACTTACCAATTTTCAAGGCGCCAAAATGGTACAGTTTTCTCCAGAAGAGTATTATGTGCGTTAAAGATTTATTTGTAGTCTTTAAGAGACCGCGTAGTAATTTTCTTAGTTCTCCCCTTAAACATAAATGTTTATGGGGAGAACTAAGAAATTACTATGCGGTCTCTTAGAGACTACAAAGAAATCTTTAACGCACATAATACTCTTCTGGAGAAAACTGTACCGTTTTGGCGCCTTGAAAATTGGAAACGGATGACTTGTAGATCAAAGATCTTTGTGGAATTAGAATGTTTTAATTTTGTATTAGTTCCAAAAGAATATACACATTTTTATTTAATAAGGGCTTATTTTCATCAAGAAGGAACATGTAAGCTGCCTTTCTATGATGTGAATAATTTGTCCAAACCTGCATATAATAAAAATTACTGAAGAAGGAATTTTTTGAGTAATAGTACCTGAAAAAATGAAAAAAATATAATCCTTGTGGAATGAGGCAATGCCTGATTATGTCAATGAAAATGAAAAGTTTTATTAAAATGACAGCTATCCATTTCATTGTATTATTCCAAATCCAGTAAGAGTGTACATTTTATATAATCATTTGGTGATCATCACTTTCAAATGCTCTTCTGAAGTCCACAGATATTTATACTAGAAAGACTATTTTTTTCTAGGGAGAAGTACGTTTTATCATTGTTATCTGAAACTTACTAAGTCATGCAAAGACTTTATTATGAGTTGAATGAACTCAGAATTTATCATACTGTAATACAACTATATATTCCTTTAGCTCCTTCCTGAACCTGCGTCATGAATGAAAAGGGCATTGGGCCAGTCCATGTATGTGGTCAATAAATAGGTATGTGTTAATAAATAAAACTGTTATTGTACTTATAACTTATATACATTTTGAATTCAATCAGGTACTTGGCTATCCAAGCACTGAGGCACAAATTACTTAACATATTAAAATATTCTAGTGTTGAGAGTGGCCTACTGTGCACTCCTAGGTATTGCTTAAGCCAGTAGTTAACTAAAATGCTTGTTGTGAGGCAGGGTGAATCCTGGGGCTAGGTAATAGCAAACTTAATGATGTGTCATGTGTTGAGCATGTTACTTTTTGGTCTCTGTAACAGTTTGGTCTGACAGTTCATTGATACCAGTGAGGGTGACAGGGTGTGATGCTGTGAAGAAATTATAATACAAACAAATAATGTTTAAATAGATAGCTGATCTTTATTGCTTTTTTTAAACAAAGTTCGATACATGAGAGGTAAGTTAAAAACAAATGTCATGATGGTCAGATAACTTAAAATGCTTTTAGTCAATGGTGTAGCTGGAGGGGGGTGCTAGAGGGGTGGTCTGCCCAGGTACACATTTACATTAAGAGTTTTAATTGAAAAAAAAAAGTGATTTTTAAGGGTGTTCTTCATCTTCGGCCCATAGCATCTGTTCTTCCAGTCACGTCTGTGCATGCCGCACAATTTGAAATACAGTACAGCATTTGTTTTGATCATCGTATTGCTGCCTGTGAGTGCACTAGTGAATGTATTGCTGATTCTTATTGCTGCCAGAGTGGTTAGTTTGTCTTGCTGCTGGTTCTTATTGCTCTGTGTGCTGCTGGGTTGCTCTGTGTGTTGCCAGGTTGAATGTCTGGCTCATACATTTAGTCTGTTCCTCTTACAATTTGTGGTTTTCTGGCAAATCAGTGAGAATTGAATTCACTAAATAATGATAGCCATTTTAATTTCAGTCTTCGTACCTTCAGGAAACACATGGAAACACAAATCATGTTTTATTCTAGTAACTTTCTAAGATTATGCAAGCAATATTTAACATTTGTTCCTGGTTTTGGGCTTTTGATCCCCCAATAAATGTTGGCTTTTACTAGATTTCTTGTGCTGCAAAGGATTTAGTTGATTGTCAAGTGAATTTTACAAGGAGCTGAGAGGTTTTGGGAGAGAGAAGTTCTGCTTATGCCCAGTTTGCATTGCTAGTAACACAGCAGATAGTATACTTGCTTTTGATGCAGAAGGCTGTGGGTTCTAATCCCACAGTATGTAGATGGATTGCTGATATGGTACTATGTTGTACTTTAAAGGGGGTGGATGCTGCAGTCCTGTGTAGATTCTCCTTTGGAGGAGATACGTTTCATCATTACTAGGTAATCAGTTTGCCATCTATTCCCTATTGCAATATTGCTAGCTTATCATTTTTTTAATGTAACATGGGCAATTTATTCTTCAAGGGCACAGGCACTTTATTTGTAGATGAAACAATGAAATATAAAGTTGTTTGCTAGCAGCAACTTCATTAGTTACAGATCTCTTTAATATGGATTTAGATGACTTGCAGAGATTGCGCATATTTACTGATATTAGTGGGTTGTAATGATAGAAGTTTCAGTAGACTTTGATGGAAATGTTCTGAATTGGGCAGTTTTGTCATTGTTGCTTTATGTATTAAATGTTCAAAATAATAAATTTAAAACATGCTCTAACAAATGTGCTGTATTATATAAGGAATATAATTTAATACAATCAAGAAGGTGAATCAAAGAACACATGTATGTCTGCATGCTCCTGAATATGTGTGCAAGCGGCCTATGATTTGAAAACAGCCCAAAGTTAAACTTTTTATCCATCACTGGCCAGATGCATTTTCTTTGAATGTGAGTTTCAATGCTGTTTCAATGAATGTGAGTTTAAAGGGCAGAGATGTTTTAATGCTAAGTCTATTTTCATTGTGAGACTGTTTTCCTTTGTTTAGCAGATTTCTATTATCAGTGTTAGTGCCATAAAATTTTAAAATAAATTTTTAAATGAAATCCATAATAGTAAATGCAGAAGTAAAGCATAGAGCGGTATGCACATTAGTGTTTATGGTAAATGGGGAGAAATAGCCAAGTAATGGGACACTGGAATGACTGTGGGGGGTCTGTGTATTGGGAGTTCCATTTGACCATGATTTTTGTGAGGGGGGGGGGGGCTGCAAACTCAGACATTCCTGGCCAGAACAGACTCTAGCTGTGCCACTGCTTTTGGTTAAGTTAAGGCGCTATTGTAGAATATTGTGTCAGATATTTGAACTGAAGCCCAAAAATGACAGCACTTTATATGTTTGAATGTAAATATATCTCCCTATTTTTCTCTCAGTGGGGGATTTGCAGACCTAATGGTTCTTTTCTTCTGAACTGAGAATTTTATATTTGTAACTGAATAAGAAAATACATAGTTTGACGGTTTTGTTTGGGCTGAACTGTCTATTGATAGACTATGTAACTGCAGTCAAAAACTGACCACAGTGTCAATTAAATTCAGTTTTATTTGACCCTAAGTAGGTTATGAGACACTCATACTGGCCGACTTTTCAACCAACAGCCCTGATCCATCCATTCACAGCCCTCTTTTTTTTTTTTTCTTTTTTCGCCCATTTGTGCACAAGGCATCGGGTTGTCACTTCAGCAACAACCCTAGTGTCCTTAGCAAACTGAAATGATGATTAAAAATATAATTGAAATATAAAAGAAAAATATTTATAATTGAAATAGATGCAAGGAAAAGACAACACGTGAAAAATAATACAAAATTAACTTATTTACATTTTAAGAGCGGTATGCACAGCAGCCAGTAACAAGTGATTGAACATGTTTTTTAATCGGTCGTAGTTGTTTTGAAGTTTCTAGGTAACTCAATAATGTTTGTGTACATTCATGTAGCTCTCCTTAATGTGAAAGTTTTACTAACAGCTGCATCTAGAAAGCTCATGTCATGGTTAATAATGCTGTAATTAAGAGTATATTGATGAATTGACATGATTCTGTATTTACAACAGATATTTGTTAAAAATGTCATCATTAAATGTGTACACAAAAACTGGAGAAAAACCACTTTATATAAGATAAAATAACAAAACACAGCAAAGCTTTCAGGCATAAAACCCTTCTTCAGTGCATTGGTAATGCACTGAAGAAGGGTTTTATGCCTGAAAGCTTTGCTGTGTTTTGTTATTTTATCTTATATAAAGTGTTTTTTCTCCAGTTTTTGTGTATACTTTTTTGACTGCTGCTTTTGATATACATATCATTAAATGTGTGACAGACCCTTTTAATGTGGAACATGCAGTTTAAATAAAGTACATTTGAGAGGTTTATGTTGGGTTGGAACTGGAAAGAAACTGACACTTTCATTACACAAAATGAGAAAATTGAAGCTGAGTAGCTGATTAAGATTTGTAGATGTCTTGGGGATGGTAACAAAGGCAGAGTTGCAAGAATAGATGGAGGATGGGGAAATAAGGTAAACGTTTTATTGCTTTGGAAAATGAGGTGGTTGATATCCTCACTGGCATGGATTTTATCCTGTGTAGTAGTTCCAGTTATACAGAATGCTTCTATATTGGTAAGGAGCTTCTGTGATGGATGCCACATATGAGGTAAATGTTTTGTGCCTCTGAGTGCTTGAATGTGTTTTTTGATAATGCAGAGGTGAGTTATGGAAAAGGTGGTTGTATATATGAGTTGATAAGAGCTTAATCAGTGACTGCTCATCATTTATGGTACCTAAGCATTTGGGAGTACATTTACCATTTGAAGTAAGAAATGTAGAATGCTTTGATGGTAGTATAGAGCTCATGTGAAGAATGGTATGTCTGAGGTGAACATGCTGTGGCTTTAGGTGAGATTCTGACTTTTTAATAGTGCATAGGAGCTAGCTGAGCAATAGCCATGGAACAGGAGGTTTGCATATCAGGACTGATAGGAGCTTAATCAGTGGTTGCTATTCATTTTATGGTTGTTAGGCATTTGGGAGTAGATTTAACATACAGAGTAAGAGATTCGGTTTTGAATTGTTTGAGGGCACCTATTGGAATGTGTAGCAGAAAGAATGAGCCAGGGAAAGGTTTGACACATTGGGCAATAATTTTCTTTTGCTTTCTTGGCTAAAAATGTGTTTTATGGCATAACCTGCTTTCATCTGCTGATTTATGTCGGTAGTAAATATCAATGATGCATCTATCCAGAGGCTGAACTGTTGTTGCTAACGGTGTAAACTGTTTCATTAGGCTACTAAGCCAGAAGATATAGCAAACCTACTGGCTGATTAAATTCAGCTCGAACTTTACCCCTCTCTCTCCCTTAACCTTCCCTCAGAAATACCATCTAATATACCCCCCCTGCTATCACTAGGGAACAGGTCCTTGAGGCCAAGAACACTGCATCAATGGGTCCAGATGGTATCTCAGTATGCCTTCTAAATAGCATGAAAGTGACCTGCCAGAGCCTCTGGAATTGCTATTTAACTATAGCTTCTAAACAGGCTTTTTGCCGCATGAATGGAGAACAGCAAATTCATACCTCTGCACAAAGGTAGGCCGTCTACAGACCCTGGAAACTACAGACCCATAAGTCTCACTAGTCTTGTATGTAAATCCATGAGAAGAATTATCATGGAAATGATCAACAGTGATATAGTAAACCTCCAAACACTGGATCCAACCCAGTTTGGTTTCATCAAGGGCATATTATGCCTACTCAACCTGGTAGACTTCTTTGAGAAGGTCACCAAAGCAATGGATGAGAGAAAAATAGTTCAAACTGCCTACCTTGACCTGGCTAGGGCATTTGACACAATACCTCACTCTGGCATTGCTGACAAACTCAAAAGGTTGGGTACAAACTCATATGTTACCCAGTGGATAGCCAATTGGCTCAGACAGGACCCAGGAAGTTAGAACTGGGCAGCCACCTCTACATATAGGCCAGTTACAAGTGGAGTCCCTCAGGGATCAGTCCTTGGACCACTCCTTTTTGGCATTTACTTCTCTGAAGTCAAGGCCAATGTCACTGGTCTCTGGCTGATAAAAATTTGCAGATGATTGCAAATGAGGAGCTATCATTGAATTTCCAGGAGGGGTTGACAGACTGGTGTCAGAGCCACGGACTAAAACTAAATGCCAAGAAATGCATAATAGTATCCTTCAGGAAGTCATCCACCCCTGGTAATTATCATACTGACAACACACCCCTTAGAGTTGACCCAGCAGTCAGGGGCTTGGGGACATGCATGGATAGTAATCTGGCCTTTGACTATCATGTGTCTACAGTAGTGAGGAAATCCTCTGCTGAGCAACTTATAAACAAAGGTATGGCATCTAAGTTCAAGGAAGTCATTGTTTCACTGTATTTGGCATTCAGAAGACCTGTCAACTAGAATACCCCTTTGGTATGTACTTAACTAGGTCCTACCTCTCAACCTCTTAGAGCAAGAAATCTGGACAAAGGCATTTATAAAAGTGGGACAAAGGCCCAAAAATAGGGACAATTTTTAAATATTGCTCTTACAAAATTAGAAAGTTAGTAGAACAGGTTTTGTATTAGCATGACTTTACTGAAGGGAATGAAGTCGGAAACTCAAATGTCATTATTTTCTAACTTCAGTCTTTAGTGATTTTCCACTAATTTGCCAGAAAACCACAATTTTATGAAAAACAGACAAAAAATGTGTGGCAAAAATCTGGACATTCTGGAAAAATTGTACAGTTGAGAGATATGCCAGGCATATCTAACTACTGGAACGTCCACAGAGATTTCTCACTAAAAGAATACAGGGTTAAGTAAAATGTCCTATGCAGACTGCCTTAAGGTTCTATCCCTGTATTCTGTCTCTTACATGCTTTTGAGGTGAAAGCTATTCCTGATATGCAGGGCATTGTCAGACCCCAATGTGCTGGACCTCCTGCATATCCACAAAACAAACAGTACCAGAATTACCTGTTCTAAAGACTTAAACCTTACCTGGGATATAAATTGGATCTGCTGGAGAGACAGGTATGTATCCCAGAGATTACCCAGTCTGTTCAAGTGCTGTGTGCTGCACAAGAATGACCTGTTTCTTCTGCCGTATCTACAGCAAAATCATATGCAACTGAATGCACATTGATGTCTTTCCACACGACAGAGCTTCTTAAGATGGTCTTTTCACAACCAACAAACGTAGTGTCCCACTTGACTGCTTACACCCTGGTAGTCAACTAACCAGACTGCGCCCCCCCCCCTTTGCAAATTCCTGGATCCGCCACTGTTACGGTTACAGTAGATGTAAAGAATTTATTTACTGTAATTAGCAATACCTATGGCATATCAGCCATAGAACACATATTATCACAAGTAGCTAACTTTGAGCTTGATAACATTAGGCTGATAAGTGAGCTGCTTAAAATAGTGTAAGAGAATAACATATTTATATGTCAAGATGCATATTATCGCCAAAAGCAGGGGGTGACTATGGGCACCCCCTGTGCTAACACTTATGCAAATTTAGTATTGGCTTACTGGGAGAACATATATATGGAGGACAAGATTCATGGAAGGACAAGTTAATTTTCTATGTGTGTTTTGTGGATGACGTTTTTTTGTTATGGCGGGGTTCGTGGATTTACAAAAATTTGTTGAATATTTGGAATCTACAACCACTTTCCTAAGATTCACCATGCAGTATTCCAGTAGAAATTTGGACATTTTGGATGTAAAATTGCTGAGGGATGAGAATGGAGTTTTGGACACAACCTTACTTAGAAAAAACTGTTGGAAATATAACATGCTATCTTATGACAGCATGCATCTAAGGTAAACGTTCAATGGCATATTAAGAGGGCAGGTTGATAGAATTTCATGAATATGTATGCAGGATACACATTTTGAACAAGAAATAGACAAGTTAGAGAGTAACCTCTGTCTTAGGGGATACAATGAAAATAGAGTTAAAGATGCTATTAATAAGCGTAAACAATACAGAAGTAATAGGTCTAGGCCTTGGTTCTCCCATAGCCAACAGGATGGAACACCTGTTCAGTCTAGAGCCTCACAGATGGATAATGTGAGGCTAATGTTAACATATAGTAATAACATAGTGGGAATATGTGATATAATAAAACAGAATTGGAATGTTTTGCTGGTAGATGAGAAAATAACCAAGGTATTGGGAGAAAAAAGAATAGTTTTTGGCTTTGGAAGAAATAAAAATCTGAAGGATTTATTATGTCATGAAGGGAAGACAGAAGAATGAAGGAATAATTTTACACAATGTGCAGGTACATGGAAGTGCAGAAATTGAAAAGCATGTGAGTACGTTGTGGAGGCAGAATCCTATGTACAACCTGTATCAGGAAAACAATATTGTTTTGATTTGTATGCAGATTGTAGAACAAAGGATCTTGTTTATCTGGCTGTCTGTCAGGACTGCAGCTCATTCTATGCAGGAAAAACTAACTGCATGCTGAAAAACAGAATTTTGAACCATTTGTCCTCTGTAAGATTAAAACATGAACATAATGCACTTTTCCAGCACATTTCTTAGTATGAAAATCATAAATTTAAGTTTATGGTTATACAATGTGTAAATAAAAACAAAAGGAGAGGTGATGTGACTAATTAGACAGAGCTGAATGAGACTAAATGGATCATTGAGCTAGCAGCATACAAATCCCCAGGTTTAAATGGGGGTTATACCTTTAAGACCTGCACTAAAGAAAAGGAGGGTGCGGTGCTGAATGTACTGAATGTTAACTAAAGAGGTATATAAAAACTACAGTTTCATTTGAGTTTTGTATCTGAAGAAGGGCTTGGTCCTGAAAGTGCTCATTACTGTGTTTTTAATTGTGTTTTAAATAAAAGTTTTGAAGCTGTTCAGTGTGGTGCCCAGTACCTGATTTTTTCTTCTTTCCTTTGGAATCGTTGTGGGCAGGCAGCCTTTGGTGGAGTATCTACAGTTCTTTTTTGGTTTAGACCACAAAGTAAGAAAAAGCAGGAGGAGCAGGAGACATCTGAAAAAGAAATATGGACATGGGAAAGAAAAAGAGATTTAATATAATGCAATAATTACGCAATGGAGAAAGCAAAACTGATCAGTACAAAAAGAGCAGCACCAAAGATATTTCTAGAGAAATAAGGGAGAGGAATCCAGACATGGAAAATTTTGCAATCCAAATAAATAAGAAAACAAAGAGGAAAAGTAGAAAAGAGGATTTGTAATGGAGAAGTTAAAGAAATAGAAACTGAGGTTATGTTCTACCTGCAAAGTGAAGGATTTAGTGTAGAAAGTCTAATTCTGATAACATCACAGCAGGATAGAACAATGGATCCCAAACTTAAGGAGAAACCAATGGAGCAGGAATCATCTGATCAGTTGTCACATGAAGACACTTTGGAGCTTTTCACAGGAAACCAGTACAAATATTCAGCTGAAGTTGCACAGTAAGAGAAGGAACAGGAAACTGGCAACTGTGATGCAGTCAATGTTGTGGAGTGATAGGCCAGTGAGCGCCATATGAAAGAGCAATGGATGGCACAGTATGAAACTGAAGAGAATGTAACACAGGAAGATGCTCTGGAACTTTCTATAGAATGCCTGCAGAAAATGGAAAACAATGAATGTGCCCTCAGTTTAGAAGAAAATTATCTAAGAGAAGAGTTGCTTGATTTAATAGAAACAGACCAACATATTAATATCAATGAAATAAATAGATTACAGAAAGTCAATAAAATCCATAAAGTTAGAAGTTTGATAAAACAAATGAACACAGTAATTAGGACTGTCTATAGAGATTCATGTGATGTAACAGAAGTAAATAGGATATATTATTGTTCAGCTAAATTCATCATCATCATCATCAACCTCCTTTTTCCCATTTTTCTTCATAGGGTCAAGGTGTCATGTTAATCGTTGCCATCTCTCTCAATAAAGTGCACACTCCTGTCTTCTTCAACCCTCATCAAGACCACAAAAATCTTCCTTGAAGGCTTTGTGCCGAGATGTCAGAAGTGAATAAATTGGTTGGATTGTGCTGGCTGGTCGTTTTATTCTTCAACACTCATGCCTGACTGTCACAGATCTTTCACACAATCCATCAACCTCTTTGCTGGACATCCTAGTTTCCACTTACCTTCTTCCTGTCTGATCCAAATCTTCTTCACCAGACTGTCTTCTGCTTTCTGGCACATGTCTACAAACCACCTTACTCTGTTCTCTTTGATCTTTTCTGCAGTTGGAGCTACTTTGGCTTCTGCTCTAATGTCCTTATTTCTTCGTCTGTCCCACAGTGTATATCTTACCACCCTTCTCAGGCACTTCATTTCCATCACCTCTAGCTTCCTCAGCTGCTCTGCCTTTACTGCCCAGGTTCCTGTACCATAAAGTAGTACTGGTCAAACCATTGCTTTGTACACCTTACTTTTCATCTTCTTTTTTATTCTTCTGTCATAGACAATACATTTGTGACTGTAGTCCAGTTGGCTGCAGCCTCTCTGATTCTAGCTTTGACCTCTTCATTCAGACTTCCTTTCTCCTCAACCACCCATCCCAGATACTTGAAGCTATTTTTCTGTTCCACTATCTTCCCTTCTATCACAATTCTCAGCTTCTTCTGATTTCCCCAGTTTGCTGCCATTACCACTTTTTATCTGTACTTAGTTTCATCCAATGTGCCTTCAGTTTTGCATTCCATTCCTCTATCCTTTGCTGAGGTTCTTGCTCAGAGTCTCCCTGTAATGTCACATATCTGCATATAGTAACTTTGCTGATCTGTCCCCTCAACCTGTTTGCTAATGCAGCTCATCACCAGTATGAAAAGCAGTGGCCTCAGAGCTGAACCCTGGTGTACATCCACTCCCACTGGGGACCTCTCTGTGAGGCCAAACACTGATCGTACTTGAGTCATTGGGTCCTTGTACATAGCCTGCACTAATTCTATCAATGTTTCTGGGACTTTGGACCACTACAGTACTACCCAAATCAGTTTTCTTGGGACCTTGCCATATGCTTTCTACAAATCTAGAAATGCCCAGATAGACCCTTTCCTCATCTCTACCATCTTCTCAACTCTCTGTCTCACTGCAAACATCGGGTAAGTTGTGCTGCATCCTGATCTGAATCTGAACTGTTCATCTTCTATTTTACGTTCTAGTACTTTGTGTATCTGTTTGTCAGTTACACTTTCTGGAACTTCCATGCAATGTCATAGGAGTCTGATGTCTCTGTACTGCCCACAGTTGTGGATGTCCCATTTGTTCTTGTACACTGGCATGAGTATGCTTATTCTCCAGTCATCTGGGATGTGCCTTTCTCTCCACCCTGTTATGAGTATCTTAAGGATCCATTTCACCCATCTCACCCAGCATCTTTATCATATCTGCTGTGACCTCATCTGATCCTGCTGCTTTCCCTGACTTCATTTTCCTTAGTGCTATTCTTATATCTTCTACAGTGGGCTCCTCTTCTACTCTCATTGTAGGCTGTTTCTGGGGCAGTACAGCTTCTGTGAGGTTCTCTTCATTCAGGAGCTGCTGGAAATACTCCTTCCATCTGCCTTTGATGTCCTGTGGACTGGTGAGCAGGGTGTTGCTGGTATGCCTTATGAAGGGTGTCTGACAATCTTCTTTATCTTTCTGCTTTTTCCTTGCAACCTGATATAGTTTCTTTGTACGACCTACTGAGTCACTTTCCAGAAGCTGGTACTGTGCTTCTGATGCCCTATTCTTTGCAGTTGCAACTCCTTTCTTAGCCAGCCAGTATTCCATCCTAGCTTGGTCAGTCTTTTCTATTTCCTTTGATCACTTCCTGGACTTCTGCATTCCACCACTAGCTTTCCTTATGTACCTTATTTCCATACCTGGCTCAGCCGCATATCTGTTCTGTAGTCCTAACACATGCCATTTTGAGGTGCTGCCATTCTTCTTCATCTCCAACTATTTTCTCCTCTTCTTGTGGTGCAAGGGCCCTGAGTAATTCCTTGAACTGTTGTACTTTCTTTTCAGTCAACTTCCAGGTTTTCAGCCTGGTCTCTGTTGACCTGAGAGCCTTCTCTGACCACTGCTTGTAGCTGATTGTGGCAACCAGTGTTTTATGCTGTAGGCTGACTGTTTCACTAAGGATGACTTTGCAATCATGGATTCTACCCCGGTCTCTTTTCCTTACTAGGAGGAAGTCTACCGGAGTTGCATGTTGGCTACTCTTGTAAGTGATCTTGTGACTCTCTCTTTCTGAACCATGTGCTGGCTACTATCAAGCCATTTGCCAGACAGAAGTCTAGAATGGCTTCTCTTTCTTTATTCCTGTTGCCAGACCCATGTGGACTCAGGCAGTCCTCATACCCTGTTCTGCCTGTCCCGATATGTGCATTCAAGTCACCCATTATCACCACCAATTCATGTTGTCCTGCTTTTTCTAGTAGGTCCTGCAACTGCTGTCTGAATTTACTGTTTTATTTACTATCACAACCCGGCTGTGGGACACAGGCTGAGATTATGAATACTGCCCTGTCATTACACTGCAGTTTGACTGACATGAGTCTGTCACTAATTCTGATGATATCCCTCAATTATGCAACTAAATTAATAACAAATATCAAATAGAGTCGTACCACAAAAATCAAGGCATAATATGGGAAAGGAAGGGGAGAAATCGAATGCTGTCATGGAAGTATCAAACAGAGAAAACCATAAAGCAATTAAGACAAGAAGTGTCACAGTTAGAAGAGGGAACAGATCAACAAAAAATACTCAGAAACATAGGCATGATTAAAGCAATGTGCAGTATCCAAACAGATCAGGATCTAGCGTGCATTATAGCAAATAATAAACTAAAAATATGAGCACAGGCAGAAAAACAGAAGATATGCAGATAAATATAAAGTACACAACAAGCAATTTATTGATGACCCAAAACGTTTTATAGAGAATTGGAAACAATGCAAAAGGAATTAAAACACCACCAAAAAAGAAGAAATAGATACATTTTGGAGAAGTATCTAGGAAGATCATGTGGAACATAACAAAGATGTTAAATGGATAGAAGAAGTAAAAGAAATAAGAAGTTCAAATGTACAAGGTATGAAATGGGATGAAGTAAAGGCCAGAGAGATTGAAACAAAGCTTAGAAAAGCTTCTAACTAAAAAGCCACAGACACAGATGCAACTTTACTTCTGGCTAAAGGTATTAACATCTTTAAATGAAGACCTAGCCTTGAGTAAGAACTATTTATATGTGCAACCTGAACAGAATGGCTAACAACAGGAAAAACAATGCTTCTACTTAAGAGCGAACCTGGAAACTATCCTAAAACCTATAGACCAAGAACTTGTCTTCTGTCGATATATAAACTCTGCACTGGAACTGATGCTGACACAGTTTATAGTCATGTAGATAAAACCTCAATCATGGCAGTAAATCAAAAGAGTAATAAAAGAAAAACGTATGGAACAAAGGATCATTTACTGTTAAATAACGTTATAATGCAGAACTGTAAAAAGGGGAAGAATCTAAGTATGGCATGGATAGACTACAAAAAGGCATTTGACAGTATTCTACATCATAGATAAAAGAGTGCTTAAAAATGTATAAGATAAGCCCTACACTGATCAATAACATTACAGCGAACATGAAACAGTGGCAAACCACTTTGCAATTAAGCCATGATAAAGGACAAATTACTATTCCAAGGATAAAAATTCAAACGGGTGACTCTGTCACCGCTGCTCTTTTGTCTTACACTTAACCCATTAAGCTGCCTACTCAAGCAGATTACATCATAGTTACAATTTGGCTCCCAGAAAACAGCAAAGTGTTAGGAATTCTCATCTTCTTTTTGTAGATGATTTAAAACTGTATAGTTCATCAGATGAGGAGCTGAAAACACGACTGCAAGGAGTAAAAACTTTTTCTGACGAAATAAGAATGTCATTTGGTCTTGATAAATGTGCAAAAGCCACCTTTAAAGCAGGAAAGCTGTACCAACAAAACATCAGTGAGGGACAGGAATGTGATACAAAATAACTTGAACAAGGGGAGTATATAAACATTTGGGAATTGTTGAAGGATCAACAATCAAACATGAACAAATGCAAATAAAACTTAGTAAGGAATATTTTAGAAGACAAATACTGAAAATAGAGTTGACAGCTAGGAACAAAGTCCACCCTATAAACCAATTTGCTCTTCCTGTCCCAACTTACAGTTTTGGAGTGATTGATTGTTGGCCCCAAAAGGTGTTGGATAGGTTGGACAGGAAAACAAGAAGGATGCTTCATGCTCATCAAATGATTTATTAAAATCAGTGCATACCAAGATTATATATTACCTGTTCTGAAGGAGGTATGACCCTCCTCAAAATTGCTTACATGTATAGATCTGCAATTGTGGGACTGCATACATATTTGCTGACCTCACAAGACCCAAACATAGTGAAAGTTTTGAAACATGAAGAGAATGAGTCTAAGATGAATTCCCTGCATCAACTGAATGTCCCAAAAAACAAAGGAAAGAATAAAAGGTGAAGAATCACACAAGAAGGCAAGAAATGTAAAAGTAGCATAAATATAGTTGTGAGTGTGGAAAACTCTTGGAACAGCCTCATGTTGATATGGATTGTATGCAGGAATGGTTAAGGAGAGGTGAATTTAAACCAAAAGATGAAGGGTTAATATTGGCAGCCCAATATAGTGGATTACATACATATTGCTTTACAAAGTCCATTGAACATGTGTGAGAAGCAGACAAATGTAGGTTTTGTAAAAAAGAATTGGAAACAGTCACACATCTTGTTGCTGGTTGTGATATATTAATGTCAGATGGACTGTATACTGAAAGGCATAATAATGTGGCAAAACTGTTGCATTGGGGATTGTGCAAACATTAGAATTTTGAAGTTGCTGAAAAACTCTGGAAACATCAGCCAGAAAGCATCATAGAAAATTATCAAGTTTGTATACATGGGATCATCCATTAGCAAAAGTTCAAGAAATAAACGCAAAAAAAACACAGATAAAGTAGTTCATGAAAAGAAGATAAAAGTAGTTGATCATTAAAATTGCTACACCCAGTAATTATAGTGTCTTAAGTACAGGGAGACAGAAGTCATAAAATACCACTATTTTTAGGCAGAAACAATGGCAATGTGGAAGAGAGATACCCAGAAAGAAGTAGTAGGAGTAACGGGTCTTATAAAAAAGAATTTACAACCATACTTAGATATGTTACTGATGCATGTAACTCCATACAAATTGCAGTTGGAGTCATTAGTGGGCACATTGCGGGTGCTGTGAAGAGCACTTCTCGGTAACATCAAAGACTGAATCCCTAGTTAATTCTTCATGTCAAAGATTGAAACACTACTAATTTCATGAACATTAATCATACTTTGACTTAGGAATGGTGTCTATTCCCGTCATGACATTAGAAATCCAAAAGACTTGGAGAAATTAAAAGAGGGTTTTTTGGTGTGCCGCCTTTTGATAAGTCACCATGTTAGTTATACATACTTTGGGGAGCACCAAGAGCCTGGATGATGGTTAAGACTGTGTAAATAGTCTACCTTGATCTGGCTAAAGCTTTTGCTACAATACCCCACTTAGGCATTACAAACAAGCTCACTGACTTAGGTAAAAAAACTTTTATCACCCACTGGATACCCAACTTTCTCACTGATAGGACCCAGGAGTTAAAATATGAGAGTCCACCTCCACCAAGAGGCCAATAACTAGTGGAGTCCCCAAGGCTTGGTACTGTGCCTGCTCCTTTTTAGCATCTATTTATCTGAAATGGAAGCAAATGCTGAAAGTTTATGGCTAACTAGGTTTGCAGATGATTGCAAGCTGGGGATTATCTTCGACTTCCCTGCAGACACCAGCATGCTTCAAGAAGGTCTATTTCTGACTATCAAGTGATGCCAAGGCCATGGTCTCAAACTCAAAACTAAGAAATGCATAATTATACCCTTTGGGAAGTCAACCATCCTGGTTAATTTCCATGTTGATAATATACCCTTAAGAGTGCACCTAGTGGTCAGGGATCTGGATATGCATGTAGACAGTAGACTTACCTTGCATAACCACATGGCCACAGTGGTGAGGAAATCATTTTATGTTGTGCAACTTATAAGTAAGGACATTGCATCTTGGTCCATAGAGGTCATTATCCCACTGTACTCTGCCCTTATCAGACCAGTTATAGAGTACATTGCTCTCTTTTGTATGTACCTGACCAGGCAACTGCAGCTATACTACTCAGACAAGCACCTCGTGGTCCTGCAGAGTGGTCCTAGCTACAGAGAACTCAGAAAAGTGACTACTTTCTGGATTTAAGTATCTTTACTGTTTTTTTGCTTGGAATAGCTTCTCTAGCTTACCCTTAACAAGCTGAAACTGTTTTTTTAGCTGTTTGCTGCATTATTTTAAAATTTGCACTTAAAGTTACTTTTTAGTCGAATTTGATCGAAAGTTTGTTTGTTTGTTTGTTTGTTTAATTTAACTGTTGAGGCTGCCCACTAAAGTGTGCTAGCCTGTGTAACTGATTTATCACTGTTTCTGCATTTTCTGTGTGTTTCTATCAAAAAAAGAAAAAAACAAAAAAAATCCTTGTTTTCCCGCCTCTCCTCGACTAGTTTAGACCAGTTTACAGGCATTGCTGTATTCTGGGCTGTGGTGTAGTTCCTGTGTTGTCCATTACCTTACTTGGATAGAAGGAAGTTTCTTTGCTCACCAGTGGGAGTGGGGAGCCTTGAGCAGCCTACCTGTCCCTATAGGAAGTGACCTCAGCACAAGAGCTGTAGTAATTGGTTGTTTTGGACCATTTCTAGATCTTTTGTAGTTCCCTGTTTAAAATCCGCCTCTGGGCATTTTTTTCTGGCTATACTACTCAGACAAGCTCCTCGTGGTCCTGTAGAGTGGTCCTAGCTACAGAGAACTCAGAAAAGCGACTACTTTCTGGATTTAAGTATCTTTGCTGTTTTTTTTTGCTTGGAATAGCTTCTCTAGCTTACCCTTAACAAGCTGAAACTGTTTTTTTAGCTGTTTGCTGCATTATTTTAAAATCTGCATGTAAAGTTACTTTTTAGTCGAATTTGATCAAAAGTTTGTTTGTTTGTTTGTTTAATTTAATTGTTGAGGCTGCCCACTAAAGTGTGCTAACCTGTGTAACTGATTTATCACTGTTTCTGCATTTTCTGTGTTTCTATCAAAAAAACAAAAAAACAAAAAAACAAAAAAATAATCCTTGTTTTCCCACCTCTCCTCGACTAGTTTAGACCAGTTTACAGGCATTGCTGTATTCTGGGCTGTGGTGTAGTTCCTGTGTTGTCCATTACCTTACTTGGATAGAAGGAACTTTCTTTGCTCACCAGTGGGAGTGGGGAGCCTTGAGCAGCCTACCTGTCCCTGTAGGAAGTGACCTCAACACAAGAGCTGTAGTAATTTGTTGTTTTGGACCATTTCTAGCTCTTTTGTAGTTCCCTGTTTAAAATCCGCCTCTGGGCGTTTTTTTCTGGCTATACTAGTCAGACAAGCTCCTCGTGGTCCTGCAGAGTGGTCCTAGCTACAGAGAACTCAGAAAAGCGACTACTTTCTGGATTTAAGTATCTTTGCTGTTTTTTTGCTTGGAATAGCTTCTCTATCTTACCCTTAACAAGCTGAAACTGTTTTTTTAGCTGTTTGCTGCATTATTTTAAAATCTACACTTAAAGTTACTTTTTAGTCGAATTTGATCAAAAGTTTGTTTGCTTGTTTAATTTAACTGTTGAGGCTGCCCACTAAAGTGTGCTAGCCTATGTAACTGATTTATTACTGTTTCTGCATTTTCTGTGTGTTTCTATCAAAAAAACAAAAAAACAAAAAAATAATCCTTGTTTTCCCGCCTCTCCTCGACTAGTTTAGACCAGTTTACAGGCATTGCTGTATTCTGGGCTGTGGTGTAGTTCCTGTGTTGTCCATTACCTTACTTGGATAGAAGGAAGTTTCTTTGCTCACCAGTGGGAGTGGGGAGCCTTGAGCAGCCTACCTGTCCCTGTAGGAAGTGACCTCAGCACAAGAGCTATAGTAATTGGTTGTTTTGGACCATTTCTAGCTCTTTTGTAGTTCCCTGTTTAAAATCCGCATTTGCGCTAGCCGGTTAAACAAGGTTAAACTTCTTCTGGCTCCGCCAAGTCTGCTCTTCAAATTTTCCCTTAAGGAAGCTCTACTCTTAGTATAATCAGACTACTCGCTATATTATAAGCCTAGCACTTGTTCTCAAAACTTCTCTACTAAATAAGCACTCTCGTACTAAGTAAGCACTATATCCACCTACCACCCCTGTGAATATCCACTTCCCATAAACACACAACTCTCCCTTATACTGTTCTAGCATGTCAAGTGGTAGATTGCTGGCGTCCTCTCCAGTTCAACTGGTTAATCTGGGTATCTTGAGACAATGCTACAATTGTCTCATGTACACAGACAACCCTTTCCTCCTCCCAACAAACACAAATACATGTGAGAGATGCAACTATACAGCCAAATTGGAGGCTGAACTCTCTCAACTCAGGGCTGGCATGACCAGACAGGAGGAGATGGTAACCACACACACAACAAACCCAGTCCCACATAGACCTACCACAACTGCAAACCAAACACATAAAAATACAAAGACATACTCGGAGGCTCTAATAAGAAACTTACCAAAACAACAGAGGCTCCCAAAGCAGACATCCAAAAATCCACCACCTCAAAACAAAACACATGCAACACATACTTCAATAAATCAGTGTGTCAACCAATCACAGCCCTTAAGGCCAAACACCATGCCTGATACACTAGTAATAGGTGACTCTATAGTCAGACACACTGATGTCCTGCTTACCAGGCTGAAAAAGGAGAGGGTGACTGTGAGCTGCCTATCGGGAGCTAGGATCCGCCACATAACACACGCACTCAGGTCACTCCAAAGCAAGTACAAATATGACTCCGTCATTGTCCATGCTGGGGTGAATGCCCTGAGACGTACCTCCCTGGACTACATGAAAAGAGACATAGAGGAGCTCTCTGATTATGTAGCCCAGGCTGGTATGACCCTGACCCTGAGCAGCATCTTGCCCTCACCAAGAATGATGCCACAATACAAAGACAAGATGATCAGCTTTAATAATTGGCTCAAGTACTGGTGTCATTCTAAGGGGATCCAATGTCTGTCTGCCTGGGATGACATGTTGGACAAGCCACGCTGCTTCGCAAGGGATGGCTTGCACCTGTCACCACTGGGCTTCTGGATATTGGCCAAGGCTCTTGCCACCCCCATAGTGCCTTTTTTAAGCAAGGCTCAAAAGACAAACCCACCTCCTTAGAAAACAAAAATGAAAAAAACTAAGGGTAATGCTGCTCAATGCCAGAAGTCTACATCTCAAGATGCAGGCACTCGATGCACTCCTCAGTATGGAGAACATCGACGTCTGTGCAGTAACTGAAACCTGGTTCAAGGCTCCTGAGAGCACCCCAGCGCTACCAGGCTATACCTCGTATCATGCTTTTCGGCCCCAAAACCCGGGCCGAACCCCAAAGGGAGGGGGAGTGTCCATATTCATCAAGGACACCCACACCTCCAGGTTAGTAGCAACACATGAAGCATCAGAGACCATACAGGTGCAACTAACCATAGGCAAAACTGCTATACAACTGGTAGCATGTTACAGACCACCCTCCCAATCTCAGGAACCCCACTCAGCCTTCCTGAAGACATTGGAGGATATGAATGTATCACAAAATACCATCATACTGGGAGACTTCAACTACCCAAACATAGATTGGTTACATTATTCTAGCCCTAACACCCTAGCCCAAAGGTTCCTGGAATTCATAAATTCAAATGCACCGGAACAACTAGTCACCTCTCCCACTAGGGGAGATAATATACTAGACCTGATCATCACAAACATGGAGACAAAATGCTCCACACTGGAGGTATACCCCTCACTAGTGAGATCTGACCACAAACTAATCATCCTGGATATACATATCCCACCTCCACCTCTAGCACAAAAGACCACAGTGAAAAACTTCTCAAAAGCAGACTTCACTCTTCTTAAGACTGAGATGGTATCCTTTAAGCCCACTGGGCCAGTGGATACCACATCCCACAATGCCAAATCCTTCACAAATGCTTTCTATGGACATCTCCAAGAATGCATGGATCATGCAATCCCAAATAAATCCAAGTCCCTCTCCACCAAAGGCAAGCGTCCTGTCTGGTGGACCTCAGCCATTAACAAATTGTATAACAAAAGAAGGAAGCTACTGCACGACAGAGCAAAATCCCATAAAGGGAAGACATCTCTGATCAACATTAGCAGAAAACTACGTTCTCTCATAAAAACTTCCAAGGCCAACTTTGAGAGAAAAATCGCTAAGGACACTAAAGATAACCACAACGCCTTCTTCAACTATATTAGAAACCTGGGCGGAAACCCTCAGATATGCTCAGAGTTAGTTCACAACAACAAAAAATACACTGAACCCACAGATATTGCCAACATTCTGGCTGACAGGTTCAGTGCAAACTTCTCCCCTCCCTCACCCCCAAAAGAAGAAATACTTATCCCAGCTGAATGTAATCTCCCTGTCATCTCAGATGTCCAAGTGAGAACTGCCCTCAACAAAGCTAAAAACACAGCATCAATGGGACCTGACGGTATCCCGGGTTGCATGCTACGTGAACTCCAAGAGGAGCTAAACCCGCACATAAAAATGCTACTTAACCTTAGCCTTACTACAGGATATGTACCTGAACACTGGCGTACAGCAACAGTGGTCCCACTCCACAAAGGGGGTACCTCTACAGACCCTGGGAACTACCGCCCCATAAGCTTAACCAGCCTGGTCTGCAAAGCTATGGAAAGAATCATTATGGAACTCATAAACAGAGACATAGGGGACCTACAGACACTTGACCCCACCCAGTTCGGCTTTGTAAAGGGCAGATCCTGCCTTTTGAACCTGGTTGACTTTTTCGAAACAGTCACTAGAGCCATTGATGAGGGCAAAGCAGTCCATACAGCCTACCTGGACTTGGCTAAGGACTTCGACACAATACCCCACTCAGGCATCATAGATAAGCTCACCAGCTTAAACGTAAACCTTATGTCACTAGATGGGTTGCAAACTGGCTAAAGGACAGAACCCATAAAGTTAAAATCGCTGGAGCAATGTCAGACTCAAAGCCAGTCACAAGTGGTGTCCCACAGGGATCTGTCTTGGGACCCCTCTTGTTCGGCATTTATTTCTCGGATGTTAAAGCAAACATGGGAGGGTTGTGGCTGACAAAGTTCGCAGATGACTGCAAACTAGGCGCCATAGTCGATACACCAGTGGACACATACATCCTACAAAAAGGCCTCACAGAAACGGACAACTGGTGCCGGAGTCACGGCCTTAAACTAAATGCCAAAAAATGTATAGTCACCCCCTTTGGGAAAAACAAAGTTCCCACAAATTATCACATAGACAGCAACCCACTGAGTATGGAAAAAGTAATCAGAGACCTAGGGACCCAAGTTGACAGTGACCTCTCATTTGACACCCACGTTGCCAAAGTGGTTAGAAAAACATTCTACCTTGCACACCTCATCATGAAGGGATTCACATCCAGATCCAAGGATGTCATTGTACCCCTATACTCCTCCCTCATCAGACCCATGATTGAGTACAATGCCCCATTTGGTATGTACCTCACCTGGCATTTGCAACAGCTGGAGAGACCACAAAAGTACCTCACCAAGAGAATCAAGGGTCTCCAACATATGTCTTATTCTGCCAGACTAAAGAAACTCCAGCTCTATTCAGTAGCATACCGCCTGCTCAGAGGTGATCTCTGCCTGACGTACAAGGCCATGTCCAATCAGGATCTGATGGACATGCTCCACCTCAAAAAATCCAAATCCATCAGGACCATGAGAGCTAAAGACTTAAACCTCAGCACAAGTATGAATAGGACATGCTGGAGGGATAGATTCATAACCCAGAGGCTTCCCATGCTTTGGAACAAGATCCCAGTTCATGTTAGGCAGAGCCCCTCACTGACTCTCTTCAAGAGAAATCTTGATGAGTGGATGGGAGATCGTAAGTTTACACATCTGTGTCACTGCTAGACAGGGGCACAGTAAACTAATTCTATTATATAAGGGGGCCTTCATTGTGTCACTACTAGACAGAGGCACAGTATTCTAAATCTATTCTGTGCATTTTTGTGCATTTTTGTACAATTTCATGGGGTGGCGAAAGCCACATCACTATGGCTAGGCTTACAAATGCCCCAGGGCAGATTGCCTAGTACTACACTATGAAACTATGAAACTATGAAACTAGAATGACATTAAAGGTTCCTTACAAAAAAATACAAGGTGTAACAAACCAGCCTTATGCAGAGCACCTTAAAGCCATTTTCCTCTACTCAGTCTCCTATAGATTGCTGAGGAGTGATCTATGCCTGACTTATAAGGCATCCACAAACCCTACACTTATGAATCTCCTACATATTCATAAGTTAGAGTCTAAAAATACAATGACCTGAGTTTGTCTGTGACTTAAACAGACTATGCTGGAGAGACAGATATGTGTCCCAGAGACTGCCCCTCCTACTGAACAGGCTTCCCATCCATGTGAAGCAGAGTTTGTCTGTTAGCCAGTTTAAGCACAACCTTTAGTGATTATAAAATGCAAGTATCATACAGTCTGCCACCAAATGTCCTCACAAATTTGGCCTACATGCTGGCTTGTCTGTCTTCAGAATGATTTTTAATATAACCATTTACGCTGAACACTGGAAAACAACAAGTATGATTCCACTATATTCGGAGAGGGCAGGAATCAGGAAGAGTAAAGAAGTCTAAAGATTTGTTAATCTAACAGCAGTGGCAGAGAGACATAAGGACACACTACTGAGGGAAAGGCTGGCATCTCTTCTAAAGGAAAATCATCTCCAGGACAAATACAAGCATGATTTAATGGTTATAAGAAACCATAAGTCAAGCTTGATACAGTTTATGACTGATTTACAAGAGAACTTCAGAGAGGAATATGAGTAAATATGGCCAGCATGGAGTACTTCGCAGCCATTAGCTCAGATCTGTTCAGGTGAATGCTGGGAAAAGTGGAAGAGTTGAGTCTTGGATCAAGACTAAATAAATGAATTGTTTTATGGGAGGTAGAAAATTGTGGTGAGAGACAATATTAGGAATAAGGAAAGTGACAACTGGAACATCACAGAGACTGGTTTTGCGCTCACTGCTTTCACTGCATTCATATGATACTGGTTCATAGGTGAATACTAGGCTAGGCTACCTTCATAGGCCATTTTAAGCCTAGCTGATTATCCCATTAGTTAAAATTATCCATTACCCAGTTCCATGGTCTATATTTATAGACTAGCTATAGGACAGTGATTAGTTCTGTGTGAGGCAGTGATTATATCTAGAGAATATATTTGCGCTTTTATAAGGTTCATATTACAGGAAGAAACCCTTTAGGTATTGTCTCTGACCGTAAGTAGTACAAGGGGCAGTCCTAGGCTAAATTTCCTCATTCCCATCCATAGATCCAGATTACGCTTGAACAGGATCAGGTATGAATTTTGTTTTACACAGAGGGGTAGTCTGTTTCAGAGTAATGATAACCTCTGAGAGATGTACTTGTCTCTCCTAAACTTTTTGTTTAAGTTACAGAAGAGGTTTAGGTTCCTGAAACAAATATTTCTGATACTAACTGACTTGTGGATGTGGCTCTGCAGTAAGTCCATTAGTATAGGGTATATACTGTGGGTCTATATTATATATTCAAATCTTCAAAATTTCAAACATCATATGTTTAACAACATATGAGCGAAACTTGAATCTTCGAATATATAATAAAAACGTAAAAAAAAAACACTTACCTTAACACTCTGAGCAGAGTGCCAAGCCCCCCTGCACCCCCCACACCCCCCTACTTAAATACATCAACTCCGAGACCGCACTTCAGTGCAGAAAAGGTAAATTTTCCCATTCTGTGCATACGGTGCCATTGCTTTTCACATTCAAACTTTTAAAAATTCGATCATATGGTGTCTACCATATGACATTCGAACTTTGAAATGTTCGATAATTTAATAGCGACCCATATACTGCATGTAGGAGAAGAGAGGCTGGGTCACCATTTTCACTAATGACAAAATATTAGGTGAAGCTATGGAGACCTTGAAGAGATTGCCTACAAATGGGTTTAAAAAGGCTGACCAAGTGTACTGAGAGGTGGCAGTTAAAGCTCGGTGCAGAATAACAAACAAAATATATTGTATATGGACAATAACAACCAAGTGTGAAGTATCAGATTTAGAAGTTGTAACCAATGGCAAGAGTGCAAGAAGGGATCAGTGGGTCATTGAAAACAAATGGACTGGACCTCAGGTCCCTTCTAATTCCCAGTCCTGAGAATAGACAGACAGACACACACAAAAATAAACAACAGTTCAAATAGAACAAAAATGACTTCTGAAGTATGCTGTTACACCTTTTTACATGTTTTGAAAGGGGGATTGAAGCTACCTGCACCCACAAAGTGAGAGAATGCACTTGACATTCCTGTTACTGATATGTACTAACTTCAGTTCACTGTATCAGATTAAGGGAAACACTGCAATATACTACAATGTCAGATTTATGAAGTACTGCCCCACATTCATAGCCCTAGTGCCATGATTCAGAGGGCTGCTTGCAGTTAAAATTTAAAATCCTTAAAATTTCATCATGCACCCCTGGGCTACAAGGAGCACAATAACAATGAAGAGGCAGCAGCCAACAACATGAAGTCTTGCATTCTCAAGCAGATAGGCTCCAAAAGTAAAAAGTTGGTACTTTTAATCTGCTTGAGATCCCAGCTTAAAGTATGCATCTTAAGTATAATGTGCAGTTCAGTCCGTGACAAATAAACTTACAGCATATGCCTCCCTGTAACCCCCATGTAGGGTAATTCCCCCACACTACCATAATGTATATAAATGAATGCCATGGTTGCCCAAATATGATGAAAGGAGAAATTTCTAAAAACAGAAGAACCACTGTGGGACATGCATAAAAACAGCACTGGCATTGTTTTTATATATAAAAAGTGTGATTAGTGAAATGTATATTGGGAAGCTGAACTCAATAAGTTCATTTTCCAAGGTGTTCAGACTTGTGGGAAGTGTAGGAAAACCTTCAGACATATTTGAACTTTCTACTTTCACAGACTGAATATTGTATTGCTGAATCATATAAGCCTAATGTTAACTGCACGAACTCTTAAGTCATCTCTTTGCAAACCCGCTGCATGCAATATATTCATAATGTCAAATGCTCTGAATATCGAAGCACAAATGATCAGCCCTAAAAGGTTGAATCACACAGCACTGTAATGAAACAAAAAACACGTGTGCTATGCAGGGGAAGGGGTGCTGAGCCCCCCTACATCCCAGCTACTTATCTATACCAACTCCAAGGTCCTACTACAATGGGGAAAGGACAAAATCCTAGTCCCTGCTGTACTGCGATCTCTAGCATGGTACTATCTTCCATACATCTGCTACTAATGGACAATAATGTTGTGCAATTTGCCATTCACAGTTTGACATTCTGAATGTGTCCCATAGAGATATTTATGTCTCTCTCTCTCTCTCTCTCTCTCCCCCCCCCCTCTGTGTATATGTACACACACACACACAAACACACACACACACACACACACACACACACACACACACACACACACACACACAAGCCAGAATTGCATTCAAAGTATTAATAGTGTCAAAAACATGCATGTCACTCAGTAACTAAGGCAATAACATTTGAAGAAAACTAATCTAATGAAAACAATAATTAGGACAAAATACAGGTGGTAGTGTATTTTCCTTGGTAAAATGCACTCAATTAAAGTAACTGAAAATAATCTTTTTTTTTATATATATATTTACCTTCCTATATTAACACAGCTTGGATTCAGGAAGATGATCAGAACATTTCATAATTTACACACTATCCTATGAGGCCTAGCACAAATTTTATTAAGGGGAGTGAAAGAATATGTACTGAAACTGTAATACTGGTTCAAAATAGACAGTGCTCAACCAGATGAAGAGCCTAATGTAGTTTAACAAGTAGTACTCAGTTCCAGTAGTAGTAGTAGCAATGGGTCTTATAAAAAAGAATCTACAATCGTATTTAGATATGTTACCGATACATGTAACCCTGTAAGAATTGCAGAAGGACTCATTACTGGGCACACTGCAGGTGCTGCGAACAGCACTTTTGGCTGACATCATAGATTGAAACAAAACTAATTTCATGAACTTTAATCATACTTTGATTAAGAAGGGGGTCCATTCCCATCATGGTATTTGAAATCCAAAAGACTTGGAGAAATTAAAAAGAGAGAAGGTATAAGATTTTCTCACAAAAACTTAAAGTGGCTCTCTGTGAATCGCAAATGGCTAAAAACAATAATCATTTCTATGAAGAGTTTAAGAGACTGAGAAGTTGTCAAAAGTAAAATTCACATCACACATATTCAGTGGGTAGCTGACACTGAAATGATTTATATAAGCAGGGCATTTTGAAGGTACACTTAACATTGCAGTTAGCACTTTACTGAATAATAGACCCTTGCCTGAGGTAACGAGTGGTACAAATTTCAAAAAACAGTACCACCTCTTCATTGTTAGAAGGTCTTTGTGAGTGTAACTAAGAAAAAATCTAAAATATAGACAGACAGCAGTCAAGTTATAAATATACTTTGCACAAAAAATACTTTACCACCAGTAGTAGCTATACAGTTAATTTCTCTTCAACCTTATCTCTTTTAAACACACACACACACACACACACACACACACACACACACACACACACACACACACACACACACACACACATACACACACACACACACACACACACACACACACACACACGGTGTATGCTATTTTTTCTCAACAAGGGTGAGGTGTAAATGGCACTTTGGGTCACGTGAACTTACTGAAAAAGCACCATATCACATACTCCATGAATAAAATTAGAAGTGATAGATAAACCAGTTTGTTAGGAGCATTGTGAAGACAGTAGCATTTAAGGACTACCTGTCAAGGCTCAACAGTTTTGTAGAGTCACTGTAACACTGTTGGTATAATGGGGATTTGGGGTTGGTATAATGGTTAAGGTGTTTACCTCACTGACACCATGTACAAACTGTGATTCTCTCCTTTGGAAGAAAAAACTTGGTTAAGCTTAAAATAGCCCACAAGAGCAGCTAGTCCAGTACTTACCTATGAACACTAGCATCTTGTCATCTTAGTTTTAATGTTGATTAGTAGGTTAATGAACCCAGGGGGCCTTGTTAAGCCCAGATATGCTTCCTAGTAAAGCTCAATCAGAGGCCATAATGAGATTTGAACTCATAACCCATGATTTACTAAACTAGTGCTCCATCCCTAACTTTAAACACTACAATAATGTTCATTTGTTAACCATGTAGGCCTACTGTGCACACAGTCCCTTTTCAGGGGTGAACCAGAAGCAATGTCTGGTTAAGTGATTTGCTCAAGGTAACATAGCAGGAATATGAGGGGTGCAGGAATCAAACTCTGTACCACAGGAAATATAGCCTAAATACTCTGCACCAACTGCCAAGAGAAGGGAAGTAAGACCCTGCTCACTATATGTAGATCTCATTTTTCAATAGTGATATCAGAAGTCTGACCCGAGTAACATGCAAACTATGTTTACATCATTTTCAGTGGAAGAAGGTATTTTTGCGACACCAACTAGCTATTTTGTTTGTACTGTAGACATTAATACTGAAGTAGGAATATTTTAATCTGTTTTAGCCCAATCTGCAGCTGAAAGATTTTGGCAACCAGAAATGATTGTCATTTTTCTGAAGTACAAGAAAATACTTCAGTTTCAGGGAGGCAGAGAAGTTGTGCCATGTCAACTTAAAGGTTTCTTGGCGGAAAATGAATCTGTTTACTAAATGTTAGAGTCTATTCAAAATAACGGAAAGAGTAAGTGAGATAAGTTACAGAGTTATGTGGAATGGTAGGAAAAGGACAGAAAAGATACACCATATCATTGTTCGGACACCAATGAAGGAAGCACGGACTTCTGTAGTTAGCTTATCAGTGGAGAATAGGGAATGTTGTGAAGAAGGAAGATTGACCTTTATGCATGCAGTTCAATTAAATCACAACCTAAAAAATGCGGACAAAATTTACTACCCAGTGATAAACCACACGGATAAACCAGCAAAAGTAGAACAAATCCCAAAAGTATCCATGCTGGATAAAAGCAAATACAGGCAACTCACATAAGTCTCTCCAAGCTTCTTCGACAAGTCTTTATTAAACAGATGTAAGCGCTTTCAAAATGTAAAGCATTGCTTCTTCAGACACAAATTGTAGTAAACATCAAGAAACTGCTACTGAGTTGAGTCTGACTGAATTTGTGCAGAAATTGAATAACAGTAGCGGTTTCTTGAAGTTTACTATGAGACATTCTAGTACAAAAATGGAGTTTCTAGATGTCCATATGTTACATAAAGACAAATAAACTACCTTTCTTTCTCATCCTAATACCATAAAACATGGACATAGAAAATATTAGTTGTATGTTAATGTAAGAAAGAAACAGTATATTAATCTCTTGTCTTAACAATTAATTGAACCATTAATCTATTGTCTACTTGTAAAGTTTGTTTTGAAAATATGTTAAAAGAATTTCCTTGTACTCTGATCTATTATGCCACTGTTTCACAGTCTCACTAACTGGTTTATAACTGATGTATAAATACCTGTTGTCTCTGTAATTAATTAAGTGGAGCTTTTCTCCCCAGGCCTCTGCTGAAAATGGACCTCGTCCAGTCGGACCATCCCAGTTAACAAATGTAAAATAAAATAAAATAAAATAAATAATAAATAAATGTAGAGGTTGTGAGAGAACAGGATGGTGGTTTGTTGACTAAAATACATAGGAAGAATTGTTATCATCCAGCATTTCTGCACAGAGACAGTATGCACCCCCAGTACATTTTCCCCAATATTGTGAAGAGCCAAGCCATGAGGGTGTCACGTTTGTCCTATGAAAGCAGGGAGTTTGAACGTACCCTAGAACATTTGAAAGAAGATTTTAGAGGGAGGGGTTATACCCAAACTGAAGTGGATAGAGCTTATGAACAAATGCTTAGGGACCAGACCCTATTTTTCAGGGACAAGGAGGTTTAAGACGAATAACAAGCAGCAGAGGGGCAATATGTCTACATTTCTGTCGTACGCTAAGGACGTTGTGAAAGTGAGGGATATTATAAGGAAGTGATGGTTACACTCCAGATTTCTATAAAACCTTTAACTTAAAACTTTCATCTATTCTTCTAAAAGTCTATAAATACATTAAATTAGAAAGTATAACAGACCTCTATTGGAACAATTCCAAAACAATCTTTATTCCAAAAAATAATCTTGACAAAGCCAAACCACATAATTACAGACCTATCTGCTTGATTAATGTTGATATTAAAATCTTCTCTCTCCTAGCAGAAAGACTTAAAAAAGTAATGCCTTTCTTAATATCCCCCAAACAAGCTGGTTTCATGTGCAACAGACACATGTGGGGTAACACTTTAACCTTAGAATCCATGATCCAACTAAACAAAAATGATAGAAACCTGATATATGCTCTGACGTTAAATGTTTGTAAAGCATTTGATACGGTTAACTGGAAATTTTTATTTTCATCTATATCCCATTTCAACATCCCAAAAGAATTTTCTGACATGATTAAAATGTTATACAATGACTCACACACATTCCTCTATATTAACAAAAGATTATCCAGCCCAATTACGATTTCTAATGGAACAAGGCAAGGATGCCCTCTCTCCCCACACCTCTTCAATTTATTCATAGAGTCATTTTTCCTTTATATCTCACAAAAAAAATTTACTCAATTCCTAAAGTCTTGAACACTAAAGTAATGATGTCAGCAATTGCAGATGATTTGAACATATACTTTGAACATCCCAAAACTGATTTAAAGAAAATAACTGTGAACTAGTATAAGAAAGATATATGTAGTTATGACTTATGATTTATTAACAGAAGAAGTTAAAAAATGATTCAGTTTTACTGGACTTTTTTATTTAAATATAGAGACTTGGTGGATATTTTTGATAAGAATTTGAATTTTTCATTCAGAAGAGCTAAGAATATAAAGGACATGCTGGTTCATGCTAGATTTTCTAAACCCAAAGTGTTTAAGCAGTCATCTTTACCTGGTGGGAACCCATCCCTGTTGTACATGTATAACATGTCAGTATGTTAGTAAAACATTTAGGTATATTAATAGATTATGTTTTCAACCCAACACTATGTTTTCATGTAATACAGAAAGCATTGTGTATGCACGTAAATGTCCATGTGGGATGTTTTATATAGGTGAAAGTAAGAGGGCCTTTAAGACCAGGATACAGGAACATGTTAGGGATATTAAAAATGAAAAATTATAAAGTCCACTTACAATGCACTTTAAAAAATATCATAGAAGAAACCCACAGGGATTGTTAGGCTCAATTTTAGACATATTCCTACTAATAAATATAATATTAACACAAAGAAAAATAACTTTTGTATAAGGAAACTCTTTTTATACTAAAATATGGCACTTTAGCCCCTGGTGGAATTAATGCAGAATGCAACTGGAGAGTTTTTATTTAAATTTAACCTGTGTTTTAAATTATTTAATTGCTTGATTGATTAATTTTATTATATAAATGTGTGCTGTACTTTTTGGCTGAATTCTCCTTGGAAGGCTATTGCCGAGGCGCTAGAGGTTGGAATAAATTCAGAAGTGATGGATCCTGAATTCTTTGGTCGTTCATTTTTTAAATATTTTTATATTTTTTGTTTTATTTGCTGTTTGATTTTAGCATATACTTTGAACATCCCAAAACGGATTTAAACAAAATAACTGTGCCAATAAATGATGTCTCAAAGGTATTAGACTATAAAGTGAACCAAAGAAAATCCCATATCTTTCCCATTAATCCATTAAATCACAAAGTAAATTAGTTCCCGGAATCTCCCTTCAAAGCAGTCTACTCCTTCAATACCTTGGGATTTGTTATGAACACAACCAGACCTCCATGTTACAGAATTGAATGATTGGCGGAACTCCCTGGTCAGCCTCAGTAAGAAGCTGAGATCCCTCATAAAATCCTCCAAAGCTAGTTACAAAGACAAAATCGCCACTGATTCTAAAGACAACCACAAAGCATTCTATAGCTATGTCAAGAATCTCAATGACAATACTCAGATCTGCTCTGAGTTACAGCACAATGGCACTAAATATACAGAACCAACTGATATTGCCAACATCCTTGCAGATAGGTTCAGTGCTAACTTTACCCCTCTCGCACCCCTTAAAGGGCTCATCTCTATACCGGAAAAATGTAAAGTTCCAGTAATCATGGCTGCACAGTTTAAAAACACACTCTCTAAAGCCAAGAACACAGCATCCATGGGACCTGACAACATCCCAGGCTGCGTTCTACATGAACTACAGAACAAACTGCCACCCCACCTAAGTACCATGTTCAATCATAGCCTCACCTCAGGCTTTGTGCCCACTGAATGGTGCACAGCAACAGTTATCTCAATTCACAAAGGGGAAGCCACCATGGACCATGGAAACTACCGCCCCATTAGCCTGATGAGCCTGGTCTGCAAGGCTATGGAACATATCATTGTGGACCATATAAACAATGACATTAGAAATCTCCAGTCTCTAGAACCTACCCAGTTTGGGATTGTAAAAGGCAGATCATGTCTCATAAACCTGATAGACTTCTTTGAAGTGGTCATCAAAGCTGTAGATGAGGGTAAGGTGGTTCACACAGCCTATCTAGATCTTGCCAAGGCTTTCGACACCATCCACCACTCTGGACTTATAGATAAACTCACTAAACAAGGTATAAATCCTTATGTCACAAGATGGGTTGCCAACTGGCTCATTGACACTACCCACACTGTGAAAGTAGCAGACTCTAAATCCAACTTCAGACCAGTGACAAGTGGAGTATCACAGGGTTCAGTCCTGGGTCCTCTCCTGTTTGGTATCTATTTCTCTGAAGTACAGGCTAACACAGAAGGTCTTTGGCTAACAAAGTTTGCAGATGACTGCAAACTAGGAGCCATAATCAAAACTCCTAATGATGTGGACATCCTACAAAAGGGCCTCAATGAGACAGATGCCTGGTGTCAAAGCTATGGCCCCAAGTTCAGTGCCAAAAAGTGCATTTTCATCCCTTTTTGGAAAAAACTCTGTTCCCATGAACTACCACATAGGCGGTAGTCTACTTAACCTCGAAAGTGTGATAAGAGACCTTGGGACACAGGTGGACAGTAGTCTCTCTTTAATAATCACATAACCACAGTTGTCAGGAAATCACCTCATCACAAAAGGTTTCTCATCCAGGGAAAATGAGGTCATTGTTCCCCTCTACTCATCACTCATTAGACCCATCACAGAGTACAATGCCCCTTTTGGTATGCACCCCACAAGACATCTACAACAACTGGAAAGGCCACAGAAATACCTCCCGAAGAGGATTACTGGCCTCAAACAGATGCCCTATGCAGACGATCTCAAAAAACTCCAGCTTTACTCCGTCATATTTCGCCTACTCAAAGGCGATCTCTGCCTAACCTACAAAGCTATGTTAAACCCTGAGCTGTTTGACATGCTCTACTTAAAGAAATTCCAGTCCCTTCGAGCTACATGGTCTAGGGAACCTAAACCTTGTCACCACAATAAACAGAACATGCTGGAGGGATAGATTCCTATCCCAGAGACTTCCCATACTCTGGAATAAACTACCGATCTATATCAAACAATGCTCCTCTTTAGCACTCTTCAAGAAAAATCTTGATGATTCGATGGGAGATAGGAAATTCACCCCGGGGATCACTTCTGTGGCTCTGCTCAACAGGGGCACAGGAAAATACTGTTCTTGGGTGGCAAAAGCCAGGGTACCATTTGGCTAGGCTTATATAGGCCCTAGGGCCAATAGCCTAGTGCCTACCCTTGAACCTATGAACCTATGAATAATCTACATAAGACATGGTCAAAAATAATGCAGGACCTCCATAGATGGCAACAACTGAAACTGTCTATGATGTCCAAAGCAGCAATAGTTAAAATGAACGTACTACCAAAACTATTATGTCATTTCAATGCATCAAACCTTATTATTTCAAACAGCCTCTTTCACAAAATGAACAAGGAACTTGCCAAATGTATTTGGTTTCCTAAATCAGTTAGGATAAACTATTTAAAACTGATATACCACAAGGAAAAAGTGGGTCTCAGCCTACCAGATCTCCACCTTTATTACAAGATTATTTGTTCCAACAGACTTACTATAATCTCAGGTACTCATCCCCCATCTAAACCTAATCTCAATCTAATTTACATAAAGCAAATAGTCCACCAAATATGTTTACTATAATTACACCACTTACCTGAATATATAATAAAAACACTATACTTGTCAAATAACATTCAAAGCTTCTATGTGAAGTATTATACTGGCACTACTCACATATGAAACTATCTACTACAGTTCCTCATTGTGTTCTGATATGTGAAAATATCTGCAAATGTTTTTTCATTGTATTTTTGCTGTATGTCATCTTTTGCCGACTATTATTAATACATATCTATGCTATATAACCTAGTGATTTATACTTTTTTGACTGGTGAAACTCTAAACTGTGTAATATGTGATTTGTAATTGTTTGACCTGTGTAGAATGGTCTAAAATGTATCTGGAGCTTTTCTTCCCGAGCCTCTGCTGAAAAAGGACCTGTGTCCAGTTGGACTTTCTCAGTGAACAACTGTAAAATAAATAAATAAATAAATAAACAAATAAATAAATAAATAAATAAACTTCTGCCCTGGCAAGGATAGATGGTCCCCCTCCTGTGTTAGAATTTGGCATCAACATGTGATCAGAAATAACATTAACCCAAAGCCCTCTCCTTTATAACTCCTTTAAATCGTAGAAATATTAAATTAAATAATATTTTAAAACATAAGATTAAATTAATTCAGGAGTTGATAAAATCTATTAAAATGGACAAGTTCTTTCCTCTCCTTCAACCAATCCACTTGAACCCAAATATTAGGATTAACAACGAACTGATAAATCTCATGGAATATCCCCTAATCAAAGACTGTTTTATTTGGGATATATTAAACATAAGGATAAAAAGCTACAGGACCTACGTCTAGCACTGAAAGTAAACAACAAATATACCATTATTCTATATCAAATAAGAGGGGTCACATCAGCGTTAATCAAAAACATACCTTCTAATGAACAGGATATCAATAGACTAATGGAAATTATGGCAAGCCTATCTAGCAAGGAAAAAATGCTCTCCAATATCTATAAACGGATAAATCTCATTAAACATAGTTCTGCTTGTCTATATGCCAAATACTTGAATCAACATGGATCCACACTCACAGAAGAGCAAAAACTCAAAGCAATCAAATCTACCATTAAACTATCTCTCTTTAAAAAAGTCATTTACATGCAACTAATTATCAGTAACAATGCCTATTATACACCCTCCATCCTTAATAAATTTGATCCTAAAATCTCCCCATTCTGTACATGTTGCTCATACCGACAGGATGACCTTATTCATGTTCTATGGTTTTGCAAATATACCCACAAACTTTGGTGCTCTCTTAAAGTACACTTAGAAAAAATGTATTACCAGAAGTCGACCCTATCCTGGGAACTTGCTGTTCTCCACATCACTGTCCTCAAATTATCTAAGTTAAAGTACCATGTTCTAATTACCCTTTGCTCACTAGTTAAGTTATATATAATTAAAAATTGGTTAGACCACACCAAACTTTGTTGGAGCGGATTTCGGAATATGGCATTTAAATATATTTCCTCAAAAATTCATTATAAGAAACACAAATAAAAGAGTCTACTACAAGAAATTTTAGAAACTTCTACTTGACCATGCCCTTAGCAAAGAGTCAGTAATTTTGTGAAATGTCACATGTTGTTTGGTTACAAGATGGTCTAAATAGTCCTTACATTAAATTTCTGGGTTTACTCTTCCACACATGAATAATAGTCTTATATAAACAATGTATTGATGTACTAATATTTATAATTGTGTTCTTATTCTTTTTCTCATATGCCATGTTAGCACACTTGTAGATATTGTATATAGTTTTTAGTCTTAGAAACTTGTTTTTCTAACCCAAGGGTTGCTTTGTATTCTTATATGTAATTATTACTGCCATATCCAACTGTCTGATTATACCTGAATTGTTTCTGCTACTCAAAAACAATAAAAATTTTTATTTGAAAAAAAAAAAAGTAAATAAATAAGGAAAAATTGGAGCATCCTGCAAGTGGATGAGAGGATCAGTGGGATGGTAGGATTCAGACCCAGGCTTATTTACATAAATAAGAAGATGTTGAAGCAAATGTGCTATCTGTATGTTCCCAAGATGACTAAAGAAAGGATATTAGGTACTAGGAAGTGTAATAGGTGTGCAGTTTTATGTAGGTAAAACGACTCGGCAGCTAAGGAACATATTAGGGACCACTTCTACTGCACTCGGAAGGATTTTGGTTATAGTGCTCTATCAAAACATACATTGCAGACAGGGGATGACCATATGTTCTTGTTTCAGGTTTGTGCAGGATGAAAGTAAGAGAGTGGGTGATTTGGTAAATAAGACAGAGAATGCGGAATTACAATGGATATTAAGCTTGGGGGCACATTGTGGATATGGCCTCAATGACACGGTTTCATGAAAACCTGTCGTGAAGTCTAAAATACATAAGTGAATGAATGAAATCATGAATTGTTTGTGGTTTTTGTGAGATTTCTCTTTAAATTTTACTCTTTAATGGTTTTTAATTTGTTGTCAAGTTATTTAATGAGAGGGGGGGTGTCTCCATGAACTGCTACTGTCTGAATATGTTTTAGTTTTGTATATAGATGGTAGCCTAGCTGCTACAATTTGTGTCTGAAGAAGCGATGTTTTACATTGTGAAAGTGCTTACATCTGTTTAATAAAGACTTGTCGAAAAAGCTTGGAAAGACTTTTGTGAGTTGCCTGTATCTGCCTTGTTCCAGCACGGATACTTTTGGGATTTGTTCTACTAAATCACAACCTATTTAAGCCCAGCAAGAACCAAATAAGTTTCTGTTATGGACAAAGAGGTGTTTGCAGAATTGTTTGTCCAAATAAATCTGATTCAAAGCCATAGCAAGACTATTCCAAGGGAAAAGATTGGCTGAAACAATGCATATCATTAAAGAAAGGCCATGCAGGAAATCATAAAGAAATGGCTTAACATAGAGTATCAGAGGTCATTAATGAGAGCAGTGACATCACAATGTCAGTCTCAATACCTAAGGGAACAAATGATTTTGGAAGCAGAAAAGTATTAAAAAGGTGATAGTAAACCAGTACATGGCCTGACACAACTATTGAAAAGGTAGGAGAAGACAAGTGTATTAGCTATGTTAAATGGCCTATAACCATTCAAATGTAAAGCACTGAACTGCATGGCTCGATCTACCACAAAACAGAAAACTTGAAACTGAGAGTTTAAAACTAGTTCTGACCATTTGGAAGACCAGTCCTCTATGTCCACTCAAGTCAGCAGCCACATACATTCACTTTCACCCTTGTGGGTCAAACAAAACAAAATAATTGTTATTTTCATGGAAGAGCTGTAGAAGCTGCCTCATGTAAAAGTTCCCCTGTCCCAACCAAGTTAGTCTACAGTGCCATTCTACTTCAAAAATTACATGTCACCTACTGGTGCACCATGCAAAACAAAATATTATTTGTACTGGAAGGGTGGGAGCAGTTGTCTGTTTAAAGGTGAATTCTGCCCAGACATGCGTGCCAACAGCAGTGCTCTACTTGTCAAATTATCTGCTGCTCACAGGTGTACCAAGCAAAAAAAAAAAAAAAGCAATATTGTCTTAGGAGGAATGTAGCAGTTACCTGCTGTAAAGATGTACCCCCAACCAGACAAGTGTGCCTAGAGCTCTGATGCACTTTTCAGATTACCTGCTGCTCACAGGCATGTAGGAATACACTGATTTGATGGCAAACCAGTGTTGTTTTCACCACTTCTAAGCAAAAGTCTTATACTAGTCAGGCAAAAGAAGCTTTTAGAGCAATTAATTAGGATTAGGGAATATATGAGGTTGCCTTGTTTCACTTTCAACTCACAGAAGCCATAAGGACTAACAAACATTGTCTTTCATAACTGTGAAAGACTGCAAAAGCATCTTGAGTAAACATCCACTGTCCCCTTATTGACTTATTGGCTTTTTTCTCTTTTTTAACCATATCTTACCACTTTCTGGTTGATTAAAATTAGGTCTCTATGAGATCCCTTTTCTGTGCATGATCAAAGTGACTGACTCTCAGTAATATGCAGGGTGTAGTCTAGTTTGCTACCTACCCACCCCTTATTCCCCAACCATCCCAGTAATCTGCAGTTTATTACCATTTCCCTTCCAGCTCTCCTACCCTCAATATCAATCCTCTTAAACTTCTAGAAAATTCTAAGCACCATACAACACATTTAATATGCTGTCTTCTCCTTTGCACGTGCAACCATCAGCTCACACCCCACCTCTCATTTTCTACTTTCCTTTACTTTTTTATGTTGCATCTTTCTTCTCAAACTAAAATACCATTACCAGATACTCCCTCAAAAGAATCTATGCAGCCAGTCCATACAAAAATTGTCCTTAAAAACAACCAATCCCTTTCCACCAACTTTGCAAGACCACTTTCCATGACCCATCTCACTCTCTTATTCCAAGTCCCAAACCTTCTAAGACTGGCCCAGACTATTTTACACCTCTCCCAGAAAACACATAGTCATTCATGGTTGTACCACTGTACTGTTCACCCGCATCTTCCAACAAGCCTCAGCACATCTTTTCTTGTAACTTAACACTAATATTTTCCTCATGGTCGCCTATACATCTTAACAAAAAGCAATTCAGATAGTAAATTAAAGACCAAGCCCATTTTCCATCAAACCTATATAATGTTAATAATTCTCCTTAAAGGAAACATTAAACCTAAGCTTGGTGCCTCCCTGCACTTTTAGACAATTGACTCCTGCACTATCCCCAGTTTTTTTTTTGTCCTGTTTAATGCTTGCAGACTCAATAAGAAAACACATCACATAAATTGCTCTTCATCTATGCATACCATAGATCTTGTTGCAACTACTGAATTCTGGCAGAAAGAAAGTTCCCCACATCTCCAATAATTCAAGAATAATAGGCCAGGACATAGGTGCTGTAATGCTTTACAAAAAATGCCTTAGCCACTTAATAATTGCTCAGGCAAACTCCAACTCTGACTCTAATCCAGGGTGGGTATATCTAAAGTTTCCATTAGTTAACAACAAACTCTTAATGCTGCACACTTCCTACCCTCTTCTCCTGTCCTCAGAAAGTGAAATCCATCATCACCAACATCCATTCATCCACTACAAAACGTTACTCCAACTTCATCACCCTAGGTGACTTAAATCAGAACTTTCAAGGTCCACAGTCATCTTATCATGTCTGATTTCCAAACTGACCTTCATCTACTGCAAAATATTTCTGAGACCTATTAAAATTGTTAAGATTTTGCTGGCTTGTTCTCTGTGGTGGTGAATATTTCTGAAACCTCTAGGCAGGTCTCAAATCATCAAAACACCAAAATCAAGACTCTTGTAATTCTAACATTCCCAATTCTATTCCAAACATATCCATCCCCCCAACTTATTTTAGGTGACCAATGTCCCATCACCTTTTCTGTTATCAACCAATCAAGGATACTTTCCCCTTTGCTAAAAAACAATCATTTAACATCATTACCAAACTACAAATGTACCTCACATTCAAGTGGGATGCCATATTGTCCAAAGATGACCCCAACAGAGCAACTGCTACTGCAACTCAAATTCTCATCCATCTTGAACACCAATTCCTCCTTCTAATTCAAAGACTTCTGAAACTTCACAAAATGACTGAATAACTCAAGCATCTTCAGAAATGATTCTTGACAAAGATGGAAACAAGACTCTTCTCCAGTCAATAAAGCTTCATATGCCTCCCACAACAATCCATTCACAGACACAAAATAAACCTTAACAAAGCCAAATATATCCATCTCAAGAAATTATTATCGTTATGGACGGATTTTAATCATTTTGCAGGCCAAAACATTATTCAAAGCAGCAACCCTCTCAATTTCATTCAGTATAGTAAATCAAAAGTGTGCCAAGTGGACTTTCTATAGGAATACAGCAACCTTCACACAACTAGCTCAGCTCATCCAGACATACAAATGGCCTACCCTGTCCTCCACTCTATATCCCCTCCTCCCACTTTAAATACATAAGGTCTAAAGTTGCCCATGACCTCCTCAACAACCCTCACTTTGACTCCCTCTCCTGGTAATGACACTCAAAAATGTGGTTCATTTATCACTGACTGTAGGGACCACTTAAGTACACATTGTACCCATATCTATAACGTCTGCTTCATTGGAGGCATCTAGGCAAACTTGTGGAAAACTGTTTTATTAGACCACTCCCTAAACAATCTAACTACAAAGGCCTTTACACTTCTAGTCCTTCTCTATCCCCTCTATTCTAATACAACACAATGCAGCCAATAGTATCATCTTATATAAAACCACCAAGCAGCAATAGAAAACAGATCAGACTACAAAGCCAGCGGAAAAGATGCCACAAGTCTTGTTTTAAGTAATTTATTCACACTGAATAACACTCTGGCGCCTTACAAAATATTCACCACTGTACACCCATATATATACACACATATATTCAATTAAATACTATTAATTAAACAATCATCTAATCAATTATCCATCAATTAAAAAGATAATATATACATTTTAAAGAAACACCCTCCAGTTACATTCATTATTTAAACCTTCTGGAGATAGTCTATTAAATTTTAAAATATATAAAGTTTCTTTGTACAATAATTTCTTTTTTATTAAACCTTCATATGTTTCTGAAATATGTTCCAAAATGCAGGTTTTTAACATTGAAAAATCACTATTGTGACAAGTATAAAAATGTAAAGCTATAGGGCTCATAGCATTATTATTTTTTATATCCATGATATGTTCTTGTAGCCGTAGCTTAAATATTCTTTTAGTCTCCCCTATATAAAACAAATTACAGGGGCAAGATAATGCATATATCACTGACAAAGTCATACATGAAAAAATAGACTTGGAGCAGAATTTTACACCATTAATTCTTCCAAAGCATTTAATGATATTTTGGCAGACCGAGCACCTTCCACAAGGGAAGGTGCCACATTCAGAAAGTTGTAGATTTAACCCTTCACCTGATGAAACAAAATCATTGTGTACCGCCATGTCTTTGACATTTCTACTTCTTTTAAATGAAATATTAGGAGTGCTACAAAGATTTTTTATACTTTCCATATTAATTAAATAGGGCCAATAATATCTAATATAAGCATCAATAATTCTCTTACTTAAAATGTTATTTACAGTAACAAAATAAAGTTTTCTGCACTCCTGCACTATATTAAATTCTCTATTATTATTTATCTTATTCACTAAAGGCCTATTATGAAGTGAATTAATATCAATTAGTTTATAAAGGGCATCTAAAATAACCTTTCCATCATACCCCCTTTGCTTAAAGTTAATACATGTTTTTACTATTTCCTTTTCTAAACCCATTTCATCATTACACAATCTACTTACTCTCAATAATTCATTATAAGGTAATGCTTTCAAAGTATGTGGTAGATGGCAACTACTACTATTCAAGATATTATAATCTCCAATTCCTTTTCTATGTATATTAGTTATTATATTATTATCCCTAATAGCCAAAGTGACAGCTAGATAGTTAACTGTTCTTCCTATCTGTAAGCCATCAAATTTTACCTGAAAACAATTTACGTTTAAATCATCAATAAACTGAGAGGCTATTTCAGCACCCCGTTTATGTAAAAAAATCAAACCATCTATATATCTACAATATAAAACAATGTAACTATTAAAAAAATGTAACCTATACAAAAACTCAACTTCAAAAAGGCCCATAAACAGGTTAGCATACATGGGTGCAAAGGATGCACCCATGACAGTACCCTGTACTTGTTGGTAAATGAGCTTATTAAATTAAAAAAAAATTATGCATTAAACAAAAATGTAATAATTCCATCACATAATTGCTAACAGGGCTATCACCCAGGAACAACCTAACAGATTCCATACCTAACTCATGAGTGATACTTGTATAGAGACTTTGTACATCTATAACTATCCAATAATGTTCTTCATCACATTTAACATTATTGTATCCAAAAAATTGAAAGTATCTTTGATCTAAGAATTTAACTTAACTACATAGTTCAAAAAGTAGGAGTGTAAAAAAATTCCCATATTATGAAGAAAATAATCCTATGCACTACTATAGGTCTACCTGGGGGGAGGGGGTCACATTTTTATGTGTCTTTGGCAGAAAATAGAACTTAGCCACTGAACTTCCTTCTATATTGAATTTATATTGGACATCTTGTCTTGTAAAATAGCCCAGTCTTAGACCTTTAGCTACTAGCTCATTGCAGCTTGATAAAAAACATCAATATTTACTGCCCTATATACTTGGCCATCAGATAAATGGTCCATACACATTTTCAGGTATTGCTTCCAATGTATAACAACAATTTTTCTATCTTTATCTGAAGGTTTTATAATTATGTCTGATCTTTTATATAAATTTAATAAAGACCACCATTCATTCTTATTCATATTATACAAAATATTTTTCTTCACAAAAGGAAAATCCTTCAGAATTTTCTCTAGTGCAAAATTAAGCATCTTAGAAAATTGCAAACTCACTCGATTATTAAATGAAGGTATAAAAGTGCTAGTATAAGTAACCATTTCAGTATTTAAAGTGCAATATGCATTAACATTTTCAGCTGTTTCAAATGAAGAATCACATGAAAAGAAATCTAACAATTTATCTTCACTTGCAGATACACTTTCCTCATTAACTAACATACTTCCGCTATTAGATTCACAATAATTAACCAAATGTAATTTTCTTATTAACTTAAACATTTCTGCTTTAATAAAATGTGTTCTAGGTAGAGCTGTTGGTTAAACTTTAAACCATATTTTAAAACAATTTCAGTTTCACTTAAATCAACCCCAGCTAAATTCACAATACAATTATTCAAGTCACATCTTTTTTATTGTTAACTACTGTGTTAATATGTTTTAAATTAATATTTAGTCCTTTTATTTTGCTGTTTGAACTGTTGAAAGTCTCTATTGCCTTCACAAAATAAACCTTAACAAAGCCAAACATATCCATCTCAAGAAATTATTATCATTATGGAAGGACTGTAATCTTTTTAAACATTATTCAAAGCAGAAACCCTCTCAATTTCATTCAGTATAGTAAATCAAAATTATGCCAAGTGGACTTTCTATAGGAATACAGCAACCTTCACACAACTAGCTCAGCACAGTGTGCCCCCAACCTATGCTCCTAAGGCTAACCACCTTGCACAATACAGTGATCATGGGTAAATTACTGAGGTACACACATCCCACTCACTAAGTTGAATATGGAGCAGGTAACAACCAAATATCTATTACATGCCAGCATGTAAGTCATGATACAGCCAGTCATGTCACTCCACAACAACTATGAGTATCACTTCGTATCCATGTAGGTGTGAATGACTTGGGACACACCTCCCTGGACTACATGACAGATTATGTGGTCCAGGCAGGTGTGACAGTAGCCTTGGGCAGTGTACCACTGTCACCGAGAATGATGCTGTGGTACTATCAACAGATGATTGACTACAACATTGGCTTACATGCTATGTGTCATTCTCAGGGCATCCAGAACCTCTATGCTTGGGATGACATGACTGACAGAATCCAATGACTTTCCATGGATGTTCTACATCTGTCACCACTGGGTTGCCAGGTACTGGCTAAGTGTCTTGCCACCCCTATGGTGCCTTATTAGGAAAGTGTTCCTAATGTTATCATCACCATAACAGCTACACATGTATCCAATCTGAGGGTCAAGCTACTCAACAGTGGACATCTAACTGTCAGGATGCAGTCACTCATAGCAGTCGTTGGAGTGGAGGACACATGTCTGTTGTAATGGAGAGGTGGTTTACAGCAGCAGACAGCAGACCTAGAGTATCAGGCTATGACACATTCCACAACTGTCAGCCCCCAAACATGGGCCACACCACATCCCCACAGGTGGTGTTATCTCCATATTTATTATGGCTAGGAACACCTCCAGACTAGAATCCCATCATAATGCTTTGGAGATACTTCCAGTACAACTGCCTTGGGGTAATAGTGCAATCCAGACCATAGCCTGCTATGGGTCCACATCTATGTCCCTAGACTGTCAATGCAAATTCCTCAACACCCTGTCATCTGTGATGGTCCAACACAACACTGACATAGTACGAGTCTTCAACTACCCCTCCATCACCTGGGGAATGTAGCCAAGCGCCAGTACAGTGGCCCAACACTTCTGGGATGCATCATTCTCATTGCCCTAAACCAGCTTATACTGACCCCTGGTAGAGGATGCAAGAACCTTGATCTGTGTTAACCACTTAAATATGGAACTATTGCTCATCCACAGATGTCAATCTCTGCATGTTGCGATTCACACAGGCTGTAATCAACATGGAACTCAACGTGTCATCCACACCCCCCACAAAGATAACCACTTGGCAAAACCTCTCCAAAGCTGATTTTGCAGCCATGAAAACAGGGGTGGATGTCTTCACTGCACCCATGACAATAGGAAATAGCTGCATGACTGTGGAATCATACACATAGGCATTGTACAAACAGGTACATGAATGCATGGTACTAGCCAGAGCCAACAGAACCTAGACATTGTCCTCCAAATACTGGGAGACAATGTGATGGTCCCCTGCCATTACTAAAGTGTACATCAGAAGGAGAACACTGTTTCAGGGAAAAGTGGTGTCCCATAATTGTTGAACTCCATTATTAGCCTCAAACACAACTTTGAATCCTTCATGGAATCCCTGACAGGCATTTATGACAGAGGAGATGCAGCAGATACTGACAACAGTCACAACAGCCTTTGGTAGTTACATCAACAACCTCCACAGCATTAAACATAAGTGCTGCGAGTTACTGCACAATGCTAATACCTATCCTGAGACAACAGATATTGGCCACAGTCTTGGCAACACATTTAGTGCCAGCTTTACCCTTCTTTCCCCCCACAGGTGAAGTGCTGAGTGAATGTGTTCTTACATGCTGTATCCCATTTCCATTCTAGGCATCTTTGTGTCACCAGCATGTTGCCCTGCAGCAAGGCCATGGGATTATGGCAGTGTGATAACACATCCAACATGTCACAGGCAGTATGTGCACAGTAATCACCGGTCTGTAACACAGTGATTGCATATGCCTCACAGATTATAAGGCTGAGGGTTGTACACAGGTATATGTTGATTTACAACATCGGTTGTAGAATGGAGATAGATACATGTTCTGGACTGGACACACCTCCAATTGCTAATGACCGCAGTCACAGGGGATATTCATCAAACAAACACACTGGGATTACTATTCACACACACACACACACACACACACACACACACACACACACACACACACACACACACACACACACACACACACACACACTTGTCAGTAATGAGATCCAAAGGTTCATTGCTTCATAGGTGTGTAGTAGGTGAATAGGCCTGAAGGGTCTACAAGGTTAGCCCAAGGGAATGCCCTGGCATCAGGCCACATGAAAATAGTCCTCAGTGTGGCTCAGGAGTATAGTCACTGGAGTGGTCCCTAGAGGTGGGTATTGTATTCCCCAACCAATCATCCAGATTTCTATTGTGGGTGGTCAGTGATGTGCACTACTTCCCATGTATGTTATTTATATTCCATAACATGGACACTGTCTGGGTTGTGCACATGTCCCACATGCATGTTCTTTGAAGTGTGGAAGTGTGCTTGAGGTCTCTGTAGCATGTTGTGTGGACAGATTGGTATCTTCTGATGTAGCATTCCTGACCTCATTTGGTGAGACCTGTCTATGTAACTGAGGTAGTTATTGCACCTACATTTTCAGTATAATATGGGTATTAATTGTAGTTATTGGCATCTGTCCATACACGGCATGAGTATAAGGCATGGTATGCCCTTTGTGGGGTGCATTTGCAGACTCTACAATTGTTGCAGGTATCCAGTCGAGAACATGGTAAAAGGGCCACTGTACACATTGATTGGGCTACTGAGGGGATGGAACAAGGTGCCATGTCCCTTTGCTTGCTGGATAATGCACAGTCAGGAGATGTAACAGATCAAAGTGCTTTCTGATGTCAGTGGCATTGTTGTGCACACCAGGCATGTAGTCCACTGCAATTACACCATGGGTACTATCTGTGAGGCACTATGCAGGGGAACTACCAATATAGTGGTTGTTGCCTAGCCAAGTGTGTTTGTGTATGATTCGTGGGTGGATAGTGGTCTCTGAGTATTAGAAGGATTGCCTATATTGTTCACTAATCCATACTGTCACATAGTCATTACACATGGCACTAGACATTTAGGGCTGTGGATTGTCTACACCAACGTCTACGGTGTTTGACAACTGTTGTCCTTGTAATGTGGACATTAGGACATATACTAAGTCCTCAGCATAATAATTTAGCAAAACCCGCCACCCAGTGGATCCTGTTATTACACTATCCCACCAACCCCCACACAGGATATTGATGACAGACACACACACACACACACACACACACACACACACACACACACACACACACACACACACACACTTGCCAATACTGAGTTTCGAACCCCTACCTACTTACATATTGCTACCACAGTGTTATGCATTTATCGCACCCACCACAAAGCTTATGGGATGAATGCTGTCCCAAGGTACTTCTAAGGTGAGGAACATCACCAGCCCTTGTAAATATGGGTCTATATTATATATTCGAACTTTCTAAACTTCGAATCCCATATGTTAGACAACATATGATCGAAGTTTAAAAGTTCGAATATATAATAAAACAAACAAAAAAAACTTACCTTAATGGTGCAGGCAGGGGGGGGCAAGCCCCTTTGCACCCCCCACACCCCCCTACTTAAACGGGTCTATATTATAAGCATGAAAAGACTAAACAGCGAACGCTCACATGAGCAAAATTGCTGGGAATCGAAAGTGTGATTGTGGGGTTGTGTTACAGTGAGGAGTGGGATATTTGCCCTTTCCTCACTGTAGTGTGACCTTGGAGTTAGAATATATAGTTAGCAGGGGGTGTGGGGGGTGCAGCCCCCCCCCAAATAGCAAGTTCAATTACCGGCATTTTCGCTCATATGAGCATTCGCGGTTTAGTCTTTCTGTGCTTATAATATAGACCCACTTAAATATATCAACTCCGAGATCTCACTTTAGTGCAGAAAAGGGAAATTCTCCCATTCTGCACCAAACGGCGCCATTGCATTTAACCTTAGAATGCTTGAAATTTTGATCGTATGGTATCAACCATATGCCATTCGAAAATTTCAAGCATTTGTGATTCTAATAGGAACCTGTAAATATTGGCATTGGGTGATGTAGTGGGTGAGAGGTTCCATGAAAAAATTTACCCTACACACACATTTACATTTGCCAGGAGTGAGGTTCAAATCTCTATCTAACTACCCTTTCGGACCATTATGGTTACACATTTACCACATGCACCACTGACCATACATGGTTTAGGGCTGCCAACAGGTAATTCTAAGGTGAATGATATCTGCAGGACTGCTAAAGTCAGTGAGATGTGTACTGGGTGTAAATGGGGCCAAAATGCTGGAGGTATGGACATATATATATATATATATATATATATATATATATATATATATATATATACACACACTTGCTAGGAATGAAACTCAAACTCCTACCTATGTAGATATTGCTACTACATTGTTCACATTTATCACATGTGCCACGGAGCTTACAGGTTACAGAGCTGTGCAAAAGTATCTTTGAAGGTGAGTGACATCAGCAGCAGTGCTAAAGGAGGGGTAAGGGAAGAGTTGTAAGTGTGAATGACCACAAAATCAGGTCTTTACAAGGAAACACACACTCTTTCATACCCATACACTCACATTTACACAGTTGCTAAGATCAGGATTAGAACTCCTACCTAACTAGCTTACTACACTATAGTATCACACAGTTATCACAAGCACCACAGACCTTATATGTTGGAAGGTTGTGCAAAGGTATCTTTGAAGGTGAGTGAAATCAGCAGCAGTGCTAAAGGAGGGGTAAGGGATGTGTTGTAAGTGTGAATGACCACAAAATCAGGTCTTTACAAGGATACCCACACTCTCTCACACAAATACACACATTTACACAGGTTCTAGGATCAGGATTGGAACACCTACCTAGCTAGTTTGCTACACTATAGTATTAAGCAGTTATCGCAAGCACCACAGAGCTTATATGCTGGAATGGACACCTACAGGAATGCATGGATCATGCTAACCCAACTAAAACCAAGACTCATTCCTCCAAAGGCAGGACCCCAGCCATAAATAAGCTATACAACAGAAGGGAAAAGCTACTACATGATAGAGCAAAATCCCAAAAAGGGAAGGCATCTCTGATCAGTACTAGCAAGAAACTACGATCCCCTCATAAAATCATCTAAGGCCAGCTTCGAAAGAAAAATTGCACAAGACGTTAAAGATAATCACAAGGCCTTCTTTAGTTATGTCAGGAACCTGGGTGGCAACTCCCAGATATGCTCTGAGTTAGTTCAAAATGACAAAAAATACACTGAACCCACAGACATTGCCAACATCCTGGCAGACAGGTTCAGTGCAAACTTCCCCCCCCTTCCCCCCCAAAAGAGCAAATGTCTATCCCAACAGAGTGTAGCCTCCCAGACTTCACAGATGCACAGGTGAGAGCTGCCCTCTCCAAAGCAGAAAACACAGCATCAACGGGACCGGACGGTGTCCCGGGCTGCATCTTACACAAACTCCAAGAAGAACTGAACCCTCACATAAAGTCACTGTTCAATCTCAGCCTTACTACAGGATATGTATCCAAGGAATGGCGTATAGCAACAGTGGTCCCACTCCACAAAGGTGGTGCCACAACAGACCCCAGAAACTATCGCCCTATAAGCCTGGTCTGCAAAGCTATGGAGCGTATCATCATGAAACTCATAAACAAAGACATTGGGAACCTCCAAACACTGGATCCTACCCAGTTCAGCTTTGTTAAGGGCAGATATTTCCTCTTGAACCTGGCCGACTTCTTTGAAACAGTCACCAAGGCCATAGATGAAGGGAAGGTAGTCCACATGGCCTACCTGGACCTCGCAAAAGCCTTTGACACAATACCCCACTCAGGCATCATAAATAAGCTCACCAGCTTAAATATCAACCCCTATGTCACAAGATGGGTTGCATACTGGCTCAGGGATAGAACCCACATGGTCAGAATTGCAGGTGCCATGTCACACTCTAAACCAGTTACAAGTGGCATCCCACATGGCTTAGTCCTGGGACCTCTCTTGTTCGGTATATATTTCTCTGAGGTACAGGCTAACATGGGAGGACTAAGGCTGACCAAGTTCGCAGATGACTGCAAACTGGGTGCCATAATCGACTCGCCGACTGACACAAGCATCCTCCAAAAGTGTCTCACAGAGATGGATAACTGGTGCCAGAGGCATGGCCTAAAGCTAAATGCCAAAAAGTGCATAGTCATCCCCTTTGGGAAAAACAAAGTGCCCACAAATTACCACATAGGTGGTAATCCATTAAGTATGGAAGAAGTAATTAGGGATTAGGGGACCCAAGTAGATAGCAATCTCTCCTTTGGCAATCACGTTGCCAAAGTGGTTAGAAAGACCTTCTATATAGCCCACCTTATCATGAAAGGGTTCACATCTAGATCAAGAGAGGTCATTGTGCCCCTCTACTCATCACTCATCAGGCCCATAATTGAATACAATACCCCATTTGGGATGTACCTTACCCGACACCTGAAGCAACTGGAAAGACCCCAAAAGTACCTCACCAAGAGTATCAAGGGACTCAAACAGATGCCCTACACAGTTAGGCTAAAGAAACTCCAGCTCTGCTCAGTTGCTTACCGCCTACTCAGAGGCGATCTGTGCCTGATGTATAAAGCCATGTCCAACCCAGAATTAATGGACATGATCCACCTCAGGAAATCCAAATCCCTTAGAGCTACATGTTCCAGGGACTTAAACCTCAGCACAGAAATAAATAGGACATGCTGGAGGGACAGATTCATATCCCAGAGGCTCCCCTCACTCTGGAACAAAATCCCAATCCATGTTAGGCAGAGTCCCTCAATGACCCTCTTCAAGAGAAATCTTGACGAGTGTATGGGAGATCGTAGGTTTACCCCTGGGATCACTTCTATGTCCCTACTAGACAGAGGCACAGTAAACTAACCTCAAAATGGCTATCTTCTGTGACCTACTATACAGAGGCACAGTCAACTAATCTAAAAGAGTGGTGAAAGCCAAACACACTCTGGCTAGGCTTATAAATGCCCTAGGGCAGATAGCCTAGTATCAACCTATGAACCTATGAATCTAAAGGTATCTTTGAAGGTGAGTGACATCAGCTGAAGGAGGGGTAAGTGAAGTTTAGTGAGTGTGAATGGCCTCAACCACATTCATCTAGAAACACACACACACACACACACACACACACACACACACACACACAGACACACACACACTCACACACACTCACACACAACTTTACATTTGACGGGACTGAGATTACAACTGCTACATGGATACCTATTTGTACTATAGTGTTACACAGTTATCACAAGCACCACTGAGACTATAGTGCTGAGGGCTAACCAAAGGTATTTCTACAGTGAATGACATCAGCACAACTATACAATAGAAGGAGGAAGCTACTACATGATAGAGCAAAATCCCAAAAAGGGAAGGCATCTCTGATCAGTATTAGCAAAAAACTACAGGCACTCATAAAATCGTCTAAGGCCAGCTTCGAGAGAAAAATTTCACAGGACACTAAGGATAATCACAAGTCTTTCTTTAGTTATGCTAGGAACCTGGGTGGGAATTCCCAGATATGCTCAGAATTAGTCCAAAATGACAAAAAATACACTGAACCCACAGACATTGCCAACATCCTAGCTGACAGGTTCAGCGCAAACTTTTCCCCCCCTCCCTACCAAAGGGCAAATATCTATCCCAGCAGAGTGCTGCCCCCCTGACATCTCAGATGCTCAGGTAAGAGCTGCCCTCTCCAAAGCAAAAAACACAGCATCAATGGGACCAGACTGCGTCCCAGGCTGCATCCTACATGAACTCCAAGAAGAGCTAAACCCAAACATAAAACTACTGTTCAATCTCAGCCTTACTACAGGATATGTACCCAAAGAGTAGTGTACAGCAACAGTGGTCCCTCTCCACAAAGGTGGTGCCTCAACGAATCCTGGAAACTATCGCCCCATAAGCCTGACTAGCTTGGTCTGCAAAGCTATGGAAAGGATCATCATGGACCTCATAAATAAAGATATTGGGGACCTACAGACACTGGATCCTACCCAGTTTGGCTTTGTTAAGGGCAGATCCTGCCTCTTAAACCTGGTCAATTTCTTTAAAACAGTCACCAAGGCCATTGACGAGGGGAAGGTGGTCCACACAGCCTACCTGGACCTCGAAAAAGCCTTCAATACAATACCCCACTCGGGCAATATAGATAAGCTCACCAGCTTAAATATAAACCCCTATGTTACTAGATGGGTTGCAAACTGGCTCAAGGACAGAACCCACATGGTTAGAGTTGCTGGAGCCATGTCAGACTCCAAGCCAGTTACAAGTGGTGTCCCACAAGGCTTAGTCCTGGGACCTCTCTTGTTCGGTATATATTTCTCGGAGGTACAGGCCAACATGGAAGGACTGTGGCTGACCAAGTTCACAGATGACTGCAAACTAGGTGCCATAATCGACTCTCCAGCCTACACAAGCATCCTACAAAAGGGCCTCATAGAAACAGATAACTGGTGCCAGAGCCATGGCCTCAAGCTAAACACCAAAAAGTGTATAGTCATCCCCTTTGGCAAAAACAAAGTGCCCACAAATTACCACATAGGTGGTAATCCAATAAGTACGGAAGAAGTAATTAGGGACCTGGGGACCCAAGTTGATAGCAATCTCTCATTTGAAAACCACGTGGCCAAAGTGGTTAGAAAAGCATTTTATATAGCCCACCTAATCATGAAGGGATTCACATCTAGATCAGGGTAGGTCATCGTGCCTCTTTACTCATCCCTCATCAGGCCCATAATTAAGTACAATGCCCCTTTTGGGATGTACCTTACCAGACACCTGCAGCAACTGGAAAGACCCCAAAAGTACCTCACCAAGAGGATCAAAGGGCTCAAACAGATGCCATATGCTGCCCGGTTAAAAAAACTCCAGCTCTACTCAGTGGCATACTGCCTGCTCAGAGGCGATCTGTGCCTGACGTATAAAGCCATGTCCAACCCGGAATTAATGGACATGCTGCACCTCAGAAAATCCAAATCCCATCGAGCTACGCACTCGAGAAACTTGAACCTCAGCACTGAAATAAATAGGACATGCTGGAGGGACAGATTCATAACCCAGAGGCTCCCTTCACTCTGGAATAAAATCCCAGTCCAGGTTAGGCAGAGTCCCTCATTGACTCTCTTCAAGAGGAATCTTGATGAGTGGATGGGAGATCGTAGGTTTACCCCGGGTATCACTTCTGTGTCACTGTTAGACTGAGGCACAGTATACTAACCTCGAAAAAGGGCATAGCAAAATTCATTTAAAATGGGTGGCGAAAGCCAATCCCATTCTGGCTAGGCTTATAAATGCCCTAGGGCAGATAGCCTAGTATGAACTTATGAACCTATGTGATATAGGCCAATGGGATGTGTAGTGGGTGGGACAGGCCTCATAATGGGATTCTCTATGTTTGACTGTTTTACTCTTCCCCACATCTGTGTATGAGTGTGTATGTTTGACATATTATATTATGTTGGCCTTAGATATATGTGAGTATTCCTATCAAATGTGTGTGTGTGAAGTATAAATGGTGTGTGTACACAGACAGCTGCGAATAACTCATATCTGTAGTCCACTGTGTTGTGAGACATGGGCTTCATTTCCAGCTGCGAATAACTCATATCTGTAGTCCACTGTGTTGTGAGACATGGGCTTCATTTCTCTAAGTGTAGGAGCATGCCCAGTATGACCTTCCATATTGAGTGTGTCCATCCATTCTAGGGAGATTTGGACTCTAGTTCAGGGTTTTGTGTGCTACAGCTACACCTAGAAAACTGTTTCTGCAGGATATCTGTAGATAGGTTGCCAATATGGAGACACAATGGGCTTAACATAAGGGGGATACTGTAACTATTGCTATCTGTGGTGCTTGTGTGACATGTTTGGTTGTAGAATGGATTTTCTGACATATGTACTGTTTTACACTGTGATGTGTCAAGTCATCAACTACTGACAGTTATCATTCTTTGCTCACAGTTATTTACCGGGAAATACAAGACGAATGAAGCTGAGACCGATATTCTGAGGCATATAGACTACACCTACTGGCACACACCTGCCATTGTGAAGGGGTAGCTACAGACAATAGACTGGTGGTTCTGTGTAAATGGTCCAGCACCTTGTAAGTATGTTGCCTAGGGATCCCCTCCTTGTGCTTTTCTCAACTGCATGGAATGGCCATATCCTGCTGGGACCATACCTCTCAGCTGTACAAATACACCCAGGTTATCCAGAGGCAGGACTCATATATCTGGTCAGTTTACCTTCACATTGTAGTTTACAAGCGGTTTTGTGGCTATTCATTCATGTGTTTGTAGTCAGGAGTAGTATGAATGAACATTAAAGTTTCAGACTTCACACACTACATGAAATCCATGCTTTTACACCCCTCCCCCCCGTTATTCTCTCCTCCACCTAACATTATGTAAGTAATATTTCAGAGGTAACCCTATAGTTGGGCCTTTATCCCAGTAGTATTTATGGCCTGATCCACAGTCCTTGCAGTAGGACATGGGGAAGCATGCTACTGGCATTTTTCAACATGACCTTACATTTGTTTTCTGTTTATTGTGTTAGGTTGTTAGTTGGGACCCCCTGACATTCCGTACATTGGCACTATGGGCACACCATGAGCCTTTGCCAGAGGACTGTAGGCAATTTGAGAGTGCTGCAGGCCATCTTTTACTGCATTTCTACAGGAGATTGTGGTGGAGGGTGCACACCTGCAGAATTTAACATTTGGAATGACTGTATTGGTATTTTGGTTACTCTGTTGGCTTTCATTTCATATTGTATTGTGACCTATCATGCAGACAGGAAGAATTTCAGTAGAGTACACATGTTAGATCTTAATGTCATATATTTCAGTTTCAGACTTCTTACTCTTCAGAACTAGAATGCAACTGTCAGACCTGTTGTAGTATGCATGTGCAGGTCTGGTGGTGGGCTGTTCACCATTGTCATCATTTGGGGGCCTCAGCCCGGCCTTTCTTCATGGTCATCTACACCTGTCCTGCTGGGTGAGGCTGGTAGTGGGTATGGGACCCTCATAGACATCCATGTGTGTGACCTATTGACACCCACAGTTCTTTGGGCCATCACATGTACTGCGGTGGGGGTTATCACCTTGTGTAGTGCTGCCTAGTATGTTGTCACCAGTATTTGTTATGAATTTCCTCCTGTCCCATATAGTGTCTGCTGCTGTCCCATTCAGCCACCCAATTCCCTTGCATGCTTGCATCCATATCATACATACAAGTATGAGAACATACTACTCCATTCAGTAAATGATAGGAGGGTGACTTACCTTGTTGCTGAGCCAGTACTGAGAACAGTGCTGGAGGGTTGACTATGTTGGATGCACATAGTACACTCCCTATACATGGTAAAGCTCAGTTAGTGTCATGTTTGGCATCCCTTCTACGATATGTGTGAATTGGAGAGAGGTATCAGTCCCTGGGTCCCTACAGTGTCTCTGTGTGTGCTATGCATTGCCTCTTTGCCAAGGCCTGGGCATACTGTGCATGCCTCTTTCTGCCTACAGGAGCAGGCTCAGGATGTTCCTCCTTCAAGTCCCTCTGTGCCTGTGCTGGTCTTGGCAATAGTGGGGGGCTGTGTGGCCCTGCCCAGTGATGTTCCTGCTGCAGCTGTTCCTGCAAGATCATATTGTATAGTATGGCACATACTATGAACATTTGTGCACATGTAGCTGGAGAGTACTGCAAGGCTCCACCCAATATGTCAAAGCAGCGGAACCGTGACTTGAGCATCCCAGACACACACTCTACAATGATCCTGATTTGTTCGTGTGCCTCATTATGGTGTTCTTTTTCAGGTGTGTGTGCATTTCTGATGGGTGTCATCAGCCATTGCTCCAGTGCATAGCCAGCATCCCCAACTAGATGGCTATATGGGATGTCAACCCTAGCAAATGCCTGATACAGCTGTGAGCAATGCCAGATGTGGGAGTCAAGATGGCTTCCAGGGCTGCCACCACACACATTCATGATAATGCCCTGGGCATCACACATGACCTGGCAGTTGATGGAGTGGAAGCCTTTGCAGTTTATGTAGACCCTGCCCCACTCACCAGGTAGTGCTTTGATGTGGATGTGAGTGCAGTCTATAGCACCAACTATCTCAGGGTATTCTGCTATATGGTGGAAGAGACGCATATGTCTGGTCAATTCCTCGTGGGGAGTGGGGAAATATGTGTGCTCATTGGCATGTTGTGTCATGGCATCCAGGAACTGGTAAATCACTCTGGAAGCGGATGCCTGTGAGACCCCCATGATATCCCCAATTGGTCTTTGGAAGGTACCTGTAGCTAGTATTCTTATGCCTAGACATATTTTGGTATCCACTGGGATGGGTTCCCCTATATTGATTCTGTGTGTGAGGCATGGCCGGCACAGCTCAACAATTTGCTGTAGGAGGTCCCTGTCCACCCTATAGCACTCCACTATCTCCAGCTCATGTAGCCTCTGGTAGATTACCCTGGGTCTGTACACTCTCTTCTTCCTCCTCACTGTGGGTCGGTTGTCAGCATTCTCCTCCTCACCACACTCAGTCTCTAGCACATATTGATGGAGTAAAGCAGCAGTAGCCTCTAACATTTTTAGCTACTTTTGCCAGTTAAAAATCCCCCGTCTGTGTACACTGGTGGTGTAGAGTTTGTGGGAAAATAAAAAACAGTCTGTAGAGTGTTTGCATAGTTTATATTAGTGTGCTGGGCTGCTGCATGTGTAATTGGCTGATTCTGATACATTCCACCTGCCAGCTATGCTAGTTCTCCTTGCTAGCCTTTCTAGTGCTATTGCCAGTTCCTCCTTATTTAAGCTCCGAGGCATGCTGTGCATACCCAGTGCACAAATGTAAACAGTGCTGCCATTTCCTCTTTTTTTTTTTTTGTTTAAATCCCGGTGCGCGGCATGCACACCCATTTAGGCTATAAACACAGTGCTCAGGGACATCTGACACATGTCCTTCCTTAGCTGTGCTTAGCTAAGGACAAACATGGGCCACAGAGCTCCAATGACCTTACAGCAAGCATGACACACCCCCTTATGAAGTCATTCAGCTCTTACTCTTGCAGTGTTGTATTGCTGCACCTACACTGTTAGGTACAAGCTGACACTTTGAAGAAATCTGTAATTCAGTATAACTCCCCTCATTTGCATAATGTGTAGGTCATTAGTTACTGCACTTAAACAGACCCTTTCCCCTTGACAACCAGTGCTCCCTGGTATTTTTTACATTCTATATGCCATTGACTATAATGGCAACATGCAGAATTGACTTTTCTCTTTTTTTTTTTATTTTGGTACAATCCCATTTGTGCGCTGCTTCCCTAAGCTTAAATGGCCAAGATCGGCCAAAAAAAAGTTTAAAAAAACTTTTATTAATGCCAATGGCCTTTTATTTGGCCATTGGCATGTGTGTTTAACTGTTTTTTAGTGACGATCTGCAGTTTAAGAAAGATTCTGACTTTCTTTGTGAACTTTTTTTTGCAAAAACACTACCCCAGAAATTTGATTTTAAAAGTAACAGAAGAAGTTTCTAATGCCAGACATTTTTCATTTCAACCTATCCTAAAGTATGGTTTCCAACCTAAGCAGCAAAGCAGCACTCTAAATGCAGACAGAACGTTAACCTTTCCAGTTCCAATTTGCAGAGATGCAAGCTATTAGAAACATTGTCTCTAGCAACTGGAATATTGTTGCAAGCTCTCCTACTATGTCTGAACAATTGGGTAGACAACCTATGTTTTCATACAAAAGGACACAAACTTTAAGGAGCTCTTTTGAGAACAGAGACTCACAGTTTTTAATAGGAAATGTTCGCAATGTTTCTCTCCCACCTGGGATGTTCAAATGAAGCAAATGTATCTGTCAATATATCTGTACAGGACCTTCCTTTACATTTGAACATATGAATTTATCTGTTACTTTTTTCCCATTAGTTTGACTGTAATTCTTGTAACATTGTTTATGCGGGGATTTAAGAAGCATTGTGCTGCAATTAGAGGCAAAAACAGTCACAATGCTTTAGCTAGACATACTGCAGCTTGCTGTGACTTTGCTAAATTCCATTTTATTGTTTTGGAGAAAGTTGACTTGTTCTTTGCAGACTACTCAGCTCTACTGGAAGTGAAAGAACTTAGATGGCAGCTCTGTTTGGGTGTGGAGTTCTCCCCGGGATTGAATGATGCTTCTAATTTAAAATGTGTGCTCAGATGGCAGAGTGACAGTCTGGGTGATGTTAATTGTATGCCTTACAGGGTTGACTTTATTGTTAACTTGTAAGGAAGTCTGATTTTATGCATTGCTACAGTGAAAGAGATTAGTACTTCTGTATACTTGGGGACATAATTGTACTTGTACTTTATTACCATTATTACAGATGTTTGAGTTCTTATTTTCAGTTAAGTTTACAGATTGCATTAAGAATGTTGTTCAAGCTTGGTTCTGTTACTCTGTTTTCTGTTTACGTTATGCCCACCTCATGCATATTTATTGGCAATAACACTTTGAGAATTACACTTCCATCATGTGTAAAGGGATTGAACTGTGATTTTGATTGGACAAGATTATTTTTATTTGTTTTCTTAAACTATTTAAACTTTGTAATCCGCAGTTTATTTATTCTGATGAAGTTCTTAAATAAATAAAGAACAAAAGCGCCCTCAGTCACAGGTTCTACCTGCTGCATTCCTTCTTCTTGTATGTATGTATGTATATATATATATATATATATATATATATATATATATATATATATATATATATATATATATATATATATATATATATATATATATATATATATATATATATATATATATATATATATATATATATATATATATATATATATATATATATATATATATATATATATATATATATATATATATATATATATATATATACATATAAAAATACATGTTCCCTACTGTTGAATGACTATGCTGCATGATATGTTTGAAAAAATATCAGACATGTCTACAGCTCAGATGGCGTAGTAGTAAATTGCTGTGGCTATGGTGTACAGGGTCCTGGTTTCAAGACTTGCAAGGGCTGATTATTTTGTTGCTGGGCAGAACAAGGGCTGTTGGATACACAATGATTAAGGCACCTTTAAGCAGTTGTAAGCAGGTTTGTGTGGGTTTGCGTGGTGGTAAGCAATGCTAACTCCCAGTTAAATATGTTTACAGCCAGTTAGCCTTAAAAGTGCTTAATCTGTGTAGGCATTACTTAGTGCCATGTAAACAGTCTTAATCCCACTTACTACTGCTTAAAAGAGCTTACTCCCGCTTACCCCCACACTAATTTCTTTTAAAAAAAAGAAAAAAGGTGTGATAGGAAAGTGGTGAAAAGGGGGCCATGCAGAGAGAAAGACAATAGGGAAAGTAGGTAGGGATGTGCAGGACTGGTGTAGAGAAGATCCATAGCTGTCCATTTCTTCTACAGCAACAGCTGTGCATATATACTGAATTTGGAGGTACATTTGGATACTCAAAACCCCTGAGAAAGGGGTGATGACAACAATAATGTGTTGTGAAGCCAATTACAGCAGATTACATGTCTCCAGTGGACACATATGCAAAATGGACAGCTATGTATGGGGCAAGACTTTTGGGGGCAACATTTTGCCCCTTTTTTTTAAGGTGAGAGTGGGATGTTGGGGAAGGATAATAGGTATATTTGGGGAGGTAGGTTGGGTAGGAAGACAGACAAGACAGCATACAGGGATGGTATATGACACATGTGAGGGGTAAACACCTTGGACAGGGAAGGATGTTTGGAAATGAAAAGCACATGAGCCCCCAAATGGAAACAGTGGGACTGATATCCCCACCCATGGGCAGTCACCACTGCACCTTCACAGCCACAAAGGTGGCTGTGCTGGGGGCTGAGCAGGAGGAGCAGGATGACCCTCTAATTGTGCCATGTGGCATGGCTGGTGAAGCAGATCTCCTTTCAGAGCTCACTACGCATCAATCCCCAGACCTGGCTTTGGGTGATGGTAACTTGTCAGCGCTTGCTCCCAGGGGGACAAGCCCCATCCCCTGAGGTAGTTCCACCCAAAGTTGGTGCAGGACCAGCCGACAAGGAGGTCCTGGGGTGGGTCCCAGACATGCTGGGGCCCAGTGCCACGGCCAGACAAGGTGGGAGAGATGGGACCGCTGGGACCACCCTTCCCCAACAAGATATGGTGTTGCAGTTTTAGAACATATGTGGGTTAGTAATAGTCAACACAATCCATGATTAGTTATAACAGCATGCAAAGATATTCCCATTAACCCAAAACAACAGATTTGGAACAGTTGCATAGCAAACAGAACACATGCATATATGGAACCACAGTGGCCATTACAACTGCATGCAGGTTACATTGATAGCAACCGGCCTCCAATGATAGCATTTCAACATGAAACATTAATAGAAACACATTTCAATATTTGTTGAACAATAGGACATATGTCCCAGCAGTAGGTTTAGTGTAAAACATACCCATTGATTTGTGTGTTTAGATTATTGTTGCAGATATGGTGGGTGGGAGAGAGATGTCAATTAACAACTTGTATATCCTTGCAGTACTCACAACTTTAATGATCATTGCTCTAATCATTACTCTACAGGTATTATTACAATACCATATGGGCTTGGTTTGGGCAGTGGTATGTTTGTACACAGTGTATAATTCAACCATCTTATAGCTACTTTCTACTTCTCTTAACTGGAAGACCTGTGGGGGAAATGGTTATTAACACTACCTGACTGTTTCTACACATATTCACAAAATCCTAGTTGAAATTATGCATACAGCTTACTACCACTCCTGGGATTCTAACCATGGCTGTGTCTGCTAAAAACACAACAATATGTGTTTCATCAGAGTAAGCTATTGAGAAACTGCTGTCTCTTCCTTCAGTGTTTTCTAAGTCTCTCTTGGTTGTACAATCTGACTTTGTAATTACAACATTCTTATACAGACATTCCTAGACATATTTTTTTTTTATGTAGCACAGTGTGGAAACAGTGATTAACACAACATTACTATTCAGATATCATATCTTGGTGAATGCAACATTTCAAGCCATACAATACCAGCATAAACACAACCAGTCCAGGATTTAGAACTTTATTGCCAGGCAGTTACAGTTTTGTTTAAATATGACCTATATGGGACTATTACTGCCATATTGTGTGGTTTACTCAGTACAAACCATACACATTTTTTATACTGCCAGGTGACATTCTACTCCTTTATATTTATTTGGTATGACTACTACAAGCAAGATTGTTACTCACCAGCCTCGCAACACAGCCTTTGCAACCTACTGATATGGGCTTCCTAGTTCGCAGCCCGCTCAGTAGAGAAACATTTAGGCATACCTATCCATCACATACACAGGCTGGAATTTGGTAAACAGTGTTTGCTATGAATACTTACACACTGCTCCGACATTACCCCTCTGTCTTGCTTTTTGGACCCACTGTTCCAAGAGCTCCTTCTTCCTCCATTTCAAGTTGGCATAGTAGTGCTGGACCGGCTCACAAGTACGAGGGATACCAGTGGCACTGATGAGATCATGGGTGAGATTTTCCCAGGCTTCTGCTTTGAATTGGGAGCCCTGGTACTGGTCCTGCAGCAGTCTCACGTCATGGTTTTACCAGTAGTCCTACTATGTCTTTGAACTCCTGTATGCCCCAGCTCAGATCCTGAAAGGGCATGCCCTCTCCAGCACCTGCCATACTGTCTACAGTGGGGAGTTACAACCAGTTATGAGTTGTATTCCCACCTGCGGGGTTTAAATATGACCAATTTCCTGCCCTTTGCCATGATTGGACAATTTTGAATATGCTGAGCAAAGCTAAGCTATGGGCAAACCTGCTTAGCTAAAGTTGGCAGTGCTTAAAGGGGTAAGTCCAGCACTGCTTTCTAATGGGCAAATCCACTTAGCTGGGCTACTCATTGTTTAGAATTCATATGTACACAATGCTTACACCCAGTCACCTGTATGGTTTTGATTCATCATTTATTACATATTATAAATTTGTTTACCTTTCCTGACATCCCCAATGTACTGTAATTACATTTATTCTTGTGTGACTATACTGTATAGGGCACTTGTGTTTATATGGGGGGGTTCATTACTTTATTACACTGACACCTCACATCTGGGCCTAATACACTACTCTGGATGAGAAATATGTTACTTCCTACATAAATATACAAATTAAAATTGTAATAATTACACATACAGAATGCAAATGGTTTTGGTGAGGCTAGAACCATGAAAGACTATATACAAGGTGGACATTCTAACTGCTACACTATTGCTTATGTTGGATGTCTGTTGCTATTTAACTTATAGTGCCATTTCAGCTGGGATAAGCATAGCTAAGCAACGAGCACACCCACACAGCTACGCTTAAACTTTATTGCACATGTGAAAAAAAAAAATTTCTTTGTTGCATTTTTTACTTTGCACCCTTCAGAATATCCATGCTAATGTGAAACTTGCTTTGTCCAGATTTCTTACTCTGACGGGTTGACAGGTGTGCATTATATACTTCATACCCTTCCGAAAATTCATGCTAATGCTAAACCTGTTATTCTTTTTCGGTTTGTAGGGACAATTGCCCCTTATGGCTTTGTCCAGATTTCTTACCCTGATGGGTTGGGAGGTGTAACAAGCGATTTTGTCTATTTAAATTGTTGTTCGGGCAGGGGCCATGTGCATTGTGAGAGCACTGATCTCAGACACACCCCCTGCACTCGTACACAAAACCATAGCCGTATTACAACACTGCAGAATGCTGTCATGAATATGCATGGCACACTGCACATGGGCACGGTCCCTTCCATGCAGGAAAAAGCTATTCCTGCACGGAAGTTTTCTGAATCTGGGGGATTGTTTCTGCATGGAAGAACCTGAATTTATTTTTTTGCATGCAATATATCTATATCTGTCTATCTAGCTTTCTATCTATCTATCTATCTATATACATATATTTTAGACTGGTGCTCTCATCTATTTTAATTTTCTATCTTGAAGCGCCCTGAAGCCTTACATTAGAGATTTTCATTCAATTAGAATGCGTATTCCACTTTTTATTCTTTAGTTTTACTTAATAGAGCACATTACAAACTGTTGCCTTTCAAGAAAAGCGCAAAGTCTGCATTTGTAAATTAAAGCTAAGTTAAACTAAATCTTGCCTTTACTGAGGAAGTATACCTGTCACTGTGAAATAAAAGACTGATAACTGGTTCAGATATATATATTTTCATACTGGAATGACAAAATATACTTCAGACTACTTTCACCTTAGGCCCCATAGAGTCTCTGGTCTTGGACAGGCCATTACCTGGGTATCTGACTCCCACTTGTATAGCACCTCTGTACCAGGACCTTGCCTACATCGCTCTCTGTAACCTCTCTGCTGTGAGATGCAAACATCTCTGTTGCTTCTGACTTCCATTCCCTTTTATTAGGAGAGTTACTTCAGCTCCACTTACAGGGCATCTCATTACATAACAGAGTTTCCCTTTCAGGGGCAACCTGTCTGGTAAAGTAACTTACTCAGAGCCACATAGTAGGCAAATGAAGGCTGAGAGAATCAAACCCTGAATTACAGGAAGCAACTCCTTGCCAGCTTGTGGCCCTAGTACTCAGCACTAACAGACATTCCCTAAAGAATATGTGACTATAGGCTAGCCTGATTACTAGTGGCATTACCAGCAGTTTAGAATTTCTTGTATATATTTAATATATATAAGAAGCCATCTTTCAGCTCAAACTATACATAAGAAGTGTTGGGAACATTTTGTTCAGTGTCTTCCCCTATAATTTCATTACATTCTCTCTTGCTTTGCATAAGTATCATCATCTCAGTGTGTCCTTTCAAAATGTGTGTATTGATTGTAAGTCCACTAAATCAACATTATTTTCTTAATTATTTATTCATTTAGTATTTGTTCACTGGGTGAATGGACTGGTCTATTAACTGTTTTCAGCCACGACATGAGTTCAAAGAGCAGAATTGTTCCATCACTCATTTAGAAACTGAAGGTATAGCCCCTTCCAACAATGAACATTGCCATTGTAGGGTCTTCTATGTGTTTTTCTAAAGATGGGTAACACTGAACAAAATTCATCTTCTGCTTTACTTCCTGTGTTTTCAGTACAAGCCTCTTGAATGTTGTTTTTTCTTTTAGGTGGTTGCTGTCTCTGTACATTAGTATGAATAGATACCAGCCGCTCAATTTATTTTCCATCTAGTGGTAGCGTACAACTCCAAAGGGATCTCAGAACAAAATATGATGTCAGCTTTACTTCTTCTCCAAGCTAGTAGATACCTCTTACTGACATTCTGCCTTTATTTAGGGTTGCCACCTTTCATTGTGGCTAAAACTAGACCAAGGCCACATTGTCAAACCACCCACAACCCTGTTAATCTCATCTCCTCTCCCAGCTACTTTCTGCCCATTTCATAGGTTCATAGGTTCATAGGTGTGTACAAGGCTAATGGCCCTGGAGCTTTTACAAACCTAGCCCATAGGATTACCCTGACATCCTGCCACCTGACCTTAGTTCCCAGTGCCTCTGTCAAGTAGAGCCACTGGAGTGATCCCTGGGGTGAATTTTCCATTTCTCATCCACTCATCAAGGTTTCTCTTGAGGAGGGCCAGTGAGGTGCTCTGTTTGACATGTATGAGAAGTCTATTCCATAGCAAGGGTAGTCTCTGGGTTATGAACTTGTCCCTCCAGCAAGTTCTGTTGATTGTGATAATGAGGTTGAGGTCACTGGAGCATGTGGTGTGGAGGGATTGGGATTTCTTTAGATGTAGCATTTCTAACAGAGCTGGATCAGACATGTCTTTGTATGTCAAGCAGAGATTGCCTCTAAGTAGGCGATATGAGACAGAAAATAGTTGGAGTTTTTTGAGTCTGTCCATATAGGACAAGTGTTTAAGGCCTAGGATCCTCTTTGTGAGGTACTTTTGTTGCCTCTCTAGTTGTTGCAGGTGTCTAGTGAGGTACATGCCAAATGAAGTATTATACTTGATGATTGGCCTAATGAGGGAAGAGTAGAGGGAGACAATGACCTCTTTCTTCCTGGATGCAAAACCCTTAGTAATGAGATGTGCCACATAGAAGGACTTTCTGACCACAGTGGCAATGTGGTGGTCAAAAGAGAGGCTGCTGTCAATCTGTGTGCCCAGATCTCTTATAACACCTTCTGTGTTCAGTGGACTACCGTCGATGTGGTAATTCATGGGAACCATGTTTTTCCCAAAGGGGATGACAACACATTTTCTGGCCTTGAGCTTAAGGCCATGGTTCTGACAGCAGTTGTTTGTCTCAGTGAGGCCTTTCTGTAGGATGTCAACATCACTTGGGGAGTTGTCAGCCAGAGACCCTTTGTGTTGGCCTGGACTTCAGAGAAGTAGATACCAAACAGAAGAGGACCCATGGCCGAACCCTGTGGGACTCCACTTGTGACTGATTGGCAGTCTGACTTGGAGTCTGCTACTTTCACACTGTGGGTTCTATCTGTGAGCCAGTTTGCAACCCACCTAATAATATAGGGGTTGATGCCTAGCTTAGTGAGTTTTTCTATGATTCCTGAATGGGGAATAGTATCAAACGCCTTGGCCAGATCAAGGTAGGCTGCATGAACCACCTTGCCTTCATCCACAGCTCTGGTGACTGACTCAAAGAAGTCGACCAAGTTGAGCAGCATGATCTATCCTTCACAAAACCAGACTGTGTGGGATGCAGAGTTTGGAGATTCCCTATATCCTTGTTTATTAGGTCCATAATGATGCGTTCCATAGCTTTGCAATATCAGATTCATCAGGCTAATGGGGCGATAGCTCCTAAGGTCTGTAGTTTCTCCTTCTTTGTGGAGAAGGACAACTGTAGCGGTGTGCCATTTGGTAGGGACAAAGCCGGAGGTGAGGCTGTGACTGAATAGAGCACACAGGTGAGGTGCCAGTTCACTCTGGAGTTTATGTAGAACACAGCCAGGGATGTTTTTAGGTCCCATGGAAGCTGTATTCTTGGCCTTGGACAGTGCTGTTTTAACCTGTGCAGCAGTAATCCTGGGTGCCTGGCAATCTACTGGTATTGTGATTGGTCCTTTGTGGGGGGGGGGGTAAAGTTCACACTGAATCTGTCAGCCAGTATATTGGCAATATCTGTTGGCTTGGTATAGGAGGTACCATTGTGCAGTAGCTCAGAGAAAATCTGGGTATTGCCATGGAGATTCTTTACATAACTATAGAAGGCCTTGTGTTTGTCTTTACTATCTGCTGCAATTCTGTTTTCATAGCTAGCTTTAGAGGATTTGATGAGGGATCTCAACTTTTTGTCGAGGCTGATAGGGAGTTTTTCCAGTCTTGGGACTTCACCTTATTCTGCATCAGTTTTCTCCTTCTGTTGTAGAGTTTGTTTATGGCAGGGGATCACAAGATTGGCTTCCTTATTTTGCAGAAGAGCATCTTGATTCTATTGGGTATGGCGAGTTCCATGCATTTGTGTACGTGTTTGTACAGTGCATTGATGTATGATTCGGTGGTTATGCAACTATTCTCCATTTGATCCACATCATTGTCTCATCAGATAAGGAGGAACACCCTCTTTTTCAATTTGTGATGCCTTCCTTGTGCCAATTTATTATGCTTTTCTGTAAAAATTAAATTTCTGTAAAAAAAAAAAAACTTTTCTTTTTTGATTCTAGCAGAAACAGGCCAGAACTCTATATTCTTCAACTTAGCACACTTGTAATATTTAAAAATGAACATCCTCACATAGGTGGCTTTCTTCTGTTTTTTTTTTCTTTTCAGCGTATGTGCTAATGATTCTTATAAATCTTTTTTCAAACATGTCTTGTATTGATTCTTATGTCAGGGTGCCCTGTCAGTTCACCTTCATTTTCTTTATTTAAATCTCTTACACTTTTTAATTTCTGTTTTTGGTAGCAGACATGATATCCATTACTATGTAATCATAATTAAATTCTACCTCCTTTTATATTTTATATACTAACTCACTTCTCCTAGTTTTGGTTGTGAATTTCCATACCAGTGTCATTGCTTTGCTTCCCCCTCCCCTGTTCTTATAGTGAATGGCTGTATCAAGCTACCACTCTATCCCTTTTTAAGGGCATTATCCTGCCACTGTGTCTCTCTGGACTCTTCCTCCTTTCATAATTCCCTCAATGATTTGGAATGGGATAAATCTTTTTTTTTTTTTCGGTATGATATCATGAGTCAAATCTTTTGCAGTACCTTCAGGACAATTTTCAACAATATATTCTACAGACTCATATTTGTAACAGGCTGCACTCCAACAGAAGTTCAGACAACAGGCGCTGCTCAGATCCTCACTCAAGCTATACAAATAGCCTTGAATAGGTTTCCACTCTCCACTCCTTTAACATCTTCTGGTAAGTTACTGCTTACTTTGTACTGATCCTCCATATGAGGAACCATACCTCTTAACCATTCCAAATTTAGCATAACATTTCTGGTTTTGCCTCATATTTTTGCTCTGACCCTGATAACATTTTTGATTTTCTGGAAAATCACTATGGATTACAGTTATTTGATAATTGTAGACATTAGAGTTTCATATTTTTATTCTTTTAAAAATTAATGTAAATGCAAAACCTTTTGTTCTATTAATGTTTTAAGCAAATTGCAGCTTTATAAAAATGCCCATGATTTACCCCAGCTCTGTGGTACAGAAGGATAAAGAGCAGCTTGTGACCCAGATGACCTGAGATTCATTATCAGCTTGGGAAGCTGAGATAGCTTGGGAGTTGTGTGACAGGGATACGTGACTTGTACCAACATGCTCACCTGTGAAGGAAGGAGGATTGTGGTGGGTCCTCTTCCCTCTCATGACTTGATGGTTCAGGTGAGTGGTGCATGCTGCTTCACTGAGAACAGTCCACGTGGGGAAGGGGATGTTGATGGGGCCAGCAAAACCAGAGTGATCTCCCATATTGGTATCATGTCATTGAGCAGGTATCAAGTGCATGTGTAATCTTTCTGCAGTGATGTGGAGTCCCCATCCTGCTTGGAGTGGGAAAAGGCATCATCCATGGAAATGCCCCCTAATAGCTGCAAAGATGATGGCTTTGTGATGTCTCTTGCCTCATGGAGAATGAATGGCCTTGGAACACCTCCTTCCATGTGAGGACTGAATGAGCCAATAGATTACAGACAGTTGATGGGTGGCAGGCAGCAGGGTGTAAAAAGTACATTTAAAAAAATGACCTGATTTAGGGGTTTCCCCCCATTTATATTGTTTGACCATAATTCATAAGCAAGGAAGTTGAGAAGTATGTAAGGAACTTACTTCCTAAATGCCCTTAGGTCAGCAATTCTCTTTTATATAATAGTAATGAGCAATTAGCATCTCATTGCTATATGATACATATATATTCTTAATACATATATGTTCTTAATACATATATGTTCTTAAATAATATTGTCTGGAAACCTACTTGCTATAACTCTCTGTTAAAGGTACATTTATGTGTTTATTTATTCATTCATTCATTTTATTTTATTTTTATTTTATCTGTGGTAGAGCACTGATCACAACTGAACAAACACAGTCTCATACAGAGATGCAAATTAGTAAAAGAAAAACATTGCATAAGGAGACAAAAGAATAACAGATGATGTTTAAGAATGAGGTCACCGTGTATAAGAAATTACAACCTTCACATAAAGCAATTCACAAGGAGTATGAAACAAGAATGTAAAATAATAGTAATATATAAAAAGATTATACAAATAGTAGAGGCAAACATTAGCTAACAATAGTATTTACCTATTTATATATTACAAATTGCCAAGGTTTGGAAGCAGAGGGAGTGAGACAGTAAAACAATTTAGTTAGTTTACATTTCATGATCCATGGCAGTTTCAGGTGCTTTGTTTGAAAATGAATTGTTTTGAGTAGAAGTCAGAATCTGATGATGGTGATGATTTTGGTGATATATGGTTTACTATCATAATGTCAACAACCTTTCCTCAAGTACCTATTTACTCGAAAAAAAATGTCGTAAAATGACAGTGTCAAACAGTCACATTTACTACACATTCAAAATGTCAACAATTTGAATTTGACATTGTCAACATTTCCGCAACTTACCTTGACTTCCGGTGACTATCTACACGTGATTTGGTGGGGGGGGCAAGCCCCCCATGCCACCTATGTGGGGGCGGTGCCCCCTGCTAATTATGTATTTCAACTCTGAGACTGCACTACAGTGAGGAAAAGGGTAAAGTTCCTGATCCCCAGTGTAGTGTGATCGACAATCAGAATGTTGATCTCACAACAGCAAATCCAAATTAGCATTCTCTGTTGTGGGTTCAATATTTTTCAAATCGCCATTATGATAACTTTGAAAACTGCCTTTTGGTAATCAGAGTTCACATAACAGCACTGGAAAATTTGATTGTGAACTGGTTGAAGGGATTGCCAGAGTTAGGGCATAAGTATCGTGAAGCTGTTGTCTGAGCAGTGTAGCTTGGTGGTGGTGGTGGTGGGGGGGGTAAAGTGATAGGCAGATGTTTTGTGGATCCTGAGATCATAATTTTGGGTGGCAAGCAGTAAGGTGTTGTCTTGGTTTAGTCATTTCTAGAGGAGATAGCCCAGTAAGAAAGTAGCTCTGGGTGAGATAGGGAGTCATTTAGCTAAGGATAGCTGATGCATTGATATTTGCAGTGTGTGGGGGGTTAGTTATGAAGTGCCAGATTTTGTTTGAGAAGGTTTGAAGTAATACAGTACCAGTAGGTCATATTATAGCTGAGTCAGTAGTATTCCTTTACATATAGCTGCTCATAGGTTCACAGGTGTGCACTAGGCCACTGAGCCCATTATAAGCCAAACAATCCAAAATAGAGAAAACAAGATTCAAACCATGCACCCTTGTCCCAAGAAACGTTTGCCTTAGCATACTAACTGATAAGAGTGAAACTGAGACAGTTTTTGTCCCAAAAGAGGAGATCGTTTTTTGATGTGACATTGAAAGCTTCAAAATCAAGATGCTTAGATATCTAAAATGTGTGATGGTCTCAATAAGATTTATAGCTAGGTCTTTAATAAGAGGGGAGTTTGTACTGTTGAGAAGCATTTTGTTCACCCCAAAGTCTATGTTAAGAGTGTATAGAATAAGTTATAAGTGTGAGAAATCTTGTGGAAGCTTGTTAACAGGTAGAATAGAAACTGAGCAAGTATTGACCTCTGTGGTACACAAGAGTGAGTCTGCATACTCCAGAGAGAGGAGAAAAGTTTAACTCTGAAGGATTTATTTTCAAGACAGTCTTTGAACCAATGTGTGACCTGTAGGATGATACCATGGTTGAAATGATCAGGGAGCAAGAGTACTTCTGCCTGAAGAGAAGCTATGCTGTTTATTGCAGAGCAGGTGATATGTTTGAGGCTTGGTGGTAAGTTGTTAATAAATTAGTTTCTCTAATACTTTGGCAAGCATTTACTTCACAACATGTCGCAATACATATGTATATATATTTATGCACCTCTGTGTGCAGAGTGTGTCAGTATGTGTAAACAATAGTGTACAACCTTTATGTCTATAAATGATATAATATGACATCTGACAATGATATAAGAAGCCTTACTTTACTTCTTCATTTCATGTGAAAGCATAGAGGATCTGGTAAAAGTGTGGTACATAACCCCTCTAAACTGCTTATTTTGTAACAGAATATCTCTGTTTTAGAGAAATTACTAACTTTTCTAGTTCTCTGCATTTCTCAATCTGTCTCTCTACAAAACAGTTTTACTGTATTACTTCATAAATATGTTTGATATCAAAGATGCTGTTTGGAATAATATATGCATTTCTATCATATGCATTATTAAGTTGCTCAGTTTACTAAACATTACACTTTATATCTCCAAAGTGGATTCTAAAACATGCCACATCCACATTTTTGGGGTTAGGCTAGTTAAAAGCGTGTTAAATTAATCAGTGTTTACGCAGACTGCTTCTTCCCCACTAGTTTTCTAAAATTTCCTTTCCCAGTTCCAGTTATGTCTTGTACAACAAACCCTAACAATTGAACAAAATGTGATCACACAAACCAGAAAACTGTAACACTTAAGGCAGCATAGTCTTGACACATTTTGCTGCAATATTCCATTTAGAATTTAGTTGAACAAAGCCTGAGGATATTACCACATCTCTGTGAGAATTAAATTATATTGCCTCTAACTCCAGAGTAACTCTGAAATCTCTCCTTGTCTAATATTAGGCAGTCTATAATGATAACGAATGAAAATAGAATCTCTCACTTAGCAGTTACATGCTAATGAGTGTCATCACAGGATATGCTTCCTAAGAGAATCCCAGCTCATGAACCTCTCATTACATTGTGACATATAATCAGAAAATGTCATAAATCAGCTTCATGGGGAGCAGCATGGAAATATTACTTATTAAGGCAGAGAAAGATTACTTGAACCACCTAGTCATTTCTGTGCCAAACAGATAATTAGCAGAGCCTAGTTAACCAAAAACAATCCCATCTAAATTTTCCTTTTGCTTGCCCATGTATACTTGAATTATTTTACTGTGTTTTAGAATTTCTGTAAGTGGATCAGGCCACTTACACACAAGCATTTACATGAAATTATACTTTCTTGTGGTTTTCCTGTGATATCCACATTAAAACAGTCTGCATATTTTCGACTGCTGTTTTGATCAATCTTATAATATCAGGGGCATAAGTGTATTTGAAGTCCATCATTCATTCAGCCTTAGACGCCTATGGGTTCTGTCCCAATACCAGGTATTTGAGTTTGAGTTTGAATACTGTCACTGTAGTGCACAATGAAGTCACGCTGTATTTCTGAGGTTCTCCTTTAGGTGACATTATCAAGGGTAAACATACCTTCATCAAATGATGGTGGTTCAGGAGGATTTTATGTATATAATGATACTTGTTCTGCAGAAAGTAGTTCCGTTCAAAAGTTTTGCTATTAGCAAAAGGTATATACTTGCATGCTCTTATTACATGCATTTGTCTTTGTAAATACAGGTATAACTCTGTATTTAAAACTGAGAAAAACATAATAAAAGAAAAACACCTAAATGCTTATAAAGACCCAATGTTTCATGTCAGTCTTACAATTAAATCATAGGAGACTAGTTTAATAAAACCAGTCAACAGATTTTTTTAAATTTATAATACATGAAAAACTAAAATTTATGTAATAAGTCATATAACAGAATAAGATCACACAGCAATCATTCATTTTTGTGTTTTTGCATAAACCCATGTGTGTTCACTCACATTCTCCTATTTAATCCCTCAGTAGTTGTTATTTATCTCTAATCTTACTTGCATCAGGAAGACATTTATCTTATGGTTCTTAAAAATAATAGATTACACTTTCATAGGTTCATAGATTAGTACTAGGCTAACTGCTGTTGTGAGCCATTTTATCCCTAGCCAATTACTCCATGTGAGAATTATACATTGGACCTTGTGTTTATAAGGTAAACACCTTAACAATTATGCCAACCTCCCATGTATTAAACTCAAATTTCTCAACTGGACATTGCTGTGATTTCATTATGTTTTTTTTTTTTTTTTTGCTTATAGATATAGATATAAATACAGACAAAAATATAGATATAAAGGCAAAATTAAAACAGATTCCAAATGTTTGCTACTGAATAAAGCATGTTGTCAGTATTACATGTAGCAAATATGAGAAGGAATACAGACTGGATGACTAAGTGCTGTTGCCAAAATATGAAATTCTGTTAGGAAACCTACATTTTTCTTATATCCATGATATATTCTTGTTCTAATGAAGAAGAAAGAAACTTGGGATTATTCATTAGAGCAAGAACACTCATCTATCTACATACTTAACTGAATAAACTACTTGAAACTTCAACAAGGCATCCATTCCTCCCTTATGGAAGGCATCAGAGTTAGTCTCTCTTAGATCTGTAATGAGAGTGTTTTTATATGGACTAATCCTTTGTACTCCAATCAGACCTAACTTGATTTTTCTGGATTACCTTAGTTTTCTGAACATAATTACTGGTGGCATACAGCAGCTGTCTCCTTCCCTAAAGGTGGCACGGAAGATGAGAATGGCTGAATTATCTAGACATTCACTAATAGTTGGCCTGCTGCTATGATTTCTCCATGCCAACAGAGGTGTGATATTTTGGATGTTTTGCCTATAGGCAATATCCCCCAGTCTTAGCATTCTCGATCACATAAATATAACTGAGAAACTCTGTATCCCCCTAGACATGAACCGAAGTTAATTTTACTTTTTGTGTTATTTTTCCCAATCCCAAGTTGAACACAGGTGCTACAGCCCTCCTGTCCATTAACTATCATTAAAGGCAAATGTCAGGTATTGGAATCTGCTCTAGGATTATGTTTTCCTATGTGCATTCCACACCAATCCCTGAGAATATAGTGGGCATGAATAAAGGAAATGGTATAAACATAGAAAAACATAAGCCTAGAGTAGATTCCAATACCTGTCCATTAACTATCATTAAAGACAAATGTCAGGTATTAGAATCTGCTCTAGGATTATGTTTTTCTATGTTTAGACCATTTCCTTTATTCATGCCCACTATATTCTCAGGGATTGGTGTGGAATGCATATACATAAGGGACATGTCCTTCATTTTGTGAATGGTACCCCAACATTAGCCCTGACCATTTTGATGGCAAAGGACTTCAGTGGCCAAGGGATTCTATTTAAAGTGTGCATCCTGGCTATGCATCCCTCCCAAATGCCCCCCCCCCACGTGCACAGGGGTGTACAGATTCCAGTTCGCCATTCTTTTTTTTCCTTGAAAACGTCCTCAGCATTCAATCTGCTAACCGTTGGATCGGCTTTGTGGTAGTCAAGGCTTCAACACTGTTTGCCATAGAGCTACAGATGTGGACTGAAGTTTCACTTCAAGGCAGAGACCACACTGACAATCATCTTCTGGGTGTTGTCAGTATGAAGAACTTCATTATGAATGGATGCCTCAAGTTGATTCAGTTGCCAGTCATCTGTTAAATACAATGAGACATAGCCACTTCTTTTGCAGTGTCGCAAGGTCCATGGCTTTGTTGATGCTGTACATGATGTTATACAGCAGGATCTCACCATGACAACACCTATACAGTCACTGTTTTTCACCATAATAGGTGAGTTGTGCACCTGCAACATATGAGTCTGGTATGGTTGCCAACTCCATGTATTCTGTCACCACCATCCACCTTTTTAATATGTGCCTTCTTCATGGCCACTGACATCCTTTACATGGTAAGTTACTTTTGACTGCCTCCATTTTGTGTGTTCACTGATGGACCTATACTTGTGAAATTATCAAACTGCTTTTCTGATCCCTTGCACAATTTTTCACAATAAGTATGTTTCCCACTGCCTGTTCCATCAGACCATTTCCCATTAATTTAGGTATTATTACTTTCAAGGCATGACATTGACTTGCTCCTAGCAAAAGAGGTGCAAAATGAGTGCTATATATATCACTCAGTGCCAGGCACTGTAATATTCAGGCTGTCATTGTGATGGCAATAATACCTGATATTCACCGTTACGTAGCTGCTGTTGTTACACCTATACAGGTATTAATGCAAGGGTATGCAGAATCAGTCAGTGAATGCCAAATATAGTCAAAATACCTTATCTGGGGTAAATAACAGTAGATCTCTTGGATCATTCAGATACCTAAAATCCATCTTCAGATATGCAAACATGCATGAAGTTGTGATTATAACTCTGTGAGTCTGTGTTATGCCTTTACTGCTGCAGTAGTGGATATTTACATTGTCATTAGTAGTCTTGCTCCACCAGAATCATTTCTTCTCCAACAAGTTATCTGTAAGAGGTACCACCATTTTACATGGCTTGCTACTGACTATATGGCGTGCACCTAGCCCACATTCATCTTCTGTGGTCAGACACCATTTGATTGTTAAGCAAATGGTAACTGTGGTATTTCATAAATGCACTGACATCTTCAATAGTTGATGCATGGATCGTGATACATCAGGAGGCTAATGAACCTGTAATCACTAAGGTTCCTGTCATGTGTGGAGCCACTACCATACTTGTCTCAGGTTTGGTCAAAATGTAGATTTGTATGGTATGATTCATCATGTTTGTCTATAACTAAGGAATGTATCCTATTTTCCATGTACCTGTGGCTAGAATGGACTGTACTGGTGCAACCACTGTCTACTGTACTATTTGCCTTTCTCTTCTTTCCCGGACATCCATCTCCCTTCATATATCACAAAATCAGATAAATGTTGTTATATTCATGCAATGACTGTGTATCTGCTTCTGGATGATGAAGCCTACATAGACAGGGCCAGTCTTTGATCAACTGGTGCCGTAGGCGAAAGAGCACCAAATTCCATTGCCCCCATTGTGGTCTTCCTACACCACCCAGATTATTTTATTCTTCATTTTCTCACAGTTTGTCTTACTCTTCAGTTTTTCCTGTATTCATTCAACACATAGTGGCACCCTAGGCAGTTGCCTAGGTGGCCTATGCTTAAAGCCAGCTATGTACACAGAGTAGAGCATGTGTATTTGTATTTGAAGTTAGAACACTTGAACCCTGTGCACACTGGTAGTGTTGCCAATGGCTGTAGCACTGTTGTTAAATAATCAGGTTAACTACTAGAAGTGGACTATAGTCCTTTACATTTATTATGGTTTGCAGTAACACATACATGAGTTTTTTTAAATCACTGGCATGTAGCCTGGTACTTAGAATAAGTATACTTTGAACTGCTCTTCTACACTTATGCATGCTTCTCCACCTTGCAAGCTTCCTTCCCATATATTATCCATACACCATTAGATATTTGCATCCCAGCAGTTTTGAGATTACGTGACAATGACATTTGGGCTTGATACTTTACTTCATGTGTGCACCAGTCTTTCACACTGCAAACTAAATTTAAAAATGTTAATATCTGACACACATGCACACTGCCTTTTGTCCCCAAATTAAAAAAAAATAAATAAATAATTTTCCAAAGGACTTATCTCCTTTTTGAATTATATTCCTAACTAAATGAAGCCATGGCCAACACCATAACCTTTTGGAGAGACATGAAGGCTTACTTTCTTTTTCCATGTCTTTTACAGATGAAACATATTTCCTTGTAATTTAATCACTGCTGTTTAATAATGGTTACATATTTGTGTTTTATTTCTTGTTTTCACACTTTGAGTTTGGTAAGTGTCATGTAAGTAATATTATATACAAAAGTCATTTAGATTTCTAATTTCTACCCCACCCAGTTCATTTAATATATGAACAAATAGTAAATGATAAAAGTTTTAACTTTATGTCACATGAAATGCAATCACTGTATTTTTTTTCTGTATTATCATACATTTACACATGAAAATGGTATGAAAGACAGTTTAATGTGGGATTTATAAATAATTTTAGCAGGCATTTTCTCTTTATCTGCTTTTTCTCTTACATGTTTTACAATAAAAGTAAATATGTTAATTATGATTCCAATTTTTACTTCCATCTTTCTTTTCTTTTCATCTTTAACCTTCCATATCACATGCTTTTTTGGTACTATTTCTCCCCAAGCACACTTTTTTACATTTCATCTCTCATTCTTCCAGAGTAGGAACTTGCAATACTTTTACTTCCCTTCATAATATTTTTATCTGTAGATTGTGTAAATGGAAAAAACACGGGATTCAGCATTCCTAAAATGCCTGCATTCTCTACCTAATATAGAGTCTACCCATTGCATGGGATAATTCTTTACCACATAACCTACAAAATGTAATTTCTAAGTCTTAAACTCTCATCTGTGTTCCTTCTGAATGTATCCTAAGTCACACAACATTCACCTTTCATCAAATGACATGTTGTAAATAACTTGAGACCAGCCATCTTTTCCTTATATCTCCTGCAAAAGCTTGTTTCCTCACTCCAGAGCAATACTGCACTTCTACCTCCACCAGTGCTAAAACATTAGCCCCTTTCGTTGTTGACCTTCTGCATGACCAGGAAGCACTTCCGTCATCTCTTATTCTATATCCAGACTATTTCTCTGCAATGTCCATGCCATATAATATAACTGTCACCTCATTCTCCACAAATCATGTATCACATAATTGTTAGCATTTTTTAATCTTATTTACTACACCTAGAGCATTTTGTTCTATCATCTCCATATAGTACCTGACCCCTTTGTTGATCAGCAGCATTTCTTCCATCACCACTCTATCAAACTTCTTTTATTGCAGTTTACCATAGTTTACTCAGACTTTCTAAATTTTTATACAGTATAATTTTTTTTTTGATTTTTTAACTGTAAACAGGATGATGTTTATCAATACAATACAGAGTCAATTATCCAAAGGAACCAGGACCTGGGGTAGTTCGGATAATCAAACATACATTGGACTGGATAAAAAACCTATAAAATCTTGCTTTTTTCTGCATGCAGGGAATACACTTTTCAACTATTCAGTGATTCCAGTGAACAATAAAGAATATTTTTTCACACACAATGGGGTACAAGCTCAAAAAACACAAACAAGTGAATTTGTATAACGTTTACATATTCGGACTTTATTTTTCCTACCCTTAAAAATTTTTAAAAAAGAGAGAAAAGGTCACACAGAAAAAATGATCTGTAAAAACTAAATGAAAACTTCAGACAAGCTAGAACTTTCACTGAGTGATCTTTCAAACCTCTTGTATCAGAGGCACATGGGATATATGCAAATGACCCTTATGAACATCAGGTGTTTCAGCTATATGGCGATTCTGAATGCTCATGACTTATTTATACTCTAATGGTAATGGACATCAGCTGGGTATAACAATCCTGTGTTTCTTATGCTTAGTCACGCACTCTGCTTGTGCTGTGCTGATGAGGTCATAACAAGGCCAAAATATGCATATCCACAGCTAGTGGGGTTTGACGTTATTGGCCTGAAATTGTCCATTGAAATGACTTAAAAAGAAATAAGTCATGAAATAGCAACAACAGACAACACTACTGTGCAACAAGTTTTATTTTTTTTCTTTAATCCTGGCAGGCAGTCATACATGGACAGCTTGAATTGTTGAAGAGGAGGATACATTGCTGTGGCTGATCAATATTCTTTTATCTTTCTATAACTACAGTTAGAAATCTGAGATGTGCACATAGACAATAAAGTAACTAATATCTCTGTCATGGGTGTAGAGGTTATATGTGGATAAAAAAAAAGAATGTTATTGCAGCTGGCTGAATTGCTCTGGCTTGGTTTGCCGGGCAAATGTTATTTGTTTAAAGCACATTGAATGCTACTATTCATGTGAAACAAATTTAAAACATTTTATGTAGTTTTTTTTATTGCAATCCCAATAAATGAAATGCACAGATATAACAAGAGTGGCTATAGCTGCTGGGTGTGGTGGAATGGGCTGGCTGTGAATGAAAGTAACATAAACCCCCCCCCCTTGTTCATTTTACACAGTCTGGCTTTACAGAACTAGTATGCATTTGTGTGAAATATGTTGGAATATTTAAATCTTTGGCTACTGTTTGTGTAAAATAAAGCTGAAAATATCCCTGATATAAAATGATGTTCCTGATTTTGTCTGGTATTTTTGGTATTTTCCTCACACATTTTGTGGTGTTTTGTCAAATCACTGAAGATTGTAGTCACTAAATAATGACAAACATTTCAGTTCCATGCTTAATATTTTTCTGACAGCACATGGCAATGCAAAATATGTTATTCTAGTACCTCTTTTAAGCATATGAGAGAAATGTTTTAAAAATCCCTGATTGTAGACATATTTTGGTGCTGCGGTAGCGTTGTCACCTTATAGCAAGACATTGTCCCGTTCGATTCTCAGCTAGAGCGTCTTCTGTGTGGAGGCATACGTGAATGGGGCATGCCTTCATTGAAGGTTGTGCATCAGGGCTGGTAACCCAGTACATAAAAATCCACTATCAATCATTAGCAGACCAGAGTTCCACTGTGGCGACCCCTAACCAGGAAAAGCCAAGACACAAACAAACAAACATTTGGTTTTGTCTATGATTATTGCACTAAGATTTTAAGAGGTATTATTTTTATCAGAATTAGATAAGGTATACACATCAAGATAAAAGTAAGTGCTAGGTTGACTCTCTCTCTTGATGAAAGTAACTTACCCTGTTAGTTTTTACTCAGATTAAATTGTCTTGAATTGCAAAATGAGTGTGCCCCCCACAACCCCCGTACTTAAATATACCATCTTCAAGATTGCACAATAGTGGAGGAAATGGTAAAGTCCCAAAGACGGCCCACCGATTTTTTTTCCCTGGGAAAAAAATTGATGGTCCATATCTTCGCTGTTTAGGGGTTTCAATCTTTTCAGATCAATGAAAGCGCATTCGCTCTTTTCATCGTTCAGTAAGGTAATATAGACCCGAAAAGAAGCATCCACAAATCCTGCTTTCTTAAACAATAAACATAATTAAAAACAATCTGGAAGAGAGATATCTTGATGTGATGTGAGCAGACATAATGTGCCTACGTGGTTTGGATCTTCTTGTAACATTTTATCAAAATAAAATTAAAAATAAAACATTATTTGGTCCAGAGTTAGGACTAACATAATAACAGCAACTAAACAAAATATAGCAAAGGTTGCACTGAATTTCATGTTGGCTAGTAAGGCAGAAAACAAAAGCAGAAAGAGCAACAGCTGTCTTCTTCATGTGGTACAAGTGCACACACCTCCTCTGGAGAAGAAATGAGAACACCACAACCAAATGCAGAATCTAATAGGTTTCTGTGTATCTTGTCAGAATCAAAACAAGATCAGACAGCAGCTATCTGAAATAAAAGAAGCAAACACTCTGAAGATCTTGGAGCTAGATGAGGAGATGTAGATACATTCAGATCACTTACAAGAAGTCCTTTATGTACAGCATAGAATGGCAACCTCAGAGGCTTCACTTATGGTGTTAGATCTAAAGAGTCAAAGTCTAGAAAACCATCCCAGAAGAAAAAGTCTCATCCTTATTGAGAGTTCTGAGAGAACAAAGTACAAAGTGTGAATCATTTAAGAGTGATAACCATGAAATCTTGAGAGAATGTGCCCATAGTACCTTCCTGCCAGAAGACACAAGGAAAAATATTTCATGTCATATGTTTGTATGATTTTTATTTTTATTTTTTATTTATTTTTTATTTTACATTTGTTGACCGGGCTAGTCTAGCTGGATACATATCCTTTTTCAGTAGAGGCCCGGGGAGAAAAGCTCCAACATAATGACATGACAACTGTACAAATAACACGCAATGAGGAAGGATTAACATAGGATGAGAAAAAAAAAACAATTGCAACAGGCTATACAAAAAACATTAAATATTCAATTATAAGGTTGAGGTGATAACATAGAGGGAACAGTAATAAAGGAATTAAAGTCAAAGAAGGGGTGGCGGATTGGGAGGAGCGAGTCCTAGGTTAGTCTGGTTCAGTACAGGGACACAGCCAGTGTGAGTTAAGATATTCTTTGAGATTATTTTTAAATTGGTTAAGTGAGGTCATATTTCTTATATGGTTTGGAAGTGAGTTCCAAGGCTTTCCAATGGAATTAGCATAGAGAGCATCACCACCCATATTCTTTGCTTTAATGGTGAGTATTTGAACACTGTTTGACGATCGAAGGCAGTTAAGGTTGGTATAGGGTATCAGTATACTGCTCAGTGATGGAGTTCTATCTGGGTAGTTTATTATTTTAAAAGCTTCAGAGAGTTGGTTTAGTTTGAGAAGGTTGGGCAATTCTAACCAGCCAATTTTCTTAAGGTTAAGGCAGTGGTGAGTTCGATATGGATTTCCTGTAATAAATCTGGCAATGTGGTTATAGCCAACAGTAAGCATATTAAGTTCACGCTTTTTAAGAAAGGAGAGTACTGGGGAGGCGTACAAGAGGGTGGAGAGGAGATGTGTTCGAGCAATAGTAAGTTTGGTGTTCGGGGTAAGGTAGTTTTTTATTCTATACAGGGACCCTAGTTTCTTGTTAACAGTTTTAATGGTATGGCTGATGTGAAAGTCAAATTTGAGTTTGTGGTCGATGGTGACACCTAATAGTTTGGTGCTAGAGACAGGTTCAATGATAGTACCATTGATGGATTCAACATGAAAGGAGATATTATTTGGAATAGGAAGATCTTTATCTAGTGGTGTGGGTATGGTGGGGAAGAATAGAAGTAGTTTGGTTTTTGATGGATTGAGTATGAGTTTCAGATCGGAGAACCATTTTTCCACTATAGTAAAAAAGTGTTGAGTGGCTGTTTGTAGTTTTGGAAGAGAGGTGTCAGAGCAGATCAGGGTTGAGTCATCCGCATATTGAATGCAGGTGGCTTTAGGGATGACAGAGTGGAGATCGTTAATGAATATGGAAAAAAGAAGGGGACCAAGTATCGAGCCCTGAGGAACACCAATAGTGTTTGGGAGCAGGTTAGATAGTCTGTTTTGCCACTGGACAGCTTGTAACCTACCAGAGAGATAAGCCTTAAACCAGCTTAGGGCTAGGTTGTCAAGATGTAGGCTTTCTAGGGTGGAGAGGAGGAGCTGGTGATTCACCATGTCAAAGGCTTTTGATAGATCGAGGAAGAGGGCGGAGGATATTAGTTTGTTATTGCGGTTGTTATTGATGGAGTCAATGAAGGAGAGTAGAGCAGTGGTTGTACTGTGATGAGGGCGAAAGCCGTGCTGGCATTTGGACAGGAGATTGTGAAGGGTTAGGTAGTGTAGAAGTTGTTTGTGAACACATCTTTCCATAATTTTAGCTAGAGGAGACAGTATAGCTATTGGTCTGTAGTTGGAAGTTTCCGTGGAGTTACCTCCTTTATGAAGTGGGATAATGTAAGAAACTTTCCAAATAGAGGGGATGGTGGCTTCAGTTATAGTCCTGTTTATTAGGATCGATATGGGATAGGCTATTGTGTCAGCCGCTATTTGTAAGTACTCCGCTGGGAGGTGATCTGCTGCTAGGGTAGTTGGTTTCAGTTTTTAAGAGGGTGCAAATATAGGCTGTGGAAACCGGTTTTAGGCTAAAGGAGGGAGGAGCAGGGTTATTCTTATGGGAGGAGGGAGTTGAGGAGTTAGTTAACTGATTAGCTAGAGACTGGATGGTCTCAGTAAAAAAAGAGTTAAAGGTGTTGGCTACATCTACTGGGTCTTTCCGATTAATTTCTCAGGGTAGGGGTGGAGGATTTACCTGGATGGAGAAGATTATTAAATCCTGCCCAGAACTTCTTTGGATTCTGTTGGTGCTTATTCTGCAGGTGGCAGAAGTACTGTTTTTTATCCTGGGTAATGGCTGATTTAGTGGTGTTCCGGAGCTGTTGGAATTTGATGCGATCTTGGGGAGTTTTAGTAGCTCTCCATTTATCCCAGGCCTGGTCTCGGAGTTTAATTTTGGTTTTGGTATGACTAGTTAGCCAGGGGGCTATCCGTTCCTTGGATCTAATCAGACGACTGGGGGCATGGGAGTCTAGTATGTTAAGGAACATGTCATTAAAGTAGGAAACGCTTTCCTGGAGGGGTAGGTTTTTTAGGATAGACCAGTTACAGGACTTTAGTTCTGCACGGAATAGTCGTGGGTCAAATTTCTTTTTGTTCCTGACTTGTTTGTATATGGGGGGGCTAGTAGTTGGACATTTATGTTTAATGATATAAGTTATGAGGTGGTCACTGAGGTCATTTGGGAGGGTCCCAGAGGTATAATTCTGTGAACCCTTATTGGTGAGTATCCAGTCAATGGTGCTCTCTTTTTGCCGGGTGTTTCCAATTCTAGTTGGGGATAGAATGTTTTGGGAGAAACCATATAAGTTAATAGGATGTGGGGTTATGTGGGCTGAACAGTGAGACCAGTCTATATTGACATCCCCAAGTACTATGGTTTCTTGGGGGTAATTGGTGGACAACCAGCAGAGTGTTTGTTCCAGGTTTTCAGTGTTCTTCCCTGGTGGGATATAGATTCCTATAAGGTTAATGCATTTCTGGGTGTTGAGGCATATCTTAAGGGCAATAAGTTCTATATTTGAAACTTCGGGAGGCTGTAGTGGGTTCCTTATAATATTCAAGGTATTCCTGAACATAACAGCCAAACCCCCACCCTTTTTTGTCCGATCAGTCCTGAGAATATTGTACCCAGGTGCCAGAATCTCTTCATCTTTGGTAGAGGGTTTTAGCCATGTTTCTGATAGACATACAATGTCTGGAGAATGAGTGGCTAACATAGCATGTAGGTTATGGACCTTATTGTTTATACTCCTGATATTAAGATGAAGTATGAGTAGGGAATCTGAAGAACTTCGAGCTATTTTAGGGGCGTTCAAGTCTAAGACTGTGGGTGGACCTGGGTTGGGGTGGATGTCGCCATCTATGATGATACATTTTTTCAGGTGATCAAGGAATCTCAGTAGCTTGTTTAGGATTTTAAGGTTGGCTTTGGTGTTAGTAACTTTAGGATGGCGGAGGTTAAGATGCACAATTTTGTGAGATGGTGAATTGTCAGGAGGGGGGAGAAGTGTGGTATGACTAGCAGAGAGATTTGGGTAGGTGCTGGTGTGAGCCTTGGGGAAGGAGATACCTAGCAGAGTTTGTTTTTCATAACTTGTTAAGAAATGAGCAATAAGAAGGGGTATTATTATAATAGGGGTAATTGTAGAGGTAGTTTTGACCATGGTATGAGGAAGATAAGGGTCTGGTGGAGGGAGGAGTTGAAGGTGTACCGTAATATTGAAAGAGGGCCTAGAGTGGGGGAGGAGAGTTACTAGGTTACAGGGCGGTCCTAGTTACTGGGGGGAAGTGGGAGGAGCTAACTGGCCCTATAAATGTAGCAGTAGTGGGGGCGGGTGGGATAAGGGGGCAGGGTGGGGAGCGGAGCGGGGAATACACCGCCTGGAGTTTCACAGGGTCTTAAAGCCAGAAACAGTAAGTTTTTATGTCTGTTCCTTAAGTAATTGAAATAGCCAGGAACAGATATAATTTCAGTGGGAGTGCTACGTACTTTCCACTGTAAGACTTTAGATCTAGGCTGTAGACCTGAATAAAACTTTATAAGCTAAAAGTTTGTTTAAAGGTACTATCAAGTTACTGCCGGCTAGACGCTATTCCTGCCTAGTACATAGTAGTTAAAGCAGTAGTCTTTACCCTGAAACACTTTCAGAGGGTAGTTTAATTTTTTAAAGTTCAGGCTGTTCTGTGCATTCGCACCAGATTGTAGTTCAGGAAGTAGCTTGGGTCTAGGGAGCCACGCGGAGAAGTCTGCTAGAGAGAGGGGCTACCTGTGAGTAGATAAGAGAGGGAACAGTTTGTTTAGAGTTAGAATAGGTATCCTACTTAGGCATAGAGGCTGCTATTAAGCACATATCATGGTTAATGCAGAGGACTGATAACACAGGTTGTTCAGTATTAGGCAGAGGGTTTTATAAATTCACAGTACGCATGCCATTAAGCTATTGCATGTAATAATCAGTAAAAGACAGGCTATAACAGTACAAAGCTTGGTTCCTAATAAATCTGAATAGCAGCAAAATAAAAATAATCGGGCCAGTAGTGAGAAGTAGTTTCCCGCCAAGCCCAGTTTTACCAAGTTATCATAGGTTTAGATAAATAGCGTCAATACATTTTGCAATTCCCCAGTTCAAATAAATGTAGGCAATGAGGTAATAAAGTTAAAAACCACAAAACAGGAGCTTTAGATACATACAGAAACCAGTCGCTAATTAGGCAGCAGAAAAGGACGCCAATGCAGCTTCAACAACTCATGCAATCACTTGCCATACCAGATTCCAAAAAACAAGCAAGCACGCTATCTACGACATGGCATTCAGTAGTAAAAACATATTCCAGCAGAATTAGTTTGACTGTACAATAATAATGGACGGTAGTGGTCAATTTCAAACAACAACAGCTTTAGTAGGTTATTTTTTACCTTGATGCACGGACAGCGGCCAGGCAGGAGGACAGGACAGTACCTTTTGCAGACTGTTAGAAACTGGCGATGAGCAGATGGTGTAAATGAAAACTCGCTGACGTCAGGAGAGGCCCGCCTGGAGTTTCACAGGGTCTTAAAGCCAGAAACAGTAAGTTTTTATGTCTGTTCCTTAAGTAATTGAAATAGCCAGGAACAGATATAATTTCAGTGGGAGTGCTACGTACTTTCCACTGTAAGACTTTAGATCTAGGCTGTAGACCTGAATAAAACTTTATAAGCTAAAAGTTTGTTTAAAGGTACTATCAAGTTACTGCCGGCTAGACGCTATTCCTGCCTAGTACATAGTAGTTAAAGCAGTAGTCTTTACCCTGAAACACTTTCAGAGGGTAGTTTAATTTTTTAAAGTTGGCGGCTGTTCTGTGCATTCGCACCAGATTGTAGTTCAGGAAGTAGCTTGGGTCTAGGGAGCCACGCGGAGAAGTCTGCTAGAGAGAGGGGCTACCTGTGAGTAGATAAGAGAGGGAACAGTTTGTTTAGAGTTAGAATAGGTATCCTACTTAGGCATAGAGGCTGCTATTAAGCACATATCATGGTTAATGCAGAGGACTGATAACACAGGTTGTTCAGTATTAGGCAGAGGGTTTTATAAATTCACAGTACGCATGCCATTAAGCTATTGCATGTAATAATCAGTAAAAGACAGGCTATAACAGTACAAAGCTTGGTTCCTAATAAATCTGAATAGCAGCAAAATAAAAATAATCGGGCCAGTAGTGAGAAGTAGTTTCCCGCCAAGCCCAGTTTTACCAAGTTATCATAGGTTTAGATAAATAGCGTCAATACATTTTGCAATTCCCAGTTCAAATAAATGTAGGCAATGAGGTAATAAAGTTAAAAACCACAAAACAGGAGCTTTAGATACATACAGAAACCAGTCGCTAATTAGGCAGCAGAAAAGGACGCCAATGCAGCTTCAACAACTCATGCAATCACTTGCCATACCAGATTCCAAAACAAGCAAGCACGCTATCTACGACATGGCATTCAGTAGTAAAAACATATTCCAGCAGAATTAGTTTGACTGTACAATAATAATGGACGGTAGTGGTCAATTTCAAACAACAACAGCTTTAGTAGGTTATTTTTACCTTGATGCACGGACAGCTGCCAGGCAGGAGGACAGGACAGTACCTTTTGCAGACTGTTAGAAACTGGCGATGAGCAGATGGTGTAAATGAAAACTCGCTGACGTCAGGAGAGGCCCGCCTGGAGTTTCACAGGGTCTTAAAGCCAGAAACAGTAAGTTTTTATGTCTGTTCCTTAAGTAATTGAAATAGCCAGGAACAGATATAATTTCAGTGGGAGTGCTACGTACTTTCCACTGTAAGACTTTAGATCTAGGCTGTAGACCTGAATAAAACTTTATAAGCTAAAAGTTTGTTTAAAGGTACTATCAAGTTACTGCCGGCTAGACGCTATTCCTGCCTAGTACATAGTAGTTAAAGCAGTAGTCTTTACCCTGAAACACTTTCAGAGGGTAGTTTAATTTTTTAAAGTTCGTGGGCTGTTCTGTGCATTCGCACCAGATTGTAGTTCAGGAAGTAGCTTGGGTCTAGGGAGCCACGCGGAGAAGTCTGCTAGAGAGAGGGGCTACCTGTGAGTAGATAAGAGAGGGAACAGTTTGTTTAGAGTTAGAATAGGTATCCTACTTAGGCATAGAGGCTGCTATTAAGCACATATCATGGTTAATGCAGAGGACTGATAACACAGGTTGTTCAGTATTAGGCAGAGGGTTTTATAAATTCACAGTACGCATGCCATTAAGCTATTGCATGTAATAATCAGTAAAAGACAGGCTATAACAGTACAAAGCTTGGTTCCTAATAAATCTGAATAGCAGCAAAATAAAAATAATCGGGCCAGTAGTGAGAAGTAGTTTCCCGCCAAGCCCAGTTTTACCAAGTTATCATAGGTTTAGATAAATAGCGTCAATACATTTTGCAATTCCCCAGTTCAAATAAATGTAGGCAATGAGGTAATAAAGTTAAAACCACAAAACAGGAGCTTTAGATACATACAGAAACCAGTCGCTAATTAGGCAGCAGAAAAGGACGCCAATGCAGCTTCAACAACTCATGCAATCACTTGCCATACCAGATTCCAAAAACAAGCAAGCACGCTATCTACGACATGGCATTCAGTAGTAAAAACATATTCCAGCAGAATTAGTTTGACTGTACAATAATAATGGACGGTAGTGGTCAATTTCAAACAACAACAGCTTTAGTAGGTTATTTTTTACCTTGATGCACGGACAGCGGCCAGGCAGGAGGACAGGACAGTACCTTTTGCAGACTGTTAGAAACTGGCGATGAGCAGATGGTGTAAATGAAAACTCGCTGACGTCAGGAGAGGCCCGCCTGGAGTTTCACAGGGTCTTAAAGCCAGAAACAGTAAGTTTTTATGTCTGTTCCTTAAGTAATTGAAATAGCCAGGAACAGATATAATTTCAGTGGGAGTGCTACGTACTTTCCATGAATGAATATGAATTAAAGTAGACAGGAAATTATGTACATGAAAGGGAACTAAACAGATTCCTACAAAATATGGTTTTATATTAACATAGCATCAAGTAGGAAGTTTTCCATCTTTCTATATAGCTGACTAGATTTATCAGGTTGAGAAATATTATCACCTTCATTGAAATGGTTTAATTTGTGGTCAACATACCTTTAAGTAGAAAGTTTGACATATTTCTGTATAGTTGATGTATAGTTGCTACATATTCTTTAAAAGAAAGGATTAGGATGCCAATATGGACAGTGGACAGAGGAGAAAAGCTAAGGTCTACTATGATAATGACTATTATGCAGCGACTTGAAGGATGAGATTACCTTTAATACCAGTGATTAAACTTGGACGGTGAATGGACCTGAAATTCAAATTATTGTATTTCACTACATGGGGTGTCTTCTGTGCAGAGTCTGCATGTCCTCCCTGCAGTCATGTGGTTTCCTCCGGGTGCTCCGGTTTCCTCCCACACCCCCAAGGACATGCTGCAAGTGGATTGGACATGCTGAAATTGGCCCTAGGCATGTTCATGTGTGTGTGTGCCTTCCGTGGAAGGTTGGGCACCAGGCTGGCAACTCAACACCATAAAACTCTACTGCTAATCATGAGCGGACAAGGTGATCCGCTGTGGCAACCCCTAACCGGGAAAAGCCGAAACAGAAACAGAGAGTATTTCACTAAATTCAGAATACATCTTCTAGGAGCAGTAATCACATTCGATAACCTTGAAGAAGCAGTAAAGAAATGTAACCAAAATAAAGTGAGACAAATGAGTATTTGTCAATTTAGCAGAGAGCCCAATGAGAGATCAAAGAGAATTACAGGTCACATAGTTACCAGCATATATGCAAAGGAAGAAGATTAAGCTGGAGCCATTCTACTTATTTAGAAACAGGGCACAACTGAGTGAGAATTAAGCCTTTTCACAAGTACAACTGCTACCACTCTCCGCAGGACACCAGATAAAATATATTGTGATGGGTTGAAAATAATCTAAACTGATAGAAAGCTCATGTTCTCTAAAGACTTAATTTTGGACTTTATTTTGGCTATATTAAGGCATCCAAAATGGGAAAGGCACTAATGTGAATATTGATAGTTTAAAAATAATATCTCAAAAGTACTTTTCCTCAAATCGATCTCCCTGCCTACTTTCTTTATCCCTTTTTCTTGGAATGAATATGAATTAAAGTAGACAGGAAATTATGTACATGAAAGGGAACTAAACAGATTCCTACAAAATATGGTTTTATATTAACATAACATCAAGTAGGAAGTTTTCCATCTTTCTATATAGCTGACTAGATTTATCAGGTTGAGAAATATTATCACCTTCATTGAAATGGTTTAATTTGTGGTCAACATACCTTTAAGTAGAAAGTTTGACATATTTCTGTATAGTTGATTAAATTTGTTGGGTCAAACGATATAATCTCCTTTCATTGATATGGATTTATTTACACCTACTGGGGCAAAATTATTGATGCAGTCCTTGGAAGGTATTACATTCTGTTAGATATCTTTTTTTTCTTGTTTTTTTTTTTTTGTTTTTTTTTTGGTTGGAGGAAAAAGTGAAAATTAAAAAAAAATGTCTGTGTCTATACATCAGAGCATAAGGTCAGCTTAATTTTAAGATTCTATAAAAGGATTATAGGATCACAGGAGATTACTAGGCTATTGACCAAGAGGTCATTTTAAGCCTAACAATTTCAACTCAATACAATACCATAGAGGGATTAATACCCAAAATTGCATTTAATGATGACTGCTCACATCCAGGAGGGGTGTCCCAGTAAGAATTTATGGTGCCCCATCCACTCATCCAGGTTCCTCTAGAACAGTATCATAGAGGTGCTCTGTTTTACATGAATTGATAGCCTGTTCCAAAAATGTGGTAATTGCTGGGAGATAAATTTGTCTCCCTAGCATGTCCTGTTTAAGTCACAGGTCATATTAAGTCCTTGGAACAGGTAGCCCTAGACCCATTTGATTTATGGATATGCAGTGTAAGAATTGATTGAACTGTATTATACTGTATTTAACTGGAAACAACTGAAATGAGACAGAAACAAAAGTCTTTATCTGTTAATTACCCAACCTCATGCTGAACAGGTGCCCATCTCTCCTTTATGGGCCAAGTCTTGTGTACTTTTCAGAATGAGTTCTCCAAACGCTGTAGTTCATTTAATAAGGCTTTATTAGATAGTCACAATATCTGAATATTGTCTTCATTAACAGTGCTGATAAACAATAACAGTCTGTAGAAATGCTGGAATTCTGGTTAGTAGTAACAGTGCTGCTAAATATATCCAAATTTACTGCACATCATATTTTGATTGTCCTGAAAAACGAAAACTAAAATAGTCTTTATTTAACCTCTCTTCTGTACTCAGGGTCAAGTGTCTAAATTGTGGCTTAATTTTCTCTGTAATGTCAGGTCTAATGAAATAACTGACTGACTGGCTTTTTAACTGTATCTGAAGTATATTTTTTAATAATACCAAAACCCTGTAATGCTTCACACACCTTCTTATCTTTGATTCTCAGGTTTTGTCTTGTATGTGCTTTATTTAACATTCCATTAAGGAACATTCTGTAGTTGGCAAGATTATATCTTTCCCTTGAGAAAAGAACATTCTGTATTTCTGTATTTACTGCACATTTCATGATTATCTTTCCTTCCTAATGATCTGTCTTTCTCTGAAACTGAACGCATACATGTCTAACTTCATATTTTCAGGTCTTATTCTACCTAACTGTATTATAGTGAATTTACTGAGAATACCCTGACTCTGACATTTCCATGATTCTTCCCTTGAGAAAGAGAACAGAAAAAAAACAGTCTGTAGCCTTCCCTTGGAAACTGTTATCGCTCATGCTTGACAAACAAGGTTATTTTTTTCCTTTTGCTTAACTGTCTTAATGTCTGCCACTACATATTTTACCTTTCAGTCTACATAATGCCTAATAACTACTTTAAAATGGGAAGTCCATAATCTAACATGCAGTAAGTTCATTAGGTTTGGGTCCTGGGATGCTCTCTAGGCCAGGGATAAGTCTTCCCTGAGAAGTCTATATGATACGGAGTATAGTGACAGGTATTTCAGTCAGTCAATGTGAGGCACATGTTGGAAGCCCTCAATCTTCTTTGGTAGAAACTTCTGAGGTCTTTCTAATTGCTGTAGGTGCTTAGTACAGTACATACCAAATGGCACATTATACTAAATTATGTGCCGGATAAGTGCTGAGTATAGGGGGGTTACAACGTCTTATGCTATCAAGGGAATGTCTTTACTAATCAAGTGAGCTATGTGGAAAGATTTCCTTATAATGGTAGACATGTGGTGATTGAAGTTAAGGTCACAGTCAACTTGTGACCCCAGGTCCCTTACCACTTTATAGGTAATTAGGTTATTGTTATTGACTTGATAGTGTGAAGGGACATTGTTTGTGCTGAAGGGAATGATGATGCATTTCTTTGCATTCAGTTTGAGACTGTGACTAATACTTTAGCCTTTGATCTGTGTGAGACCATCCTGGAGCATGCTGACATCATGTGGGGATTCAATGATTACACCTATTTTGCAGTTGTCTGCAAACTTGGTCAGCCACAACCCTTTAGTTTTGACCTGAACTTCTGAGAAGTATATACCAAACAGTAGGGGGCCTAGCACTGACGCCTCTGGCACCCAGCTGGTAACACGTCTGCTGGTTGATGTGGAGTCACCCACTTTGATAGTGTTTGTCTGGTTTGTGAGCCAGTTGGCAACCCATATTAAAACAAAGGGGTTTACATTCAGTTTGCTAAGTTTATCAGTAATGCCTGAATGTGGGATTGTGTTGAAAGCCTTTGCCAAGTTGAGGTATGCTGTGTGCACAGATTTTCCCTCATCAATGGCCTTGGTCACACTTTCAAAGATATACACCAGATTTAACAGGCAGGATCTGTCCTTCATGAAGTTGAATTGGGTAGGATACAAGGTTTAGAGGTCATCTATGTTTTTATTTCTGAGGTCCATAACGATACATTCCATGGCCTTACAGATGAGGCTGGTCAGGCTTATGGGTCTGTAATTCCCCAGGTCTGTTGCTAGGTCACATTTGTGAAGGGGACTAACTGTAGCTGTTCTCCATTCAGCAGGAAAAAGCCTGTGGTTAGGCTATGATTGCAAAGGATACTTAGTGAATTCAAATGTCTTTTCAAGGCTAGTTCATGTTTTAGCCTGTTTAGAAGGCAGTCCGGGATGTTATCTAGTGCCATAGAGGCTGTGTGCTTTGTCTTGGACAGGGTTTGAGGACCTGCTCTTCAGATATGTAATGTGGAGAGATGTTTGGGAGAGGGTTTGTTGTAAGTTAGGAGGGGGTTAAGGGCGTGAAATTTTTACCAGACTTATCCACTAGCAGGTTCACTATCTCTGTAGGGTTAGTGTGTGTGATACCATTGGCCACCAGTTCTACACATGCAGTTATCCTTGCAGTACTTGCTAGGTTTCTCTCAAAGGCACTCTTGGAGGATTCGACAAGTTATCTTATTTGCCTGTTAAGGCTCAGAAGGGTGCTTTTCCATTGTTGGGTCCTTGTCTTTTTTGTGTTGGACAGCAACTTTTTGCATTTATTGTAGAGTTTGTTGATGCTGGAAGCCCATCGTGGCAGCTTGATTTTACTTGGAGCCCTGGCTTTGATTGTATCTGGTACAGCCAAGTTTATACAGTTATGTAAGTAATTTTACAGAGCTTTAGTGTAAGCTTCAGCTTAGTTACCACTTTCAGCTTGGAGTGGGGCTTGGAATGCATTTATACCTTCATCTAGAAGGATATAATTTTGTAGTGTAAAGGTGTGGAAGGCATTGTAGCCTTGCAAGGCCAAGTACTCTCTGAAGCTTTAAATCAGGTTTTGGTGACTGTGCAGAAATCTACATCTTTTAGTGATAGAAGTGCATCCAAGAAGTGCAGTTTTTGGTTTAAGCGCCTAGCATTTAGCAGCATAACCCTTATTTTGCTCTTATTGGTTAATTTCACATTGGTAATGCTGTTTTCGGGACCTTGTCTAAAAACATCCAGCTATAAGGATACATGTCTAACATCTTGATGGTTAAGGATTTCATTAAGCACATTTTATGCAAACTTAAATGAAATCATTGCAAAGTAATGCTAACTTCTGTCTGAGAAATGATACGTTGTCTCTTCCTTAGACTAATCATAATAATAAGTATATATAGTTATGAATCATCAAAAGGTGGTCAGTTTGGGTTCTTTTGATAAATGATTTCTTATGCTAGAGAAACCTAGTGTATATAAAATTATTTGAGTGTTAGAGGTTAGCAGTAAATACATAAGAGAGGGTAAAATAAGGTATAGATATCCATAGAAGCTTATGAAAGAATTTTTATTAGTCACAGAGGTTCTTAAAACTCTTAATTGATATGATGTTATTGTGGCATGTGAAAGCTACGAGTTTACCAATTAAATGGGGTAAAATTATTGCATATGCTAAAAAATAAACTGGGACTTACATTGCTAGAGGAATTCATTACATTGATTTAGTCCATATGCATGGATTCAAGGAAATTTACTAACCCTGTTATATAATGGTTGGGGGGCTATATAATGGTATGCAAGGGAATCCCCTTTGAAGTTACACATTTTAAAGCAGGTAAGGATGACAGACATGTTGCATGTAGAGGTTGGATAGCTAATACAAACAAATACTGTAATAAATGCATATGTTACCCCAAAAACTGACAGAAGTGAGGCTACTTTACCATGGATGGAATTTAAAAAAGGATGCAAATTAATGGGATGGGGCAGCTGGAACAACATAATGCAAGGGGATGGGGTGCACTCCAAATATAGATTATTGAAAATGCCAGTATTAGCAAATCTTTTTCTAGATATTACAAGTGGATGAGACTTGGATATTTTTTCCATGAAGAATAAATTCCAAATATACTTGCTTTTCCTAGAGATGTAAGCTACTGTAATTTTCTAATAAGGTGTGAATCTTTATGAAACTCAGTTATTAGGTAAAATGTATCTGGGGCAGGATAATTGCACTGTCAATTCATGCCCCTCTAGTTAGTCTGCCGAAAATTTCCCAGCCTCTTTTGGAAAGGAGCCATAAGATGCCTTCCTTACCTAGAAGACATGAGGAGTTTGCACAATGGCTGACCCTGCAATATGGTGAGATGGAAGTGGGATGTTGAATAATCTGTGGAAAAACAATGGGATTATTTCAAAAAGAGCCATAGCCATAGCTATAACAGCAAAATAAAATATAAAGAGATGTAGAATTGAAAATATTGGAAGGGGAAGCTTAAAAGTTTATAGAATAACTAAATACATGGGGATAAGAGATTGGAAATTTAATTTTGAAGTACTAAATAGACTGTATTACCTCTTAGAACAAATGTGGGTTACATCATAAGCATCCTGAAACAAAACTTCACATATACCTTAGGGGCTCAGAAAGCCATAGATAGCTCTGAATCTCCAGTTATAGCAAGTCTGGTTGCAGAGGTAAAGAACTCTACGTCTAAGACCTTACAAAGGATGCCTGTAAGGATTTTAAATGCCTTCAAGGGTTTTACAGTGAATTATACTTTCTGGGGGTTGTCTTCTTCAGCTAAACAATTGTCTCACTGTCCCACATCCATTGCTGGGTCTACTGACTACTTCAGTTCACCCCGATCTATTACCAATTTTTTACTTTGGTTAGCAAGGATCTCAAGGACATCCTGTGGTATTCATTGCTGTCATTCAATCTGCTGGAGGGGCTTTATATGACATATTCAAGCCCCCTCTCTCTACTCATGCATATGTTCTATTGACTGGTGTATAATAGGCACATTGCAGTATACTACCTCACCTCTGCAGCCATATCCACCCTCTGCCTTCTCATTGGACTACATCTCTATCATGAGATGGTAAAGGTCAATATATTCCTTCTGCTCCTTCAGTCATCCAAGAAGCTAATTTAGGTCATGTCATCTAGACCATAGTCAGGGCTTTATCACTCAACTCCACTGGAATGTATTACTTTTACGGTGAGTTATATTAAGAGGAGCCTTCACAAGACATACAGCCAAAAGACCATGTGCAACTGTTTGATGATATAAATTTAAAGTGATTAAAAAAGGATAGGTTAGGAGATAGTGTAACAGTTTAGGTGCTTACCTTACAGACACAAGGTGCAAGGTTTGATTCTTACATTTGAAATGGAAGTTGGCTAGGCAAAAGATGGCCCACATAGTCAGTTACCCTAGTAATTACCTATGAACAACAGGAACATTGAGTTGCATCAGTCACAAAGAAAAAATGGTAGAGTAATCAAAAAAAAAAAAAAAACAAATGCAAAGTGCCATGCGGACAGTCATGCAGCACATTATATATAAGGATATTGGTGCACATTTGTTAAGGATTTCTGCATCCTTACAAACAGCACACTCTCAAACACTAAAATAAAATAATACCAAAACATTTGGAAAATTGTGATCCCCATACAAGGCACAGACTCCTTGAACATTTATGTATTTAGGCCAATCTCAGTTCTCAATATCAGCTAAAAGTTGTTTACAACAGTTTTGACAGAAGGAATAGCTACTTATCTCCCATAACTTATTCATGATGGCTGAGACAGAAATAAATGCAGGTTCACCATGTAGTATAATCTAGACCAGGTAATCATCTCATAATTACCCAACTCATACAATGAAGCAGAGGTCATGCCCACCCTAACTACTGAGCTGATAAAGTTCACCTTGTCTTATTGCCATCAGATAGCCATCTTGAAAAGGATATAACATTGAAGTCCTATTTTCACATATGGGAAGGATGCTGTGATTAATCATGGAAATCTATATTGTATGTAAAACCCCAAGGTGCCTTAAGCTGGCAGAAATATTAACAGTCATGCAAAGGAGCCTACTACAATATGTTGCATGCCAGGAAAATTATTTACCCTGGGGTTATAAGGGAACATGTTTCAGAACATTCATGTCATAAGGAAGTCCATGACCTGCACTAGCATACGTTCCTAATGCTGACTGTGACAGTAAATTGGAAATGTATGAAATCAGGGGTCCCTATTACTGACTAGAGTCTGAGATGAAAAAGGAAATGCATATAAAAAGAAAAATCATAAACTACAATGATGGTTTCAGTAGCCAGCTTGAGTAGGTCTACATGCATATGAGGGCATGTTGTCACCAGGAGCCAAAATATAGCCCTATTTGCTAAACAGCTGGTCCTTATTTGACCTCCTACTACTTTTTTGATAATATAAACAAAATAGAGAAACTATTGACTACGCAATGACCAATGTTATCAGAAATCTATCCAATTTAAAAAAAAAAAAGAAACAGGTATTGGGGATAAAAAAGTTTTTTTAAAATTCCTGGTAGTGACACATACCTTTCTAAGACTCTTACAAATACAATGATCACTGCGAACATTGCAGTTCAGTGAATCAAACATGCTGTGTGCTTTTTCATACTGATATCTGCACATTATCCCCGGGATTCATGAAGCTCGGCGCAAGGCCGGCGTAAGGGCTGCGCCGGCGGTGCAGTGAATAGCTGGCGTAGTAGCGCCATATGCATAGTAATGAGAGTGCGCCGCAACCATAGACACGTGCGTAGTGTACGTGAGCGAGCCCAAGTAGGATGCGTCCGGAGGCGTGGCTAAGCCGGCAGGCGGTGAGCAACCTAATGTGCTGACTGCCACGGTCCGCCCATAATAGTAATGACAGCAGCCAGGGCCCGTGCAGAATGAAACGCACGTAGAGTATGCAACATAGTACCCGTCCCAACTAAACGGAGAAGCAAATACAACCCACGAAGCCCTAAGTGTACCCGTCCAAGGAGCAAAGGATACGCTTAAGACCGCGTTTGTCCCGCAATGCACTGTCAGTGGTCATACCCAGAGAAGGTGTACCGCAGCATGTCAGTGCGCCGCACCGACATAGGAGTAGCGACTAAGGTTACCTCCTGTCCCACTTTGGGGCAGTCCTCTATGGGCAGTTGTGTCCCGATAAAAATATTAAAATGGCAAATGTGCTAAGATTGTAGGACATAATGATATCCCGTATTTAATGTAATGGTTGCATGAATTGGTTATTTCTGTAACTGAAATATCTCAATGTCACAAGAAACAGAATAAGCAACCAAACTGCCACAACAATAAGCTTTTATTTAGGCAAACAAGTGAAGTTCTATGCTATATAGTGACCGTGTGTATGTGTTGGCCTGTAAAATCATATGTGAGTCCCGAAAATATCCCACCTTGGCAACTGGAAAAGGTGGCAACCCCAGTAGCGACATGGGCATGGTCACCAGGGTTACCAGCTGTCCCAATTTGCCATGGACAGTCCCTCATTGGACAGTTGTGTCCCGCAAAAATCGAAAAACTGGCAAATGACCTGAGATTCCCTGCCAAAAATATTCCCGCAATATACCTGTAATAGTAGCATAAAACATATATTTTGTATATGAAACACATACATGGCATAAGAAACTGAATAAGGAACCCAAATGCTAACAGAATAAGCATATAGTATGGCAAACAAGTGAAGTTCTGTCAACTCCACTTGCCGTGGGTATGTGTTGTCCTGCAAAATCCGATGTTTCCACAAAACATGTCCCACTATGGGCATTGGAAAAGGTGTCAACCATAATGGTCACAAGCAGTAGTGAGAGTACATAGCCGGGTAGCTGTGTCGACACAACAACAGGAAGGAACCAAGATACCCTAAACACAGGCAAACATGTGCATAGCAACATATCCCACACCCAGCAACGTGTCTGTCGCATACACAGGATGGCGTATGTTTAAGTGTAATATCCAGAAGCAGAACCCATGCATGCAGATGTAATACACAATAGCCTCATTGTAGCATGTAAGTCCCACCCATGTACACCTGTGCACCCAAACCAGCTAGCATCCTTGTGCAGCTATACACCTACACACAATGTGCATACCTGAAATGTGGTAAGAAGTATGTGTTAGGCAGTGCCACGCGGGCAAATACGTACCCCACATGGCACCGACCACCCCAGGTACAGATATGGAAATGGCTGCATGTGAATGTGTGTGCAGAATGTGTACATCCCGCATGTGGTATGTACCTGTCCAAACCATATAGGTTTGCACACGCCACGGTGCACATAGCTGTACACATGTGGACAAGTCGGGTTGTTGAACCACCGCATCGATGATTAGCTATGCAGAGAAGTCAAACACATATAGCGGAACATGTGCCTACCAAACAGGACGTCCTAACAGGGTGCTACAGGCAAAGAAGGGGAAGGTGGGACATCACATGTGGAGAGTAGCGTTGCCGGACGGCCAAATACACATGGTCAAGGTAAAGGACGGAACAACATGCATATGGCCGGACGGATGTTGTTAGAAAAATATATATAGAAACACATAGGAAGTGCCAGTTTAGAATCAAAATACTATATAATGCATTGAATTGTACCGTACAATATGGCAGTAGAAATGATCATGCATGTAATTGGTGAAGCTAAGCTGTAGTGTGATCGAATTCTGACCCTGGCAGTAACCAGTACAGCAGGCTTATGTCTCTCAGCATTAATTATCTGCTGGGTTACAGAAAAATAAATGTATGTACATGCATAACATCACCCCTTCCCTGAGGAGGATGGCCTTGTGAGCACTATCGAAGATAAGAGTACAACTCCTTACCAGAGAGACAAAGGAACGTAGTAAGAAATGAACTGACTACTGTATCGGAACAGTCCAGGGTCCTTGAAACAGCTACAATCACAAAAGGACACTGTAATTGACCAGGTGCCTTGCAAGGCTGTGTTATTCTCATGGGAAAACATTTTAAAAGCACGACCTCAGCACCCACGTATGTATAGACTATTGCGGACCATAGTGATGGAAATGCCCTGTGACCGACCACGTCAGTAAGGTGGGCAAAAGCTGATTGTAAACACTATATAAAGAAATTGCTTACTGTATAGAGTCAGACAAAACTCTCATACTTGGACTGTATATTATATTGCCTGCCTGTGTACACTACTAAAACGCTAGAACCCGAGCTTCCTGTGTTATTGACTGTCACTTAGAAAAGCCTACTGATCACTACAGTCTGGTTTTAACAACTTATTTGACATTGTGGTCCTTCTTAGCTGGAATTCCCTTGGTAAGCTACAGGTCAGAGTGCATGGGTGGTTGGACATCTGCAGGAGAATTTGCCTAAATGGTTCTTCTTGAATGAAAAGACCTCCGACTGAATTGTTGTGTGTAAAGAGGCTGTCCACTGTCTGATCTGTGGCTGAAAAGTGGAAAACTGGATCCCAAGAAGAAAACGTGCAGTCATAAACAGGAGGCTCAGGTAAGGAGGGTTTGTCTCTTTGTGTCTATTGTAGATCAGGGACCAGACTACATTGTATTTCTGTTAACAGTTGTGATAGCAGGTCGAAGACCAATCCAAATAGTGTTAAATCTGGACATAGATCAGGGAACACAGAGTAGAGTAAATAGTCATTGTAGACACTACAGTGGATACAGGGAAGGAGATACCACGTGGTACGAGAGAAGGGTACGTAACAGTCGTGTAGAGGATATGCGAGATTAGTGCACAAACAGATCATGTGATCCGCATTTGACGGGTGATGTGAAGTATATGCAATCGCAGAGAGCACATAATGTGAGATATTCTGCAAAATGGGGTAATAAATATGTCATTGATGGTATATTAGACAAAAATATCGTTACTGAAACATTGGAATCTCTGAAAATGTGATGCAGATGTTCTAGGGTAACCACCTGTCCCACCCTGTGAGGGACAGTCCCTCTTTGGCCAGTTGTGTCCTGCAAACAAAACGAACAAATGGCAAATGTCCTGATATTTCAGGACAAAGATTTCTCAGATATTTCAAATGGTAGCATAAAACAGTAATTTTGTATCTGGAACAACAAAATATCATAATAAACAGAATAAGCAACTGAAATGCTACAAGAATTGGTAGCTCTCCTGGCAAAAAGTGAATTCCTGTCCTATGTACTGGCCGTGGGTATGTTTTTCCCTGGCAAATTACACGTTCCAAACACCAATGTCCCACATTGTGCATTTGAAAAGGTGGCAGCCCTAAGATGTGCAGGCGACAAAACAGCGACAATTGGGTATCCGTCAAGCACATAGGTGGATTGAGGTAGTGAACCGAAGGGAACAGAACACTAAAAATGCGAAAGCATCATACGTACACAGAGAAGATCATAATACAGTAGTAGCGACAGCACACCCCCCTACCACCTCCGATACCACATCCAGGATATGAAGCGGGAGGGCAGGCTAGTCCCCACACGCTATCCTGTGGCAACAGAGGTATCACAACGACCAAATGTAACAGAAGCTATTGAAACCACATCCCGAACTCGTAACATACCTAGGGACACTCGAGTAAGAAGACAGTCACTAGAACAGAGTGAGGATATCTGTCAATTAATTGAAGTACCGAACCCTCATGCAGGACAGGAAGGCCAGGACCCAACTCCCTTAGTGTATAGACCGTGGACACCAGAAGATATCTGTAAAGTCACAGAGGGAATTCCCATCTACAAAGTAATCGCTATTCACCATGCAATACCCCTGTATCTTCTGATCGGAAAACAAAGGGAAATGGCGGATGGTACAGGATTTACAAGCTGTAAATCATGTAATAATACCTAGGGTACCGATGGTGCCAGACCCACACACAATATTGAATGCTATGAACACGCCACAGAAGTATCTTACCGTGGTACATATAAGCTATGCTTCCTTTGCAATACCTATACATCCAGATAGTCTGTATTGCTTTGCATTTACATTCAGGGTAACAGATACAGCCATACCCGGCTATCGCAGGGATACTGTGAAAGTACAACGACATTCCCACAGGAGATGGCTAGCTACATTCCGGTGTTTACTCCACCCAGGGCCAGTCAAGTTCTACTTTATGTGGATGATATTCTGCTTGCCCCTACCCAGCAGCAATGTATGGAAGATACAATAGCATTATTGAGATATTCAGCAGAACAGGGACATAAATTAAGCAAGCATCAATTGCAACTACAGAGAATACAGGTCAAGTACCTGTGATATGTGGTATCCAAGGAGGGTAGAACATTACATGACGATAGGAAGGTAGCAATTTCACAAGCACCCAAGCCAACTACCAAGAAGGGAATGAAGTCCTTTCTGGGCCGACTAACATTTGTCAAAGCTGGTTACCAAACAATGCTTTGGAATCCGCTCTATTGTCTGCCTTAATCTTTAATACACCTATGGCAGCACAACATATACTACACTAATTACAGTAGCAGAAACAGCTTTCTGCAGACTAAAACAATTGATAGCTTCAACATCTGTATTAGGTCTCCGAATAATCATAACACATGTTGTCAGACTGTAGATTGTAAGCGGAGATATATGACGTCAGTCTTGATGCAACAGCATGGAAGTAAGCAACGCCCATAGCTTACTACTCATTGCAGTTGGACACTGTGGCATGGTCAGTGCCACATTGTGTACAGGCAGTTGTTGTAGCACCCATGGCAGTACAGGCCCCGGCCTTAATGTTATTATTCCACCCTCTCACTGTGAGAATGTCTCATGCAGTTGCGATCATTCTGCTGCAAGAGAAGATAGCTTTCCTGACCCGTGCTAGACATTTGTCTTGTTTGACCATACCACTGAGTCAACCTCATATGGTGATTGAACGTTGTACAACATTAAACCTATCAACGTCACGTCCGACACCTGTGTATGGCACACCACACAGTTGCCTATATGAAATGGATGAAATAACTCCACACAGACATGATATCACTGATATACCCTTAGATGATGCAGAGGTGACAGTTTATGTGTACGGATCATGTAGACAGAGTCCTACAGGAACGAATCAAGTAGGTTATGCAGTAGTTATTGATAATGAGATTGTAGATGCTCAACCCCTGCAGCATAATGTGTCTGCTCAAGCAGCAGAATAGATAGCTTTAACACGTGCTTGTACTCTAGCGAAAAACTGATGTGTGGACATTTATACCGATAGTCAGTATGTTGTCTGTACAGTGCATGTTTATGAGCAGCAGTGGAAGAATAGGGGAATGATAACATCCACCGGTAAACCGATTAATCATGCGCAATTGATCTTGAATGCATTAGATTCCATTCAGTTACCCACTAAAGTAGCTAATTGTAAATGTGCAGGTCATAGAAAGCAACAGGATAACAGTAGGAAAGGTAAGGCACGAGCTGATGCAGCTGCAAAACAAGCAGCCTCACAGTTGGAAAGTGTCTGTTTGAATGAGGAATGACAATCCTCAGACATTCTAGATGTAGAAATGTTACAAACAATGCAAACATCAACTACGAAAGCAGAAAAGCCGACGGGTATGACGAGGAGCAATCCTTGAAGACGGACTGCACATATCCACAGTGAGAAAGCCAATATTAACGCCTAATGTATTCAGATATGCGGCTTTGTGCAGCCATGGGTAGAACCATGTCTCAACAGGGGATGGTACAGTTGGTTAACAGAATACCCCTAACATACGGAATTAGGAACCACATACAAACATCATGAGCAGCGTGTCACATTTGCAGTAGACATCATGCACAGGGAGCATTTAAACCGAAGGGAGTGAGTTTACCTACACCACCATAACCGCTCCGTACTATTTGTATGGAGTTCATACATCTGAATAAATGTGAAGGGAAGAAATACTGTTTAGTGATTACACATATATATAATCAAAATGGGTAGAAGCATTCCCAACCATGAATCCGGATGCAGCAGCAGTGGCAAAGGTGCCAGTAAAATAAAGTATCCCTAGATCTGGCATACTGTAAAGAAGCTACAGTGACAATAGAACACATTTAGTGAACCAGACAATCACGCAACCTGGGGATTATTTTGTATTTCCATGAATGTAAATTGCATGTACAACCCACAGTCAGCATGACTGCTGGCGGTACAATGGGATCCCGAGAAATAAGTAGAGGAGGTTGGTGGGTGACACCCAGACGAGTTACATTTGCTGTCTACCTCTAGCATTGCTGAGCATGACAACAGTTCCAAATGTAAAGTGTTGCACCCACTTCGAAGTAGTATGTAGAATGGCATATCATGTGCCAGAGTGGAAAGCTGTCATGCCTGCAGAGCCGGAGGTCGATGGCTCATTAGCAGGTGACATGAGAGGATTGTTAACCAATAACACTGTTTTGCAGTTAAAGTCTTTTACAGATAAAGAGCAAGCGGCGGACGCATAGCTGACACCAGTATCCTGTGTGTATGTCACTGTTATCCAAAGAACATAATTGCCAAGTGGAATGTGTGAAGGTCTGTACCAGGTACTGTTGGCAACGCCTACTGCAGTAAAGTTTGCAGAGAGGTCGTCCTGGGTTCACCTCACAGTTTTCAAACCGGTAAAGGATATCAAGTCTGATTTACATCTTGTAGCTGATATACCATAGAGCCTGAATCACCCGCCCAGACTGTATAACAATACAAAGCAACCCCAAAGACATTTGGTTTACTGTCCTAATGATTATACACCTATTAACCATGTTTGTGTTTACTTTACATTTGCTGGGACCTTACCTGCATATAACTACATGGATACAAATAGTGATACGTGATGAACTGGCCAGAGAGTGGCTTCCACACTTCAACACATACCTAGGCATGACGCGTGTGCATGTACAGACTATGAACATTTTAAATTGCTGTGTTTGTACTGCCATACCTACATCATATGGAGGACTTCCGATGTATGTTGTCCCCTTGGGGATAGATTGAGACTTGTGAATATTTACACTTTGATACAGGTTCTGTGAGATCACAGGACAAAGTGGCACTGTACTTACCTGTTACACAAAAAGTAATTGTATGTTGTCGTAAACATGATACAGTTCAAGTTGGTGGGAGTATTTGTAAAATAACTGTGTCTTACAAATGTCATATAACAGCCAAAGATCACAGTACTACTTGTAGCACCATTCATTATCTGTATTGAACTTCATGAGAATAACGTGGAAGGATGTGCAGAAACATCCTGAATTGTTTAAACAGTCCTCTGTTATAGACAGGAAAATGTTACATGCAGAGGTAACCCGCATCAGTAGTAAAGTAGAATATTGTTATGTTGTTTGTGGGGAAAAAAGCATATCAATGGTTACCTGAGAATTGGTCCGGCAGTTGTTATTTGGGTTATCTGGCTCCAGTCACATGACATACTGCACAATTGCCTCTGGGTACGAAACGAACTATAACACATATAGCTCGAAGAACTGGGAACACAGTCGAGAAACCTACTAATCCAGTGGGTGAAATGGAAGCTGTTCTGAAACTCCAGTCTTCTGCAAGAGATAAAGGAATATCGATTCATATGGACTTGAGTGACAGCGTCATAACCTGGGCTGGAACACTCCCAGCTTGTGGAGCAGTGAAATCAATCAGGGAACAGAGGAAGTTGTCAAAACCTGTCGGAGGAATGATCAATGTGACTTTCCGCTCTTGAACTTGTGACTGATGAACTGGATGCAATGAGAACTGTTGTGTCACAAAATGTAATAGCGCACGACTGCACCCTGGCGGCGAGAATTGGTACGTGCGCTTATTAAAGAAGACCGCTGTGTCCAAGTACCACATAAAAAGACCAAAATCAACGCCCACCTAGAGGTAATACAGCAGGTGTCATCCATGGCGGAACCAGGCCCAAACCCACTGACGAACCATTTACACAAACCATTTGGTGGATGGGGTTCAGTCATACTGAATATCATGATTGCCATTTGTGTTGTTCTGCTCATATTGGGAGCATGTGTCTGTTGCGGGATACTTTGCATGTAAGTATTACTCAGGGACTCTGTCGACGTATCTGTACCCAAGACTATGTATCAAGACCTGTAGTGGTATTTGTCAATACAAAATGCAATCCTTCTTGAAATGTACAACAAATTACTTGCCTAGTTAAACGTTCCAGAGAGGAAGAGGCTAGGGAATGCAATAATGTTGTCTATGTTTCTGGATAGAATAGAAGCAATGAAAGGAGGGAGAATGTTATCAAAATACATATTTAAACATATATATGACGTGCTACTTTAGAAGCAAATAGTGTATAATGCATATTATTCTATCTTACAATATGGCAGTAGAGCTTATCATGCATGTAATTGCCTGTAGTGTAGCTGCAGTGTGATTGAACCCTGACCCTGGCAGTAACCAGTGCAGCAGGTGTATGTAATTCAGCATTAGTCATCTGCTCGGTTAGAGAATAATAAATGTATGTACAGGTATATCTGACATCCTTCCACTGAGGAGGATGGGCTTGTGAGCTCTATCTAACACAGAGTACAGCTGCTCACCAGAGAGACAAAGGAACCTAGTAGGAAATGAAGTGATGACCGGATCTGAACAGTGTTGGAACCGTGACAGAGCAGAATTTACCAAAGTACATTCTAATTGATTATGTGGCTCGCAAGGCTGTGCTATCCTCATGGGAAAACATTTAATAAGCATTACCTTAGCACTGTTGTAGGAATACAATATTGTGGACTATAGTGATGTAAATGCCCTGTGACTGACCACATCATTAATGTGTGCAAAAGATGATTGTAAACACAATACTCATACAGCTGTAACATGTATAGAGTAAAACAAAACTCTAAACTTGTACTGCATAGTTATTTGCCTCCTGCTGCACAGTAGTAAAACGTTGTTAATCTCAGCTTCCTGTGTTATTGACTGTCATTTTGAAAAGACGAATGAGTGTTACAGTTTGATTTAAACAACGTAATTGACAGATGTGTATGTTCTAGCATGGGAATAGGTCAAGCCAACCATCACAATGTCCATGTGTACCACATACAAACAGCCAGTAACACGCAGTAGTAGTGCATGAAGGCATACATGACTGTGGGAATAGTACAGGACATATGGCACATGCCAAGTGCAGATGCATGACACAAACCCCAGGATGGGTGTCCCTGCAAAGAGGAACATGTGCCAACCACACCTCCCACAGATGTACCGTCAATAAAAACACATGCCAAACACACAGAAACACTACCGTCCAACACACGACTGCAACGGAGCCTGGTCAGACACCAACATGAAGCATGCACAAACAGGGACTTGTGTAATTTCTGCCTTAACACCCCCCCATAGGCCAAAGAAGAATAGAATGGACATATGCATGTAATGTTGTGAAGGATGTGTGGTAGTCCTCAGTATCACAGTGTTAGGGACACAGATACACTGTCATCAACTGTGACGTATGTGCACTGTAGACAGCATACCTGCAAGTAATACAGAGGACAATCATGTGCCACAGAAATATACACTGGAGAAAGAGGATAGGGGATAGACAAGTGTAAATGTGACAAACTATGAATATAGGTTCATACGTCCATAGGTACAGGGTAGGCCATCGTCCCAGGTTCAGCCATAACCCTACACCATAGTTAGGATGACTTTGCCAACCTTCTGTGCTTCAGATAAAATACTCATGATATTGCTGTACCTCCGTCAAGCAGTGATAATGATGTAATCCCTGGCCTATACCTGCAATTCTCCATCCAATGGCCAACATACCCGAACAAGGCTAGGAAGGATCTCTGTCTCACATGTACTGTGATGTAGATCCACAGCATTGTGAGTGTCTGGGTGATATATGTGTCAGTCAAACACATCCCATTAATGACCGTGACAAGGTTCATGTCACCTGCCCTTGTGGTTCTGAGGGATGCAGATACAGTAGGTGAAGCATACACATGACATATGGGTTGACATGGCCTCGTATGTCAGGCACAGGTCAACACTAAACAACAGGTATGTGACTTAATGGGGCAGGGGTCCTACAAGTGGGGCAGCATTACACAAAACGATGTCATCCTGCATCTGTATGACAATTAACCTATGAGGCCTTCCCAGCTGCTGTAGGTGTATGGTCAGATACACTCTGAATGGGGCAACGTAGTAAATCATAGGTGTAACACGTAATGGGTACAAGGAGACAATGACCTAGCCTGATGTAGATGTGAATCCCTGCACAAACAGGTGGGCAATGTAGAAGTCCCACAGAACCACGATAGCAACGTGTGTGTTGAACGAATGGTGACCGAAAAACTCTGTCCCCTGATCCCTGGTAATCACCCCTGTGCTCAGTGGACAGCCACCTATATGCTGGACAGGGGTGACCTAGTACTTCTTGACAGGTATGATGTTGCATTACTTAGCATTTAGCTGTGGGACATGTCCCTGACAGCAGATATGCATATCTGGGAGGCCCCTTCGAAGGATATCTGTGTCAGATGTCCGTCCCACTATGGCACCTGTTTTGCAGTCATCTACAAACAATGTTGCCCATAACACCCCTGTGTGTGCCTGTACCGTGGAAATGTAGATGTATGACAGGAGTGGACCCAGGGAAGGTCCCCATGGGACACCACTTGCGACCGGCAGTAGGTCTGACATGCTGCCAGCAACTATGACCGTGTGGGTTGTGTCACATAGACAGTTTACAACACATTCTGTGATGTACGTGTTCACATCCCAGCCAATGGGTTTATCAACGATACCTGAGGGGGGTAATGTGATGAAGGCCTTTGCCAGGTCAAGGTAGGCTGTATGGACTGCAAGACCCCCATCAATGGCCTCAGTGACTGTCCCGAAAATGTCAACCATGCTTTAAAGGCATGAACCACCCCTGAACAAGACAAACCGTGTTGGATGCAAAGTATGTATGTCCCCTATGCGTTCATGTACGAGCCGCAGTATGATCCCTCCCCATGTCTTTGCAGATAGGTCTCCTCATGGTAATGGGACAGTAATAACCAGGCTCAGTGGAGGCATTGGCCTTGTGACGTGGGACTGCAGTTGCCATGCGACACAACCTGGGTACGTTACCTGAGGTGAGGCTACAAAGAAATAGCTGTCCTAACTGTGGGTCTAATTCCTCAATGAGATAGTGGAGTACACAGTCGGGTCACCAGCTGGTCTCATGGATGCTATGTCCACTACCCTGGAGAGAGCATGTCCCACCTGTGTGTCACAGAACATTTGGTGACCACAAACCTCTGGTACAGACATCTCCTCATGTGTGGGGGAGGGTGTGGAGATGTCCTCACTGGACTTGTCAGCCCGTATGTTGGCAATGTGTGTATGTTGAGTAAACTCCACCTCTTTGTGAACCCAGTCAGAGCATATGTGGGAGTGACCTCCCAGGTGTCGAGCATAGCAACTGAAGGTGGTATGATTGTCAGCCAGGTCCATGTAGGTATATCTGTGGAATGTGCCCTGGACCATGGCATGACAGTGTGTAACTCTACACATATGATGACCAAGGGTGTCATACCTCACAAGGTGTCTGCTCCACCTTGTAGTAGCCACCTCCTCATGTTGTACAGCCTGTGTATGGCTGGGGTACACCACACTGGATGCTTGGCATTGGTACAATGAACCACAGTTGGGTAAGTGAATGCCTGGTTCATGCAGTCCTGTAGGTACTGGTAGATGGCAAATGTGATTGATGCAGTGGCTGCAGTACTGTCGACCACTGGCTCAGGGTCCTTAAAGGAGACCACAGTAGTGTGCAGAATTGTGAAGTCTGCCTCTGAGCAAGCAATGTGTATGGTAACTGGCAACACTCACAGCAACGGATGCCAATAGCAGAAGCCAATGTCCAAATAACATAGATTAACTTCTGCATGACAATATGTCTTATCATACATGTATTGACACGTGTCTGCTAATTACAATTGCAAATGGCCGGTAAGACTGGTCTAAAGTTCCCGTGATGTACACAGTCTGGAGGTGTTGTTCCGACAATAAAGTGGTGATACCTCCCAACCGTGACCTCTGGGTATTAATTAAAGTGGTTGTTAACCTGCAACATTGGATGTACACCATTGGGTTCTGGTGTCAGAAAACATGGTTCCTGTAGCACTACACAGTATGGGTAGTCAAGCAGACATCCGCGATTGTTGAACACACAGCATCAGTGAAACCCACTGGCCACAAGGACACAGTCCGACAAGCTCTACACTTTACATATGCACAGTGGTGTCCATTGTAGGACCCAAAAATTTTTTAAAGGACAGCGTGTCGCTTATTTCATCACCTACGTGAACTCATTGTCGTCACCACGTCACAGGTACACATATGCACCGCAAGCGTGTTTAATGTTGATGATAGCTGTCCATGAAAAGCAGCACATATGCACAGAAATACCCAGGGTACTGGTCCATAGAACTGCGTCCACATCACAGCCGTCCCGCACATGAAGGATGTGTAATGGGTACTGTCAACTGTTGCAGTCAAGGGATTCTGGGTATGTAGACTCTGGGCTCGGTGTTGTTTCGCAGGCAATCCTTTGTCCCGCCCGTGGGAGGGATGTGCGTAGCACCTGCCTTACTCTCCGCTAATAATGCAAACCATCCACCGGAGAATGCTAAATGCAGGTGTGAAATGTGTACAGCCCTATACTAGTGTCCAGTAGGCAATTCTCATGGATGGACAACCGCATGGCCAAGATGGCACCCACATCTGCAAA